>NC_041391.1:58774740-58786287 GCF_002162155.2 Triticum dicoccoides
GTCTAAACTAAGCAAATGACATAGCAATGCAAGATACCATACGCACGATATGAGCAACATAACCCTGCCAAGTTAGAGCATGCACCTCGGGGGTGGGGGGGGGGATATGACTGGTCATCTGTCTCTAAATCCTCCTCTGAGGAGCTATCCGTAACCAGCAAGACAGGCGCTTCGTCAGATAGCATTGTCTTCTCTGAAGACCTTGTTTCCACTCCAGATTTTTCCATGGCTGTGCCGAATGGCATATGCATAGGAAGAGTAACTGAATGTACTAAAATTGTTGACAAATTTAACACGTAATAAAAAAATGATGGCATGATATAATTCACATATAAGATGACTGGCTAACTAGGGTGGCATTGCAAAATTCACATATATGATGCCTGGCTAAACAAGATGGCATTGCATGATTCACATATATGATAAAGAAACTAAATAGATGGCATTGACACAAAACATGTCTAAACTAAGAAGATGACATCTTTAATGTATACAGTAAGCAATGCAAGGCATCATATGCATGATATTACCAACATCAACATGCCAAGTTAGAGCGAAGACCTCATGGGGTAAATAGGAGTGGTCTTATCCTTCTGAATCCACCTCAGAACAATTATCTTCCTCTTGATTACGATCCGAAATGGGTGGAGGGGGGGGGGCTGCCTTTGCGCCCACCATGGAACGACTTCTGCATGAAATTTTATTGCCACACAAGGCTCGGCTCTTTTGCTCTACATGATCAGTTCCATTGTGTACAATAACTGGCATGCATAGGAATAAAACATAGTGAGATTATGTAAGGAGTACATGCACAAATCCAGAGTGATGGTAGCAAACTGTGCATAGACCCAAAACCAATGATAGAGGCAGATAATAGCTTTAGTTAAAAAATATAGATAATGGCTCCTTTAATGTTTGTTTGCACCCAACATGAAACTCATAGTAGAAACCAGAGATTAACCAGATAGTAGATAGATAGTACTGGTTGCTGCCCCACGATAAACAAGTTTCAACATTAGTTTGGACCTGACTCGGAGTCTAATAGGTGAACACGATAATAATGTAGCATGTCATCATATTAAGCGACACATAACATAAGCAGACACAGAAGAGTGCAACCTCTCTTGCGGACCCATGTAGTCCTCAAGGTCATCTGCTTAGTGGATGATGGTAATGCAGTTTTCATGGCTGCCGGCGGCGGGGAAGAAGATCTAAGGCGGCGAAAGACAGTCTGGAGAGCGGATCCCTGCTGTGGTGAACCCTGCCGTCATTGGAGCAGCTGAGCTGGGGTGGAACACAGCGCCGCAGGAGCAAGACAAACCACACAAGGTTTTCTTTGACACATATATGTAACACAAGTAATTGGGTAAGGGGTTGTTTGAATTTGAGGATTCTAACAATGCAGGGATAGGAAATAGACAGGAATAGGATAGGAATGCACGTGCAAAACAGAGAATTTAAAAACACGGGTGAGGGAGTCCTGGATTAGGGGGTGTCCGGATGGCCGGACTAAGACCTTTGGTCGGACTCCCGAACTATGAAGATACAAGATTGAAGACTCCGTCACGTGTCCGGATGGGACTTTCCTTGGCGTGGAAGGCAAGCTTGGCGATACGATATGAAGATCTCCTCCCATTGTAACCGACTCTGTGTAACCCTAGCCCTCTACGATGTCTATATAAACCGGAGAGTTTTAGTCCGTAGGACGAACAACAATCATACCATAGGCTAGCTTCTAGGGTTTAGCCACTCCGATCTCGTGGTAGATCTACTCTTGTACTACCCATATGATCAATATTAATCAAGCAGGAGTAGGGTTTTACCTCCATCGAGAGGGCCCGAACCTGGGTAAAAACATCATGTCCCTTGTCTCCTGTTACCATCCTCCTAGACGCACAGTTCGGGACCCCCTACCCGAGATCCGCCAGTTTTGACACCGACATTGGTGCTTTCATTGAGAGTTCCTCTGTGTCGTCGCCTTTAGGCCCGATGGCTTCTTCGCTCGTCAATCGCAATGCGGTCCGGGACGAGACTTTTCTCCCCGGACAGATCTTCGTATTCGGCGGCTTCGCACTGCGGGCCAACTCGTTCGGCCATCTGGAGCAGATCGAAAGCTACGCCCCTGGCCATCAGGTCAGGTTTGGAAGCTTGAACTACACGGCCGACATCCGCGGGGACTTGATCTTCGACGGGTTCGAGCCACGACCAGGCGCGCCGCCCTGTCAGGATGGGCATGATTTAGCTCTGTCATCGGACAACGCCCAGAGCGTCGCTCAGGTGTCTGCTCCAACCATTAGCTCGAAGCCCACTACGTCAGTCAGGGACGGACGGTTGGACGCCGCCCCGGAAACTGCAACCTCTACGACGATAGAGCCGGATACCAGCCTAGTCCCTCGCAAGGCCCGTGACTCCAAGGTGCCGGACTCCGATCCGGACTCCGTAAATCCCGCACCTCTTCCGATTAAGCCCGATTGGGCTCCGGTCATGGAGTTCACCGCCGCGGACGTCTTTCAGCACTCGCCTTTCGGCAATATCCTGAATTCATTAAAGTCTCTCTCTTTGACAGGAGAGCCCTGGCCGAACTATGGCCAACACGGTTGGGATGTGGACGACGAAGAAATTCGAAGCCCACCCACCACCCACTTCGTAGCCACTTTCGACGATTTAACCGACATGCTCAACTTTGACTCCGAAGACATCGACGGCATGGACGCCGATGAAGGAGACGATGAAGAACCAGCACCTATAGGGAACTGGAAAGCCACCTCGTCATATGACATATACATGGTGGACACCCCTAAAGCGGGGGATGGCGAGGAGAAAACGGAGGATGACCCCTCCAAGAAGCAGCCGAAGCGCCGACGTCAGCAGCGCCGCTCTAAGTCCCGCCAAAGCAAAAACGGCGATTCCGGCACCGAAGATAACAACACGCCGGACAGTGCCGAAGACAACCCCGTCCAGCAGGATTCAGTGCAGGAGGATGAAGGAGCCGACCCTCATGAGAGAGCGGCCGACAAAGAGGATGAGGACGACAATTACATGCCTCCCTCCGAAAACGAGGCAAGCCTCGACGACGATGAATTCGTCGTGCCAGAGGATCCCGTCGAACAAGAGCGTTTCAAACGCAGGATCATAGCCACGGCAAGCAGCCTCAAGAAGAAACAGCAGCAACTTAGAGCTGACCAAGACTTGCTAGCCGACAGATGGACCGAAGTCCTGGTGGCCGAAGAATATAAACTAGAAGCCCATCCAAGAGCTACCCAAAGCGCAGGCTGCTACATCACCAGCGTACGATGCGCCCGACCGGCCACCCCGTGGCCGTGATAGAGAGGCCTTCAGGCCCTCAACCCAAGCCACACCCCGACACCACTCAAAACATACCAGAGTACGGGAGACGCAACAGACCCGCGAGACATCTTGGAGAATAAGGCAAGGCAAACAGGATTGATCTACGGATCGCATGGGTGCCCCGCTTCACGTGACGCTAGCCGTCACGCCGGACATAATAAGTATGGCCCGACCGAATACAATAGACCAAGCTCGTCTGAGCTGCATCGTGATATAGCCCAGTACAGGGGCGCCGCACACCCACTATGCTTCACAGACGAAGTAATGGATCATCAAATCCCCGAGGGCTTCAAACCCGTAAACATCGAATCATACGATGGCACAACAGATCCTGCGGTATGGATCGAGGATTATCTCCTTCATATCCACATGGCCCGTGGTGATGATCTACACGCCATCAAATACCTCCGCTCAAGCTTAAAGGACCAGCTCGACATTGGCTTAACAGCCTGCCAGCAGAGTCAATCAGTTGTTGGGAGGACCTGGAATCCGCATTCCTTGACAACTTCCAGGGCACGTATGTGCGACCACCAGACGCCGATGACCTAAGCCACATAATCCAGTAGCCAGAGGAATCGGCCAGACAATTCTGGACACGGTTCCTAACACAGAAAAACCAAATAGTTGATTGTCCGGACGCCGAGGCCCTTGCAGCCTTCAGGCACAACATCTGAGACGAATGGCTTGCCCGGCACCTAGGACAAGAAAAGCCGAAATCCATGGCAGCTCTCACGATGCTCATGACCTGCTTTTGTGCGGGAGAAGACAGCTGGCTGGCTCGTAGCAATAACATAACCAAGAGCCCCGGCAATTCGGATACCAAGGATAACAACGGCAGGTCACGTCGCAACAAGCATAAGCGCCGCATTAACGGTGACAATACTGAAGATACGGCAGTCAATGCCGGATTCAGAGGCTCCAAACCCGGTCAGCGGAAGAAGCCATTCAAAAGAAATCCTTTGCGCCCATCCAACTTAGACCGGATACTCGACCGCTCGTGCCAGATACATGCCACCCCCGAACAACCAGCCAACCACACCAACAGGGATTGTTGGGTGTTCAAGCAGGCAGGCAAGTTAAGTGCCAAAACCAGAGACAAGGGGCTGCATAGCGAGGACGAGGAGGAGCCCCGGCCGCCAAACAATAGAGGACAGAAGGGATTCCCCCCGCAAGTGCGGATGGTGAACATGATATACGCAACCCACATCCCCAAAAGGAAGCGGAAGCGTGCTCTCAAGGACATCTATGCGTTGGAGCCAGTCGCCCCAAAGTTCAACCCGTGGTCCTCCTGCCCGATCACTTTTGATTGAAGGGACCACCCCACTAGCATCCATCACGGCAGATTCACCGCATTGGTCCTAGACCCAATTATTGACGGATTTCACCTTACCAGAGTCCTAATGGACGGCGGCAGTAGCCTGAACCCGCTTTACCAGGACACAATGCGAAAAATGGGCATCGATCCTTTAAGGATTAAACCCACAAAGACAACCTTCAAAGGTGTCATACCAGGTGTAGAGGCCAGCTGTACAGGCTCGGTTACACTTGAAGTGGTCTTCGGATCCCCGGATAACTTCCGGAGCGAGGAGTTAATCTTCGACATAGTCCCATTCCGCAGCGGCTATCACGCCCTGCTGGGATGAACCGCATTTGTGAAGTTCAATGCGGTGCCGCACTATGCATATCTCAAGCTCAAGATGCCAGGACCTCGCGGAGTCATCACGGTAAACTGAAACACCGAATGCTCTCTCCGAACGGAGGAGCACACGGCGGCCCTCGCGGCGGAAGTACAGAGTAGCCTCTCCAGGCAATCCTCCAACCCAGGTATCAAACGTCCGGACAACGTCAAGCGAGCCCGAAGTCCAGGTGGTCTCTATAACGAGTTTAATACCTATTTTACTTACAATCCCGCAGCTTGCCCCTGGAGGGGAACATGTCAAATACTCCCATCTCTTGCTTACCGCACTTCTTGTATCGTTCTGCTTTCGCATCAACCCTTTTTTAATAAACAATATAGAGCTCTTACCTATAATTGTACTTATCTATTTTTTATACAAATATGTTCAGTCATGACATTGTGCAACCGTACACTTTGGTGCGGACAATACACTAGGGGCTTACAACACCCCATAACATGGTGTGAGAAGACCGAACACTCTCACGAGTGCGGCACCCCGAACTTATAGCACTATATGCATCGGCTCCGAATCATGTCTTTGGTCAATAGTTGGGTTTGCCCGGCTCCCATGTTTTGGTACCTTACGTTGCGCATTGTTGGCTAAGGTAGCGCTGGGAGAACTACTGCGATTGTGCCCCAGTTGAGCTGGGTTAACACCTCAGTAGAGAAAGCTAAAACTGACTGTCATGATAGTGGGAGAGACCGGTCGCTGTTCGCGAGGTTTTTTCGAGTCCTTAAAGACTTATGCCGCTTCGAGCGAGGAACCGGACTTATCTGGCCTAGGCGTGGATAGCACCCCGAACTCGGTCTTCCGAATACTAGGGGCTTCGCCGAAATTTAAAATGATAGAATTCTATGGCTAAGTGAGAGTGATAAAGCATTATAAGTCCGACGACCTGGTTCGTTGTGCTAAACGCCTCCCTAGATGGACCCAAGAATGGGAACAAGAGCGCTCAGGTTTATCCCGAACACCCCAGCACTCGTGGCATGGGGGTCGAAGCCGACGACTTGCATCTCTCAGATTTTATAAACGGCCGCACAGAAGGTAATATTTTAAATCAACAAGCGTTGCTTAACGCATATGAACAAAGCTTCAGCGTACAGGATAACACATGTGAGTCTACTCAAATATTACATCTTTGGAGCACTCATCCGCTATACGGCGGGCGCCTTTCAGAACGCCATTATAATACATCTCGGGCGTACGATACTCCTTGCCCGGCGGTGGCGCGTCCGTCAACAGCTTCTTCGCATCTAGCTTTCCCGAGTGCACCTTATCACGGGCAAGGGCCAGACGGGCACCTTCAATACAAACGGAGCGCTTGATGACCTCAATCCACGGACACGCGTCCACCAGCCGCCACACCAGACCGAAGTAGCTCCTAGGCATGACTTCTCCAGGCCACAGCCGAGCTATGAGGCACTTCATGGCCTGTTCGGCCACCTTGTGGAGCTCGACCAGCTGCTTCAGCTGGTCGCTCAGGGGCATCGGATGTTCGGCCTCAGCATACTGAGACCAGAACACTTTTTCCATTGAGCTCCCCTCTTCGGCTTGGTAGTATGTGGCGGCGTCAGACACACTACGAGGCAGATCGGCAAACGCTCCTGGAGAGCTCCGGATTCGGGTAAGTAGCAGATAATTAACTTTTATATTTTTGCTTTGCATAAAGAATGCCTTACCCGCCGCTATCTTCTTCATCGCCTCAATCTCCTGAAGGGCCTTTTGGGCTTCGGCCTTAGCAGTCTTGGAACTCTCAAGAGCCAAGGCAAGCTCGGACTCTCGAGTCTTCGAGTCACGCTCCAAACTCTCGTGTTTTTCCACGAGAGCCTGGAGCTCTTGCCGCACCTCCGCCACCCGCGCTTCCTGCTTCTCTCACTCGGCGCGCTCCAAGGTCACACTCTTCTCGGCCTTGGAGACCGCCTCTTTCAGGGTCGCCACCTCGTTCGTGGCTCCTGCAACATTAACGTTGGTCCTGTTATTATTTTGCAACCAAGTATTTCTATATACATTTACAGGAGGTACTATGTACCCTCTTTACCCTCGAGCTGCTTCTTGGCACGGCCGAGCTCGCTCTCGGACCACTCGAGGCTTTCCTTCAATGCATTGACCTCCGCAGTCAGTGCGGCAGAGGTAAGCAGCGCAGCCTGCATTCCCATATTGACATATTTCTATTAGACTCCTGCGTACATCTTTTTAGATCCTCAGCTCGACTTTTCTTTCCGAACACCGAACTGAGCATCAGGGGCTACTGTCTATGCGGTAATATTTTTATATATATGTTTTCGAACACATACCTCAAAGCCCGTTAACAGGCTTGAACAGGCTTCCGTCAGCCCGCTCTTGGCGGACTGAATCTTCTGAATCACCGCACTCATAACAGTGCGGTGTTCCTCGTCGATGGAGGCACCGTTAAGCGCCTCCAGCAAATTGTCCGGCGCCTCCGGATGGACGGAAGTTGCCGGCGTCGTAGGCTTGCCCTTCTTATGAAGGCGCCGCCTATCGGACTTCGGAACCGCTGATGGTTCCGGAGCAGTGTCCGGCCCGGGGCCGGACTTAGATCCCTCCGGGGCTTTACCCCCTTTGGACCCGGAGTCCAGAAGGTCGCCTTGTGGCACCTCCGGGACTGCCTCCTCCTGGTTTTGTCCCCTACGGGACTCCACCTCAGCGTCGTCTGTGGGGAGAGGGGAGGAGGCCGTCGGAAGTGAAGCACTATTCACGTCCGACGAATTCAGAGAGCCGCTCGACGAATCGCCAAGCTGAGCTCGGGGCGGACCGCATAATTAGATTCGGCGATAGAAGCTATCGAATGATAAAGGAATGCAATAAGTCATTCGGGGAGGCGGACACTTACGATTTGGCCAGGGGCTTGACCCTGGATGGCCATTCCCCCCCGCCGTCTTCGGCGTCGGGGGCGTAGTTCGGCAGAAGGGTCTTCCCCTTCTTGGACCCTCCGGCTTCCCCAGTTGGGGCGGCCTTTCTTTTCGTGCCTCCCCCCGTTGGAGGGGGAGAGGCTTCTTCTTCTTCTTCCTCCTCCTCATCTTCGGAGGCGGAGGGAGCGTTGGGGTTGTCGGGCAAATCCGACGCGCCCGGACACCGGGAACTCTTTCGGGTCCCTGTGGCCTTCTCCTTGGCCTTCTTCTCCGGCACCATGTGAGGTGCTGGAACCAGCAGCTTTGCTAATTGCGCGTCTGCTGGGCCTTCGGGCAAAGGAGCCCGACAGTCAAACTGTCCGGATGTCCTCTTCCAGTCCTGTCAAAGGAACGGGAGTTTAGATCCCACATAAAGTCACACTATGAAATTCGGGTATCCCGTAAGGGACTAAATGTAAGCTTACTTCGGAGGCTTGACGTTTGGCACAGAATCCGCAATCCTTGGTGACGGGAGGGGGGGACCTCGGAACTCTTGAAAAGCACCTTCCAGGCGTCCTCGTGCTTCGTTTCGAAGAGCCGAGATAGAGTCTGGTGCTGGGCCGGGTCGAACTCCCACAAATTGAAGTCCCATCGTTGACACAGGAGGATCCGACAGAAGAGCATGACCTGGACCACGTTGACAAGCCTAACCTTCTTGGTCACTAGGTCTCGGACGCAGGTTTGGAGTCCGGTCACCTCTTCCGGATTGCCCCACGACAGGCCCGTCTCTTTCCAAGATGTGAGCCGGGTGGGGAAGCCGGATCAAAATTCGGGGGCCGCTACCCACTTAAGGTCACGCGGCTCGGTGATATAAAACCACCCCGATTGCCACCCTTTGATGGTTTCCACGAAGGCACCCTCGAGCCAGGTGACGTTGGCTATCTTGCCCACCATGGCACCTCCGCATTCCGCTTGTCGGCCTTTCACAACCTTCGGCTTGACGCTGAAGATCTTTAGCCATAGGCCAAAGTGGGGCTGGATGCGGAAGAAGGCCTCACACACGATGATGAACGCCAAGATATTGAGGATGAAGTTCGAGGCCAGATCGTGGAAGTCCAGGCCGTAGTAGAACATGAGCCCCCAGACGAACGAGTGAAGAGGAAAACCCAGTCGGCGGAGGAAATGGGGAAGAAAGACAACCCTCTCATGGGGCCTGGGGGTGGGGACGAGTTGCCCCACATCTGGAAGCCGGTGCGCGATGTCGTTAGACAAGTATCCGGCCTTCCTCAGTTTTTTGATTTGCCACTCCATAACGGAGGAGACCATCCATGTACCTCCCGCTCCGGACATGGTTGGAGAAGGTTGAGGTGGGAACTGCGGGCTTGGGCGCTGGAGCTCGAGAGCGCAGGGACGGATAAGCAGAGGAGGAAGAAGGCGTGAATGGAAAGGGCGGATTCTTATCCCCTTATATAGGCAGCCAAAACTACGAGCCCCCCACCGGCCTAATAAAACTCGCTTATCTCCCAAGCACCGCGGTTAATGGCACGGTTGGGTTACCCACACCCGTATTGATGAGAATCCCGGAATAAGGGGGCACGATCTCTGCCTTGACAAGACGTGTCAAGGAAACTGCCTCGCTAAACGCGCCGAGGTAGAACAATAAAATGAATAAAAGCCTGGCCGTGGCATGATGTCACGCCGCGGAATACGTCAGCAGATCTGATTAACGCAAATACTATTCTCTCTACGGTGGAATGTGGAACTTATTGCAGAGCCGGACACTTCCCTGGTGTTCAACATCTTCTATGAAGTATTCGGAGGAGGAACCCGCCTTGCAATGCCGAAGACAACTTGTGCGCCGGACTCGTCGTCATTGAAGCCTGGTTCAGGGGCTACTAAGGGAGTCCTGGATTAGGGGGTGTCCGGATGGCCAGACTAAGACCTGTGGCCGGACTCCCGAACTATGAAGATACAAGATTGAAGACTCCGTCCCGTGTCCGGATGGGACTTTCCTTGGCGTGGAAGGCAAGCTTGGCGATACGATATGAAGATCTCCTCCCATTGTAACCGACTCTATGTAACCCTAGCCCTCTCCGGTGTTTATATAAACCGGAGAGTTTTAGTCCGTAGGACGAACAACAATCATACCATAGGCTAGCTTCTAGGGTTTAGCCACTCCGATCTCGTGGTAGATCTACTCTTGTACTACCCATATGATCAATATTAATCAAGCAGGAGTAGGGTTTTACCTCCATCGAGAGGGCCCGAACCTGGGTAAAAACATCATGTCCCTTGTCTCCTGTTACCATCCGCCTAGACGCACAGTTCGGGACGCCCTACCCGAGATCCGCCGGTTTTGACACCGACATCGGGATTTCTGCCAATCTGGGTGTTTGATTCACAACAATTGGAAGATCACAGGATGCAAAAAAGCATGGTGAGATTAAGTCAAACCACAAGAAAATGTACGGTTATAATGCTATTATGCAACTATCTCTTAGTCTTGTGCTCGATGAATAGGAATATGAAAAGGAGGACAAGTGGAAATTAGAATTCCTACGGTTATTCTTTCAAGGAGACACTAAAGGAACAAATCCTACAGTTTTCCTTTGCTCCATTCCTTTGCACCAAATTCATGAAAAGTTGTACCATAGGAAACTTTCCAATTCCTATGTTTTTCATTCACTTTTCCTTTCAAGCACTGGCGATTCTAGTAGGCAGGCTTGAGCAAGGAAAATCCTACACTAAAAAAATGTTTTTGTGCTACTTCTATTACTTTGGACCCAAGCCACTGCCATACTAGCTCAAATCCCAGGTCCATCGACAAATGCACAGCTCAAACGCGCAGAGATAAATAATGATGGTGGTCAAGAGAGTCTATCACGGGTAGCTAAGTTGCCTGGTACCTCACTGCTTGTCATATAGTAGGATAGAATAATCGTATTTCCCATTACTATGAGTGCTCAGTGGACAATATATATAACATGTAGAGTAAAAAAGAGATGCAACAAGTGCACAACCTCTTTGGCGAAGCCATGTCGATCTCAGCGTGATTGGGTTGGCTGGTGAGGATGCTTCGACTGACTTGGCTGTCGGAGGAGGGGAAGAAGATCTTAGGCGTCTGGAAATGGAGCCCGAGGTACTGCTCCGCTGTGATGGAGGGTTTCGTCGTTGGAGCAGCTCCGGTGAGTTGTACGACGCCGAGGCTGAAGCAGGACAAGAGAGACAAAGTTAACCTGAGTGGAATTCTAATTGCATCTCCAATACATGACGTAAAATACATAACCACAAAGTGCTAGATGTAAAATACATCAGCCGCTCATCTCTGAACTTAACTGTCGAAACTGAATTTAACTGTCGAAACTGAACTTAACTGTCGAAACTGAATTTTGCTGTCGAAACTGAATTTTGCTGTCCAAACTGAATGCACTAGCAAGGTGAGGCTACACGTCGGTCGATTGACTTTTTCATCTCTGGTCAGTCGATTTTTCAGCCGTTGGATACGAAATCAAGGGCCTGCGGTTCATCTTCAACCTCCAACCCCCTAAGCCGCCAGCCACCATCGGCCAAACAGCACCCCCCCGCCGCCCGCGGCCGGCGGTGCGCCGCACCGCCCGCCCTGAAAACACTCCCCACCACTGGTCCGCCGCCACCCCGGCCATCCCTCTAGC
>NC_041391.1:58786760-58816493 GCF_002162155.2 Triticum dicoccoides
GACCCAAAAGTCGATTCAGTCAACTAAAGTGTAGCTAAATCGGAGCATCATCACAAGCAAGAGCAAGAGCGAGAGCAGCAGCGCGAGCAAGAGCAATAGCAAGAGCAGACCAGGCAAGGGACCGAGAGCAAGAGTAGACCAGGCAGGGGACCAAGAGCAAGAGCAAAGCAGCAACGCGAGCGAGAGCTAAAGCAGCAACAGCTCCTACTGATGTGGACGTCGCCGTCAAGGGAGCGACACCGTGGAGGAAGTGGCCGGCGATGCCACCGTGGATGGAGCCGCGCTGTCTCGGCTCGGGACCGAGCGCCGGCAGCACCGTGTGATCGAATCAAGAAGAAAATGCGGCGATTAGTGTACAACCTCTTTGGTGGCGCCGATTAGGCCGCAGCTTCATCCGAGGAAACGGCGATGATGATGCTCTTCCGGTGGTGCACGTGAAGACGGCGGTGTGGGAATGGAGGTGGAGCGGAAGACGAGGGGAACATCGGGGCAGCTCCTTGGAGGTGGAGGACGGGGTGGCTGAACCGACGGGACCATGAGATCGACGACGGATCCTCATCCGGTACGGTGGATGAGGGACGTCGAGGTGTTGCTGTGTACGACGTCGCCGAGGAAGAGGCGCCGGCTGGGTGGCGGACGGAGTAGGGTGTGGGGCTTCGTCGCGGGTTTTCGCAGCCTCGGTGTATGAATGGGTGGGCGGATGGGATGGCAGTAGGGAACCATGGCTTAGGGACGCGCTTGTCCCGAATGTGGGGTAAGTTACGAAAGTACCCCCACCGATTTGAGGCGGTTCTTTCGGTTCAGGGCTACCACGGGCATTTCGTGTGTTGGGATTTCACAGGAGGTGGGAGTTTTCGCGCGCGTTGTAATTTCAGAATAGCAAGGCGCGGGTTGAGATGGAGGGAGTTGTTGGAGCACGACGAGACAAAGATATTTCTTATATATTTTGGGCTAACAAGCCGCGGTTTGAAGAGGCGGGAGTTTTGCAGCATGATAGACAAAGACGCTAGCTTGAATTTTCGGCATAACAAGGCGCAGCTTGAAATTTCGGAAGAACAAGCTTAACGTGTACCAAAAAAAGACAATTTGCACCTCAGCATGCACAACACACGCACAAACACCATTTAGACTAGAGTAAGGTACACGTGCATTGCACGCATGAGATTTGGCAACCAAATTATGAATAAATACCACATTATAGCATGTAAGCTTTGAGTCATATATGCATGATGTAGATGTTCATTTAATTCTTATATTTCATTTCATTCAAAATCATCTAGTTTTTATAAGAAAGCTAATCTATTTTAAGATTCATGGAATTGTGCGTTGTAAGACATAAAGTAAAAACAAATAATGGCAAATCATGTAGAAAAACATTTGGGCAATTCTGATACGGAAGATTCTAGAACAAAGAAGAAGTGCTTGTGTTTTTATACATGTGGCAAAATCTGGTAGAATCTAGATGATATCCAATGGCCAGTAGTGCTCAAATTTTCCATCTTTGGACCATCGGATTCGCCTCATCCAACGACCATCTTTCATAGCTAAAGTTACCCGCACACAATAAAAATATATAATATATATATATATATGTATATATATATACATATATATATAGGGGTATAGATATAGATATGTGATGCGAAAGCCACCCATCATCTCAAACTAGAATATTGTCTCCATGCACGGATACGACGTGGCCAAATGATGTCTGCCATCAGTATCTCAAATTCAAATTAGTCTGACCTTGTTCAATGTGTATACATTACAACATGCTCATTTCCAAACCACACCATGCAGATCTCCGTTATATTCATGCATGCATGGGTTTCAAACATCAGGATCTCTTATTCAAATATTTGAATTCAACTTTACATTGATTATGACCTCACCTAGTCTTTTACACCCACACATTCGTCTTCTCTTTATAATTGTACCACTAACTTTCTCTCGTGCATGCATGCTACACACTACCAGTCGGCATTATCCATCGCACACATGCAATCTTTTTCTTCAGGTCGGTCTCCCATGAAGGCACACACCCACACACATCCCCCTCTCCATCATATCGGGCATTCTTTATCTCTCACGCGTGCATGCGCAATGATCGATGTTCCTCTATGTATGTGTGCATATAGCTAGGTCTTTCATAGTTTTCCACACAAACCGATCAATCGATATATCCAGTGAGGTCTCACCTTCTTTCCCACGTCCACTTCGATCAATCTATACCTCTCTATATAGGATTAACATATATAGCTAATACACCCGCATTAATTATATATCCAACGTCCCCCTCTCATCATCCATGCCTTCCGCTTCATCTCTCAGATGCGCGCACAATGGCGAAGACAGGGGGCAGTAAGGGCCCTGCCCCCCGTAACATCACTATATATCGAGGCTAATATGAATGTGATCATTAGACAATTGCTGCTAAAAATGGTTTAAGTTCATGAATTGACCCTCCTTGTAAAGTATTAGCAACTAGCGATGCAACCCGCGCATTTGCGCGGCTAGATTTGCTACATATTTTTATAACATGTTTAATTTCTCTGGATAATAGTTAGTAAACTATTATTCAAAATATAACCAAGACACATGCCTTCTGGAAATATAATTGTGCTTTATTAAAATGAAATGATGTTGGTTTACACCGATAGCGTTTAGGCTTGCAGCTTACTTTGAAATTAATTTGTTGTTCTTTTCTCTTCATGACTTACTCTTCCGACGGTGTCTATCTTTGCACTAACAAATTTGGACGGATTTTTCGCTAAGTTTAAAACTCAACAGTGAAAGCTTGTGCATCTGGTTAGTTGGTCTATTCATAAAATTACTTTGTCCCTGGCTATATATGATGGTGTTTTTTGTCGATCGCCTGGCTTTTCCTTAAAACAGTTCCAGGGAAGCTCATCCTACGCTAATTGACTTCCCAAAATTTTAAAATTATATATCCAAATGCAATATCATACATGTGACATGCTTTTTTTTGCATACAACAATTTTCAGAACATCTATACCTCTATTAATTTGTGACTCCCTAAAAATTACCACAATAATTAGAATTTATGAGCCGTTAATCTGGTGGGGACCAAATTATTACGGTGTAGATCGACTCATGGCATCCTCCATAAAAAAATCCACAGGTTGCAAAAAAATAATTCCACCTGCCCTCCGTATTCCTGAATATCTCCCCCCCCCGTGCAAACACAGTTCCATCTATCTCTCCGTGTTCTCTCTTCCCCGTATCATCCTCTCTCTCTCTCTCCCCCGACCGACCCTTCCTCTCCATCCTCTCTCTTCCTGGATGGAAAAGAAAAGAATCATCTCTCTCCAACCTGAAGCAAGCAAGTTTGGCGGTATGGATCGAGTTGATCAACATCTTATTGCCTCAAATTGAGGTCCTCATCGAGATTGGGTTCAACTCGAAAAGAAAAAAAAATCATCTGGACCTAAACTCCCATCGATACCAGGTATGGCGATGCAAGATGGATAATGAGCCTCGAACTTCATGTGTGCTAGGTCTCGGCATGAACTGTGTGCATCCAGGCCCAGTTCTACCCCCAACCTACATGGAGATCCTGCAGTATATGCTGCTCCAACACAAATCTCTCTGATCTCAGGTAACCATACTCTCATCTTCAAAGTCCAATCATGCGCTACTTCGATCTAGAACATCTGACAGACTAGGAGTACAAAGATGGCTACTTATAGGTTCATCCATACATGGATGCACTGATCCGATCCGGTTCTGAACCGTTGAATCACATTAGGATCTGATTTGGTGTATCCCTTCGTTGGAAGCCTCCGATCCAATCTCCGCGTCCAAGTCTAACACGTCTGCCAGCGCTAGACCCAGGACGTCTTTGGTTGAAGAAGAAGAAGAAGAAGTGTTCCAAATTTCGCCTCTACTGTGTTGGTACAGCCCGACCTCGCCGATGAAACAAGCGGAGTTCTTAACAGCATCACGGACCTACAGAAGCTAACTCGACTACTTCTATAACTGACCGGACGGGGGAAAACAGTCATGTAAATGGCAGCTAGCTGATTGAGTCACGTACAGTGCATGCACGTACACATATCATCATTTGTCTTCGGCCATATATTGATTCTGGCATTATGTATTTTGGCATGTGTCATTGCAGGTTGATTGTTTCGTTTTTCACAAGCTAGCTTTATACATGTAGTGATGTAGATCGGTTCAGACAACATCACAGCAGGCAAATGGAGCCAATTTTTGCAGATTTCTTTCACAGGAAAGTACGCTGCAGCTGAACGGATCATCTCAGTTAAAGAAAAGCCCAGACCGGACCAACACTTGAGTAAGTTTCTAACCATTCAACAGATCCGTATTTGCAGTTGGGGAGATCCAGGAGTACAGGCTCCAACACTTTAAGAAACCAGCACAAGTGCTCCGTGTCGCTCCTCTCCAATTCTATCCATGTGTGTCCTACTTTCACCCTGTTTGCTTAAGTTTTTCTTATTCTGACTACTTAAGCTTCTTAATTTATACCCAGTTGGGCTTACGATAGTTGTTTATTACTAGAAGGTTGGAAGAGGCTTCTCTGTCATCATTATATGGATTTATTATGTTCAATCTTACTGACAAAAATACTATTCTCCTTTTGGTGACATGGAATAAAACTGAGTGTAATGTGTGAGATGGGAGAGGCAAACGATGTGGCTCTTTACCATGTTGTGACTATCGTAACGATGTGTTAAAACAAGTTTAAGTTCAGGTATTTTTTTCTTTTCCCGATTTATTCTTGAATCTATCTAAACTTTACCATTGGATTCTGATTAGTGAATCATCTTCTGTCCATTTATTTTCTAGCGATTTGCTGTAGCATATTTCAATCATGTGGTGATAGTATGCAGTTTGTATTGCTTACAGGAACAGGACAACCAACATTTGATTCAATAATTTTAGAACTCCTTACATTCTGATTTGCGACTTGAATAATCTTCAAAATTCATATTACTTTGATCTGTTATATAAAAGTTTTGCTTTCTGCGTTTTTTGGAATTTAGGGTCTAAAACTATGGGGTGTGATTATACTTAACGCAGTTTATGGGAAGCTATTATGCTGAACAGCAACAAATTTATGATGAAGAGGTCAGATGATTGGTTACCAGGTTTGGGCCGTTGATACAAGAAGGTTTAGACTACATTACATACGATTTTAGAGTAGCATGTGCTTTGAATTTCCACCAGTTGAAGGCAACAAGATTCTTATTTTCTTGCACACGAGAGGTAAAAGGTCTAAAATATATCCTTATAATAGCGCTTCAGATTTCCTAGAATTGAAATTCTTTCCACATGAGAGATGGCCAGAAGATTTACTTATCGGTATGACTATATTTTCTAAGTGATATTTTTTTGCATACTAACACCAACTTATTTAGCATATGTCATTGGCCTACCAACTTACATCGAATATATGGAAGAAACACACACTATTCATGGTACTTCTAAGATGTGGAGATATTGCCCTTCTAATTGGGTGAGTATACTGGAAGAAAAAAATACGTACAAATACATGGCTGCAAATCAAAAATGTGCGTATGCGTATCATGGTTCATTGCTAATATATATATACCACTCTTGGAATATACATGCATGGATAAATTAAGGTTAGACTATATGGTGAGAAGGTCAACCAAATTGATGGAGATTCTTTGGGACATGCTGTCGTAGTAACAGCAACAACTGTTAGAAAATTGACATGTTTGTATTTCTTTTGATAGCAGGTAAGTGTTCCTATACTGCCGAAGCAACAATTAAATCAATTACTACATTCTATGGGTGGTATTATATAGGATGTGGCAAATACGAGAAAAGGAAAAAAATGGTAATCACTTCTACTATTACGAATGTGAAAAGAACCTGAGACTTGAGCTTTACATATATACTTTGGTGTTAGTCCCTTTCATCTATGTCACTAAGTTCCTAATACGCCTCTTAGTAAAGAGCAGATAGTTGGCGTATATGTTGAGTGCGTGAAGAGTTCAATCCACCCGTGTTGCTTGCTATATCAAGAGAGAGCATATGAGCTAAGGTAAAAAATACGAAATATGCAACACTGGTACCAGAATACTTAAGACGAAAATCTGCTATTTTGCACTAGCCATCTGCTCTCCTCGCCACCAAGCATAATATAGTACGCAACCTAGCACACCTTGACATCCGAAGAAGTACAATGCTCTCCCAAGTGTCTATTCCTTGAGCGAGTCACATAGAATGTTCAAATTCATCTGTACACTTTGTTTAGGTTACAAATTAACAATGTAATTAGATCAATGACTGGTGAAAATAAGGTGCAGCAGCCAATGATCTGCATTGCCAACCCATAAGGTACATCAGCTAATAATTTATATTATAATTTAATATTCGTTTTACAGTGAGGAGATATAGAATTATAGATAAGCATAAATCATACCTGATGATACACATTGCTACAAATGCAAACAGAATACGTAATACATGGACTATAGAGGTGCAACTCATTGTTTTCATCCTAGAGTTCAACCAAATTTAAAGTTATACACTAAAGCTAAGTATCTTATACAACGTGCACCAAGTGAAATAAATTCAGAAACCAATGTTCAATGAAATGGATACATGGGAAGCCATGTCGGACCTTCTGTGAATAATAATGATTGCTGCCATACTGAAATGATTAATTAACTAAAAAACCATCATTAAATAATAATAGATAATTTCCACAAAAAACAAATAATATATGAATTATAATGTATGTTCAACATTCCTCAAAAATAACACCATGGCAGTTCTGCTGAAAACAGCGTCAATCCGGGTTAGTTCCATTCAAATCATGCTAGTTAGAGTCCAAAACAAGGGCAAAAGTGTTTTGAAAAGTAGATACAACGAAGACGTATCAACTCCCCCGAGCTTAAACCTTTGCTTGTCCTCAAGCAATTCAGTTGACAAACTGAAAGTGATAAAGAAAACTTTTACAAACTCTATTTGCTCTTGTTGTTGCAAATATGTAAAGCCAACATTCAAGTTTTCAGCAAAGATTATGAACTAACCATATTCACAATAACACTTAGGTCTCATGTTTACTCATATCAATGGCATAATCAACTAGTGAGCAATAATAATAAATCTCGGATGACAACACTTTCTCAAAACAATCATAATATGATATAACAAGATGGTATCTCGCTAGACCTTTCTGAGACTGCAGAACATAATGCAGAGCACCTTTAAAGATCAAGGACTGACTAAACATTGTAATTCATGGTAAAAGAGATCCAGTCATAGTCATACCCAATATAAACTAATAGTAATGCATGCAAATGACAGCGATGCTCTCCAGCGGGTGCTTTTTAATAAGAGGGTGATGACTCAACATAAAAATAAATAGATAGGCCCTTCGCAGAGGGAACTAGGGATTTGTAGAGGTGCTAGAGCTCGATTTTGAAATAGAGATTAATAACATTTTGAGCGGTATACTTTCACTGTCAACATAACAACTATGAGATCTCGATATCTTTCATGCTACACACATTATAGGCGGTTCCCAAACAAAGTGGTAAAGTTTATACTCCCCCACCACCAACAAGCATCAATCCATGGCTTGCCCGAAACAACAGGTGCCTCCAACTAGCAACAATCCTTGGGGAGTTTTGTTTAATTATTTTGATTTGATTTGATCTTTTTGATCATGGTACTGGGCATCCCGGTTACCAGCCATTTTCTCGTGAATGAGGAGCGGAGTCCACTCCTCTTGAGAATAACCCACCTAGCATGGAAGATACAGACAACGCTAGTTGATACATGAGTTGCTCGAGCATTCAAAACAAAATTTCATTTGAAGGTTTGGAGTTTGTCACATACAAATTTACTTGGAACGGTAGGTAAGTACCACATATAGGAAGGTATGGTGGACTCATATGGAATAACTTTGGGGTTTATGGAGTTTGGATGCACTAGCAGTATTCCCGCTTAGTACAGGTGAAGGCTAGCAAAAGACTGGGAAGCGACCAACTGAGAGAGCAACAACAGTCATGAACATGCATTAAAATTAATCAACACCGAGTGCAAGCATGAGTAGGATATAATCCACCATGAACATAAATATCGTGAAGGCTATGTTGATTTTGTTTCAACTACATGCGTGAACATGTGCCAAGTCAAGTCACTCGAATCATTCAAAGGAGGATACCACCCTATCATACCACATCACAACCATTTTAATAGCATGTTGGCACGCAAGGTAAACCATTATAAGCTCCTAGCTAATTAAGCATGGCATAAGCAACTATGATATCTATTTGTCATTACAAACATGTTTATTCATAATAGGCTGAATCAGGAATGATGAACTAATCATATTACAAAAACAAGAGAGGTCGAGTTCATACCAGATTCTCTCATCTCAATAAGTCCATCATATATCGTCATTATTGCCATTCACTTGCACGACCGAACGGTGTGGATAATAATAATAGTGCACGTGCATTGGACTAAGCTGGAATCTGCAAGCATTCAATTCAAGGGAGAAGACAAGGTAATATGGGCTCTTGGTTAAATCAACAATCATGCATATGAGAGCCACTAAGCATTTTCATTATGGTCATCTCCTCTCGACCACCAAAGGAAAGAAAAGAAAATAAAACTATTTACACAGAAAGCTCCCAACAAGCAAAAGAAGAACGAGAAATCTTTTTAGGTTTTACAAGCATGGAAATTAAACCAACTAAATTTTTTTGGTTTTTCTTAAGGTTTATCAAACACACAAGAAGAAAGCTAGAAAAAGAAAATAAACTAGCATGGATAATACAATGAAAAAGTATGAGCACCGACAACTAGAATGAGTGTGTGAACATAAATTTAATGTGGGTGAGAAATACGCATTCCCCCAAGCTTAGGCTTTTGGCCTAAGTTGGTCTATGCCCATGGATCGCGGCTACTCTCCCCGGTGTACTGAGGAGTGTCATCGTACTGCCACTGGCTGGCGATCTGCTCCGGATCCCACTGATAAGATGATGGACGATAAGGGTCAAGTGGTGGTTCTGGCTCAGGCTCTGGAGCTGATGTCTGGCCTCGGTGTGCGTAAACGGCCGCTGGGAAGACGAGGTAATGGCCTGCAGTTAAATCAAACAAAGAGGGTGCAAGCAAGATAATAATCTCATTGTGTTTCTTTTAAATCTCAGGTTATATAGAAGCATCTTACCATCATTGTTAACAATAAACTCATGTGCTACCATGCTCTTGTAATCTAGAAAAGTAGGGGGCAGCAATTTTTCTTCCTTCTCAAAATGCCTAATAGGTATCCTGAAATGTTCAGCAAGGCGTGCAACATAGATACCTCCAAAGATGGGGCCCTTTGTACGATTCAGACTTAACTGTTTAGCAATAATAGCACCCATACTAAAAGAGTTGTGATGAAATAAAGCATGGAACAAAATAAAAACATTGGGAACACTGAGGTTTCCACAGTTTCTGCGACCAATTAAGCATCGACTAGCAAATATGGCAAAGTAGCATAAAACAGGAAAAATGTATGCTAGTAATTCTTGCATCGGAAACCTTCCTCGATTCCCCTACAGTAATAGTATCAATAAAACCATCCACATCTTTACGATGTGGTTCCTCTAAGCTACCCTCAAAGGGTATTCTGCAGACCGCGCAAAAATCACGTAATGACATCTCCCTAGCCACATCATATAAATGGAAAGCTACTGAAGGAGGTGAATTCTTGGGATACTAGTAGAAGTTTTGCATGAAAGTATTGGTGAGTAAGAGATACTGTTCAATCCGGTCGTGGAGGAAGTCGGTGAGGCCCGCATTATCAGCCAAAGAATAAAAGTCATCATAAATCCCGGCCGCTCTACAGAAATCATCACAAGGCCATTCACATGGCCGTACTTCCACCACGCGAGGAAGATTATACTTGGCCTTTTCTTCCTCCTTAGCTTGTTTATCCTTGGATCCTTGGCTAGAAGAGCCCCTCAAAACTCTCTTGATCATTTTCTGAAAATTTCTGAAATTTTTAGTAACTCAAAATAAAAGTGAATCAAACTCAATAAAACTGATAGCAACTACTCCCACAAGTGCCTAGAGCCTATATCATGCATTAAAATTACTTGGGACCTCATAAATTTAACATGCAAGCTCAAGAACAGGGTCACCTAGGCAGCAAAAATTTGCAATGAATAAAGCACTGGAACAAAAACTAATTGGACCATTGGAGGAGTCACATACCAAGGAACAATCTCCCAAAGCAGTTTTGTGAATGGAGCTTTGAGCAAGGAGATCGAAAATCGCAGCAAAATGAGCTAGAACTCGTGCTTGAGCTGGATGGTGATTTTTTTGGGAGGAAGATGAAGTGTGTGGGTGCAGGAATAAGTGTAGGGGGGCCACCGTGGGCCCACGAGGCAGGGGGCGCGCCCTGTAGGGGTGGGCGCGCCCTGGACCCTCGTCACCAGGTGCCAGCTCCCCCTGCCGTGTTCTCAGTGCCAAATATTCTCAAATATTCCAGAAAAAATCTTACTAAATTGGCAGGGCATTTGGAGACCTTTTATTTTCGGGTATTTTTTTATTGCATGGATAATTCATAAAACAGACAGAAAATACTATTTTTACTTTATTTATTCTAAATAACAGAAAGGAAAAAAAGGTACAGAAGGTTGTGCCTTCTAACTTCATCCATCTCATGCTCATCAAAAGGAATCCACTAACAAGGTTGATCAAGTCTCGTTAACAAACTAATTCCGAATAACATGGAACCGGAGAAATTTTGAATAACACTAGGTTGCCTCAACGGGGATATGCACATCCCCAATAATAAGAATATCAGATTTCTTCTTGATGGTAGGAAAAGGAAATTCAAAACCTCCAATAATGACAGTTGGAATTTTTCCAATAGAATTGATGCTATGAACTTGAGGTTGTTTCCTCAGAAAGTGTACCATATGCTCATTACCATTATAATGAAAAGTGACATTGCCTTTGTTGCAATCAATAACAGCCCCTGCAGTATTCAAAAAGGGTCTACCAAGGATAATCGACATACTATCGTTCTCAGGAATATCAAGAATAACAAAGTCCGTTAAAATAGTAACGTTTGCAACCACAACAGGCACATCCTCACAAATACCGACAGGTATAGCAGTTGATTTATCAGCCATGTGCAAAGATATTTCAGTAGGTGTCAACTTATTCAATTCAAGTCTACGATATAAAGAGAGAGGCATAACACTAACACTGGCTCCAAGATCACATAAAGCAGTTTTAACATAATTTTTTTAATGGAGCAAGGTATAGTTGGTACTCCCGAATCTCCTAGTTTCTTAGGTATTCCACCCTTAGAAGTGTAATTAGCAAGCATGGTGGAAATTTCAGCTTCCGGTATCTTTCTTTTATTTGTAATGATATCTTTCATGTATTTAGCATAAGGATTTACTTTAAGCATATCAATTAAGCGCATACGTAAGAAGATAGGTCTAATCATTTCAGCAAAGCGCTGAAAATCCTCATCATCCTTTTTCTTGGATGGCTTAGTAGGAAAAGGCATGGGTTTCTGAACCCATGGTTCTCTTTCTTTACCGTGCTTCCTAGCAACAAAGTCTCTCTTATCATAACGTTGATTCTTTGATTGTGGGTTATCAAGAACAACAACAAGTTCAATCTCCACATCATTATTATTGCTAGGTTGAGCATTAACATTATCACTAGGTTCATGTTCATCACCAGATTGTGTTTCAGCATCAGAGATAAAAATATCATTGGGATTCTCAGGTGTGTCTACAACAGGTTCACTAGAAGCATGCAAAGTCCTATCATTTTTCTTTTTCTTCTTTTTGGAAGAACTAGGTGCATCTACATTATTTCTCTGAGAATCTTGCTCAATTCTCTTAGGGTGGCCTTCAGGATACAAAGGTTCCTGAGTCATTTTACCAGTTCTAGTAGCTACTCTAACAACAAAATCATGTTTATTATTTAATTCATCAAGCAAATCATTTTGAGCTTTAAGTACTTGTTCTGCTTGAGTGGTAACCATAGAAGCATATTTACTAATGAGTTTATGTTCACCTTTAACCCTAGCCATATAATCACTCAAGCGTCCAATCATGTAAGCATTACTCTTTAGTTCTCTACCAACATAAGCATTGAAGTTTCTTGTCTAGCCATAAAGTCATCAAATTCATCCAAACATTAGCTAGGAAACTTAGTAGACGGGGTTTCAACTTTATCATATCTATAGAGAGAATTTACCTTTACTACCTGTGTCGGGTTATCAAGACAGTGTGTTTCTTCAATAGGTGGTATATTAAGACCATGTATTTCTTCAATAGGAGGTAAATTCTTAACATCTTCAGCTTTAATACCTTTTTCTTTCATAGATTTCTTTGCCTCTTGCATATCTTCAGGACTGAGAAATAGAACACCTTTGTTTTTCGGAGTTGGTTTAGGAGTTGGTTCAGGAGTTGGCTCAATTGGCTCAGAAATTGGCTCAGGAAGAGTCCAACTATTTTCATTAGTCAACATATTATTCAATAGCAATTCAGCTTGATCCATTGTTCTTTCCCTGAAAACACAACCAGCACAACTATCCAAGTGGTCCTTGGAGGCATCAGTTAGTCCATTATAAAAGATATCAAGTATTTCATTTTTCTTAAGAGGATGATCAGGCAAAGCATTAAGTAATCAGAGAAGCATTCCCCAAGCTTGTGGGAGACTCTCTTCTTCAATTTGCACAAAATTATATATTTCCCTCAAGGCAGCTTGTTTCTTATGAGCAAGGAAATATTTAGCAGAGAAGTAATAAATCATATCCTAGGGACTACGCACACAACCAGGATCAAGAGAATTAAACCAAGTTTTAGCACCACCCTTTAATGAGAATGGAAATATCTTAAGGATATAATAATAGCAAGACTTCTCATCATTAGTGAACAGGGTGACTATATCATTTAACTTAGTAAGATGTACCACAACAGTTTCAGATTCATTGCCATAAATAGGATCAGATTCAACCAAAGTAATTATCTCAGGATCGATAGAGAATTCATAATCCTTATCAATGAAAAAGATAGGTGAAGTAGCAAAAGCAGGGTCATATTTCATTCTAGCATTTAGAGATTTCTGTTTCAGTTTAACTAATAACTTCTTAAGATCAGATCTATCACTGCAAGCAAGAATATCTCTAGTAGTTTCTTCATCCATAACATAACCCTCAGGAACAACATGCAATTCATACTTAGGGGGAGAACCTTCATCATCACTATCTTCAATGATATCAATTTCAAGAATTTCATTCTCTCTAGCCCTAGCAAGTTGTTCATCAAGAAATTCACCTAATGGCAAAGTAGTATCAAGCATAGAAGTAGTTTCATCATAAGTATCATGCATAGTAGAAGTGGCATCATCAATAACATGCGACATATCAGAATTAATAGCAGTAGCAGGTTTAGGTGTCGCAAGCTTACTCAAAACAGAAGGAGAATCTAGTGCAAAGCTAGATGGCAGTTCCTTACCTCCCCTAGTAGTTGAGGGAAAAATCTTAGTTCTTTCGTCTTTCAAGTTCCTCATACTGACTAGCAGATATAAATCTCAAGTGACTCAAAGAATAGAGCTATTCTCCTCAGCAACGGTGCCAGAAAATAGTCTTGATAACCGACAAGTATAGGGGATCGCAATAGTTTTCGAGGGTAGAGTACTCAACCCGAATTTATTGATTCGACACAAGGGGAGCCAAAGAATATTCTCAAGTATTAGTAGTTGAGTTGTCAATTCAACCACACCTGGATAACTTAGTATCTGCAGCAAAGTATATAGTAGCAAAGTAGTATGGAAGTAACGGTAATAGTGGCAAAAGTAACAGTAGCAGTTTTGTAGTAATTGTAACAGTAGCAACGGTAAAGTAAATAAGCAAAGCATAATATGTGAAAAGCTCGTAGGCAATGGATCAGTGATGGATAATTATGTCGGATGCTATTCCTCATGTAATAGTTATAACATAGGGTGACACAGAACTAGCTCCAGTTCATTGATGTCTACTACACAACCTTCTTTTTGTAGACGTTGTTGGGCCTCCAAGTGCAGAGGTTTGTAGGACAGTAGTAAATTTCCCTCAAGTGGATGACCTAAGGTTTATCAATCCGTGGGAGGCATAGGATGAAGATGGTCTCCCTCAAACAACCCTGCAACCAAATAACAAAGAGTCTCTTGTGTCCCCAACACACCCAATACAATGGTGAATTGTATAGGTGCACTAGTTCGACGAAGAGATGGTGATACAAGTGCAATATGGATGGTAGATATAGGTTTTTGTAATCTGAAATTATAAAAACAACAAGGTAACTAATGATAAAAGCGAGCACAAACGGTATTGCAATGCTAGGAAACAAGGCCTAGGGTTCATACACTACAAAAAAATACACTTCCGTGATGATACGTGTTTGTCACAGTAGGTCACGTTTTTTGTCATGCATGTACATCCATGACGATTTTATGACAGAATCAAGATAGTCATACCTGTGCTGTCGTAGAAGTGTTCCATGACATTACCAGAATTATCATCACGGAAGTGTCCACTTCCATGACAATAAATCGCGTGTCACAGAAGTGCTTTCGTCAAGAGTGACCGACACGTGGCATCCACCATAACGGAACACCGTTAAGCTATCGGGTCGGGTTTTGGATCTGATAACCCGTTAATAGCCCCAACCAATGGGGATTTTCCACGTGTAAAATCATCATTGGCTGGAGGAAACACGTGTCGGCTCATTGTTGGGGCAGATGTCATCCACTCATTGGACAGAAGGCGCCTATGATACGTCGACACGTGGCACGGCCAAACAGAGGCTCATTCCTGTGAAAAGGCCGGCCTGTTTGACTTGGTCAAAAGGTGGCGTGCCGGCCCATGGAAAGCCGGTTAACGACCTATTCACATATGGCCCATTTACAACCCGCTAACCCAAGGCCCGTTACGCCCTATCTGAATTAGGCCCAGTAGCATCATCTAGGCCATCCAATATGATTCCAGCCCATTTTCACTTTTGGCCCATGTATGGTACATGACGTCTTTCGACCCATATGAGGCCCTTTGTAACTCTTGGCCCATTAACGGCCCGTCATGAAACTGGCCCGTAATGAACAGTGTATCACTTTACACCCATTAACGGCCCTTGCTGAAACTGGCCCGTAATGAACAGTGTATCACTTTATACCCATTAACGGCCCGTTATTCCGTTGGGCCGTTTCCAGCCCATGTTATCTTTCGGCCTTCTGAGAGCCCATTTATTCTTGGGCTCATTTCTAGCATTCGTTTACTTACGGCCGTTACTGTCATTTTCTGCTTGTGGGCCAAATTCAGACCGTGGTTACAGTCGGCCCGTTTGTGGTCTGTTAGTACATTGGGTCGTTTTCATAGCGTCATCAAATACGGCGTACTAACGGTGGCCCGTTATGGTCGGCCCATGAACGGACGATTCCAACTCTAGCCAGTTTACGACCATAATGCGGTCTGTTTGGCCCATGTTTGGCCAATCGATCATACAGCCCGTATAAGGCCCATTGATGATACGACCCGTAGAAGGCCCATTGTTTCTACGACCCGTAGAAGGCCCGTTGTTTCTATGGCCCGTAGAAGGCCCACTGTTTCTACGGCCCGTAGAAGGCCCGCTGTCACTACAGTAAATATTAGCCATGGTTATTGTGGCCTAGTTTTAAAAAATAGGTTATTGCAGCCGCTAGCAAACCGCGGAAAAAGAACTGCAATGACTACAAGCAAACAAATAAACAAGACAAGAAGGAAATAAATAAGCAAGCAACTAACGCTAGGCTATCACGGCTATTACACATATTACATCCACTAGGAATCAAAGTTCGCCACCAGTGCAAATATAGGGAACAAAGCAGCATATCATATACATTGGTTGTCAAAGTTGGCGACCAGCGCAAATAAACGCCGCAGCAAAACAAATCCAGAACGGAAACCACTCCAGAAGAGCTCAAGAAACAATATCCTGGGTGCCCATAATGCTGGCAAGATGCTTAGCCAGCTTATTAACTTTCTCTTGTTTGGCGCTTAAGTCATCCAACACTTGCTGTTGCACTAAAAAGTATGCATCTGAATTCTGCAGGGACTTCCTCAGTCCTTCGGCTTCCTGTTGCATAACATCTGATTGATGTCTTTCAACTTGAAGTTGAGACTCAAGAAGTCGAACTGATTCAGGTAACGAGTTCGAAGAGCTGGTGCCAGCAGTAGTAGCCAGTAACTCGAACACTACATCAAGACGGGACTTTGGGGTTGTCTCAGTGTCTTCAATATACTTTTTATCAGCTTTCTTGGAGACCAACAGGGGTGTCTCACTATGTTGAACCTTATCTGCATTACTTCCTTTACCATTGCATAACGGGGTACTCTTCTCCAA
The DNA here is from genome assembly GCF_002162155.2 of Triticum dicoccoides. Classification (NCBI taxonomy): domain Eukaryota; kingdom Viridiplantae; phylum Streptophyta; class Magnoliopsida; order Poales; family Poaceae; genus Triticum; species Triticum dicoccoides. The sequence goes on from NC_041391.1 coordinate 58,803,168, forward strand.
TATTTTATCCGCGTTCTAAAAGAGAAACAAACAAACACATCACAGGTTTAAATGTAGTATATGAAACTCATTTTGGTAAACCAGTTCAGTAGTAAGGAGGAAAAGATAACAGCATGAAACAAACATATATCTATGTAGTATGGTCACTGTATGGTCTATATCATTCTAGTTTATGTTGCCAAATCAAGATAGATACAGTTCGAATCATATCTATTTAAGACAAAGCAGCATAGACAGAATATAAGTGTGGGAAACAACACAACAATAACAACACTTGTAATGTGCATGGCATGAGAACACAACTGTCTATTCAATTGAAACTGAAATCAACATAGAGCAAGTTACAACGGCAAACAACCAAACACGTTGAAGAAACAACTTTAAAACATACCTGTTGCGCCATTGGAGTTTCAATTGCATCCTTCAAATTTGAAATTAGTTGGTATGAGTAAATACAGTTATGCAAGAGCAAAGTAGTATGAACCATAGCTACAGAACCTGACCTGAGAACAATTCTTCTTCTGCTTTAAGCGTTGACTTGGGGTTCGGAGTGGTGGTCCTCGTGCTTTGGGCACTGCAGTTGCCTTACTAACTGCTCGTGTTTGGGTGCTCTATGGTGGAGACTGTGCTGTGTCAATGGGAACAGGGTGTCTATCTGCTGGGGTTGGGGGTTAGAAGGGGTGTAGCCGGTTCTCTGTCCAACTGGGTAGGGGTACAATCTGCATGAGTGTGGGTTATGTGTGGCGGGGCTGGTTCTTGGGCAAGTACAACCGTGGTTCTATCTGCATCGACAGGTAGCACGATCTTTTCTGAAGACCGTGTTTTTATTCCCACAAATACTGCCATCACTCCCTCCAATTGAAATGGCTGACAAACAAGCAAAGTAATTGAATGTGCAGACATTGTAAGATAGACAGGTGCAATGGATAGTAGGGAAGAAAACAGGGCATGAAGTAATTCACATTTATGTTGTCTAACGAAACAGAATAGCAGGACATAATTTCACATATATGATGGCTAATTAAACAGGATAGCATGACACAATTTCACATGTATGATGGCTAACTAAACAGGATAGAATGACATACTTCAAAATACGATGACTATGTAAACATGATGACATGATATAACTATACGATGTGTCTATTGAAGTGGTTGGCATGCCATAAATCACAAACATGCCGTGGATGGAAACATGATGGCATGATATTATTCATGGATAGAATGACATAATTTAAAATATGATGACTATGTAAACAAGATGATATGATATAACTATATTATGTCTTTAGAAAATGGGTTGGCATGCCATAATTCAGATACATGCTATCTATGTAAACATCATGGCATGACATAATTCAAATATATGATTTATATACTAAGGAAGTGAGCAGAGGGCAATCGCATATATGATGTGTCAACTAAGGAGATGGCATTCAATATTGTGTATATGATGTAAAAACTAAGCATTGCAATACAACATATGCATGATATGAGTAATATAACCCTGCCAAGTTTGAGCATACACCTCAGGGGGATAATAGGACTAGCCATCTGCCTCTGAATACTCCTCTGAAGAGCTATCTGTAACCAGCAAGATATCTGCTTCAGCAGGTAGCATTGTCTACTTTGAAGACCTTGTTTTCACTCCAGAGTTCTCCATCACCAATTCAAATGGCTGATGCACAGGAAGAGTAGTTGAATATACAAACATTGTCGACAAAAGCAATGAGAAATACAAAAAAGGACGGCATGATATAATTCACATATATGACGCTTGCCTAAACAGCATGGCATTGCATAATTCACATACATAATGCCTTGCAACAAGATAACATTGCATAATTCACATATATAATGTCTTGCAACAAGATGGCATTGCATAATTCACATATATGGTAATTAGACACTAAACATGTGGCATTCACACAAAGCATGTCTAAACTAAGCAAATGACATAGCAATGCAAGATACCATACGCACGATATGAGCAACATAACCCTGCCAAGTTAGAGCATGCACCTCGGGGGCGGGGGGGGGGGGGATATGACTGGTCATCTGTCTCTAAATCCTCCTCTGAGGAGCTATCCGTAACCAGCAAGACAGGCGCTTCGTCAGATAGCATTGTCTGCTCTGAAGACCTTGTTTCCACTCCAGATTTTTCCATGGCCGTGCCGAATGGCATATGCATAGGAAGAGTAACTGAATGTACTAAAATTGTTGACAAATTTAACACGTAATAAAAAAATGATGGCATGATATAATTCACATATAAGATGACTGGCTAACTAGGGTGGCATTGCAAAATTCACATATATGATGCCTGGCTAAACAAGATGGCATTGCATGATTCACATATATGATAAAGAAACTAAATAGATGGCATTGACACAAAACATGTCTAAACTAAGAAGATGACATCTTTAATGTATACAGTAAGCAATGCAAGGCATCATATGCATGATATTACCAACATCAACATGCCAAGTTAGAGCGAAGACCTCATGGGGTAAATAGGAGTGGTCTTATCCTTCTGAATCCACCTCAGAACAATTATCTTCCTCTTGATTATGATCCAAAATGGGTGGAGGGGGGGGGGCTGCCTTTGCGCCCACCATGGAACGACTTCTGCATGAAATTTTATTGCCACACAAGGCTCGTCTCTTTTGCTCTACATGATCAGTTCCATTGTGTACAATAACTGGCATGCAAGGAATAAAACATAGTGAGATTATGTAAGGAGTGCATGCACAAATCCAGAGTGATGGTAGCAAACTGTGCATAGACCCAAAACCAATGATAGAGGCAGATAATAGCTTTAGTTAAAAAATATAGATAATGACTCCTTTAATGTTTGTTTGCACCCAACATGAAACTCATAGTAGAAACCAGAGATTAACCAGATAGTAGATAGATAGTACTGATTGCTGCCCCACGATAAACAAGTTTCAACATTAGTTTGGACCTGACTCGGAGTCTAATAGGTGAACACGATAATAATGTAGCATGTCATCATATTAAGCGACACATAACATAAGCAGACACAGAAGAAGATCTAAGGCGGTGAAAGACAGTCTGGAGAGCGGATCCCTGCTGTGGTGAACCCTGCCGTCATTGGAGCAACTGAGCTGGGGTGGAACACAGCGCCGCAGGAGCAAGACAAACCACACAAGGTTTTCTTTGACACATATATGTAACACAAGTAATTGGGTAAGGGGTTGTTTGAATTTGAGGATTCTAACAATGCAGGGATAGGAAATAGACAGGAATAGGATAGGAATGCACGTGCAAAACAGAGAATTTAAAAACACGGGTGAGGGAGTCCTGGATTAGGGGGTGTCCGGATGGCCGGACTAAGACCTTTGGTCGGACTCCCGAACTATGAAGATACAAGATTGAAGACTCCGTCACGTGTCCGGATGGGACTTTCCTTGGCGTGGAAGGCAAGCTTGGCGATACGATATGAAGACCTCCTCCCATTGTAACCGACTCTGTGTAACCCTAGCCCTCTACGATGTCTATATAAACCGGAGAGTTTTAGTCCGTAGGATGAACAACAATCATACCATAGGCTAGCTTCTAGGGTTTAGCCACTCCGATCTCGTGGTAGATCTACTCTTGTACTACCCATATCATCAATATTAATCAAGCAGGAGTAGGGTTTTACCTCCATCGAGAGGGCCCGAACCTGGGTAAAAACATCGTGTCCCTTGTCTCCTGTTACCATCCTCCTAGATGCACAGTTCGGGACCCCCTACCCGAGATCCGCCAGTTTTGACACCGACATTGGTGCTTTCATTGAGAGTTCCTCTGTGTCGTCGCCTTTAGGCCCGATGGCTTCTTCGCTCGTCAATCGCAATGCTGTCCGGGACGAGACTTTTCTCCCCGGACAGATCTTCGTATTCGGCGGCTTCGCACTGCGGGCCAACTCGTTCGGCCATCTGGAGCAGATCGAAAGCTACGCCCCTGGCCATCAGGTCAGGTTTGGAAGCTTGAACTACACGGCCGACATCCGCGGGGACTTGATCTTCGACGGATTCGAGCCACGACCAGGCGCGCCGCCCTGTCAGGATGGGCATGATTTAGCTCTGTCATCGGACAACGCCCAGAGCGTCGCTCAGGTGTCCGCTCCGACCATTAGCTCGAAGCCCACTACGTCAGTCAGGGACGGACGGTTGGACGCCGCCCCGGAAACTTCAACCTCTACGGCGATAGAGCCGGATACCAGCCTAGTCCCTTGCAAGGCCCGTGACTCCAAGGTGCCGGACTCCGATCCGGACTCCGTAAATCCCGCACCTCTTCTGATTAAGCCCGATTGGGCTCCGGTCATGGAGTTCACCGCCGCGGACGTCTTTCAGCACTCGCCTTTCGGCAATATCCTGAATTCATTAAAGTCTCTCTCTTTGACAGGAGAGCCCTGGCCGAACTATGGCCAACACGGTTGGGATGCGGACGACAAAGAAATTCGAAGCCCACCCACCACCCACTTCGTAGCCACTTTCGACGATTTAACCGATATGCTCAACTTTGACTCCGAAGACATCGACGGCATGGACGCCGATGAATGAGACGATGAAGAACCAGCACCTATAGGGAACTGGAAAGCCACCTCATCATATGACATATACATGGTGGACACCCCTAAAGCGGGGGATGGCGAGGAGAAAACGGAGGATGACCCCTCCAAGAAGCAGCCGAAGTGCCGACATCAGCAGCGCCACTCTAAGTCCCGCCAAAGCAAAAACGGCGATTCCGGCACCGAAGATAACAACACGCCGGACAGTGCCGAAGACAACCCCCTCCAGCAGGATTCAGTGCAGGAGGATGAAGGAGCCGGCCCTCATGAGAGAGCGGCCGACAAAGAGGATGAGGACGACAATTACATGCCTCCCTCCAAAAACGAGGCAAGCCTCGACGACGATGAATTCGTCGTGCCAGAGGATCCCGTCGAACAAGAGCGTTTCAAACGCAGGATCGTAGCCATGGCAAGCAGCCTCAAGAAGAAACAGCAGCAGCTTAGAGCTGACCAAGACTTGCTAGCCGACAGATGGACCGAAGTCCTGGCGGCCGAAGAATATAAACTAGAAGCCCATCCAAGAGCTACCCAAAGCGCAGGATGCTACATCACCAGCGTACGATGCGCCCGACCGGCCACCCCGTGGCCGTGATAGAGAGGCCTTCAGGCCCTCAACCCAAGCCACACCCCGACACCACTCAAAACATACCAGAGTACGGGAGACGCAACAGACCCGCGAGACATCTTGGAGAATAAGGCAAGGCAAACAGGATCGATCTACGGATCGCATGGGTGCCCCGCTTCACGTGACGCTAGCCGTCACGCCGGACATAATAAGTATGGCCCGGCCGAATACAATAGACCAAGCTCGTCTGAGCTGCGTCGTGATATAGCCCAGTACAGGGGCGCCGCACACCCACTATGCTTCACAGACGAAGTAATGGATCATCAAATCCCCGAGGGCTTCAAATCCGTAAACATCGAATCATACGATGGCACAACAGATCCTGCGGTATGGATCGAGGATTATCTCCTTCATATCCACATGGCCCGTGGTGATGATCTACACGCCATCAAATACCTCCGCTCAAGCTTAAAGGACCAGCTCGACATTGGCTTAACAGCCTGCCAGCAGAGTCAATCAGTTGTTGGGAGGACCTGGAATCCGCATTCCTTGACAACTTCCAGGGCACGTAGGTGCGACCACCAGACGCCGATGACCTAAGCCACATAATCCAGTAGCCAGAGGAATCGGCCAGACAATTCTGGACACGGTTCCTAACACAGAAAAACCAAATAGTCGATTGTCCGGACGCCGAGGCCCTTGCATCCTTCAGGCACAACATCTGAGACGAATGGCTTGCCCGGCACCTAGGACAAGAAAAGCCGAAATCCATGGCAGCCCTCACGATGCTCATGACCTGCTTCTGTGCGGGAGAAGACAGCTGGCTGGCTCGTAGCAATAACATAACCAAGAGCCCCGGCAATTCGGATACCAAGGATAACAACGGCAGGTCACGTCGCAACAAGCATAAGCGCCGCATTAACGGTGACAATACTGAAGATACGGCAGTCAATGCCGGATTCAGAGGCTCCAAACCCGGTCAGCGGAAGAAGCCATTCAAAAGAAATCCTCTGGGCCCATCCAACTTAGACCGGATACTCGACCGCTCGTGCCAGATACATGGCACCCCCGAACAACCAGCCAACCACACCAACAGGGATTGTTGGGTGTTCAAGCAGGCAGGCAAGTTAAGTGCCGAAACCAGAGACAAGGGGCTGCGTAGCGAGGACGAGGAGGAGCCCCGGCCGCCAAACAATAGAGGACAGAAGGGATTCCCCCCGCAAGTGCGGATGGTGGACATGATATACGCAACCCACATCCCCAAAAGGAAGCGGAAGCGTGCTCTCAAGGACGTCTATGCGTTGGAGCCAGTCGCCCCAAAGTTCAACCCGTGGTCCTCCTGCCCGATCACTTTTGATTGAAGGGACCACCCCACTAGCATCCGTCACGGCGGATTCACCGCATTGGTTCTAGACCCAATTATTGACGGATTTCACCTTACCAGAGTCCTAATGGACGGCGGCAGTAGCCTGAACCCGCTTTACCAGGACACAATGCGAAAAATGGGCATCGATCCTTTAAGGATTAAACCCACAAAGACAACCTTCAAAGGTGTCATACCAGGTGTAGAGGCCAGCTGTACAGGCTCGGTTACACTTGAAGTGGTCTTCGGATCCCCGGATAACTTCCGGAGCGAGGAGTTAATCTTCGACATAGTCCCATTCCGCAGCGGCTATCACGCCCTGCTGGGATGAACCGCATTTGCGAAGTTCAATGCGGTGCCGCACTATGCATATCTCAAGCTCAAGATGCCAGGACCTCGCGGAGTCATCACGGTAAATGGAAACGCCGAATGCTCTCTCCGAACGGAGGAGCACACGGCGGCCCTGGCGGCGGAAGTACAGAGTAGCCTCTCCAGGCAATCCTCCAACCCAGGTATCAAACGTCCGGACAACGTCAAGCGAGCCCGAAGTCCAGGTGGTCTCTATAACGAGTTTAATACCTGTTTTACTTACAATCCCGCAGCTTGCCCCTGGAGGGGAACATGTCAAATACTCCCATCTCTTGCTTACCGCACTTCTTGTATCGTTCTGCTTTCGCAGCAGCCCTTTTTTAATAAACAATATAGAGCTCTTACCTATTATTGTACTTATCTATTTTTTGTACAAATATGTTCAGTCATGACATTGTGCAACCGTACACTTTGGTGCGGACAATACACCAGGGGCTTACAACACCCCATAACATGGTATGAGAAGACCGAACACTCTCACGAGTGCGGCACCCCGAACTTATAGCACTATATGCATCAGCTCCGAATCATGTCTTTGGTCAATAGTTGGGTTTGCCCGGCTCCCATGTTTTGGTACCTTACGTTCCGCATTGTTGACTAAGGTAGCGCTGGGAGAACTACTGTGATTGTGCCCCAGTTGAGCTGGGTTAACACCTCAGTAGAGAAAGCTAAAACTGACTGTCATGATAGTGGGAGAGACCGGTCGCTGTTCGCGAGGTTTTTTCGAGTCCTTAAAGACTTATGCCGCTTCGAGCGAGGAACCGGACTTATCCGTCCTAGGCGTGGATAGCACCCCGAACTCGGTCTTCCGAATACTAGGGGCTTCGCCGAAATTTAAAATTATAGAATTCTATGGCTAAGTGAGAGTGATAAAGCATTATAAGTCCGACGACCTGGTTCGTTGTGCTAAACGCCTCCCTAGATGGACCCAAGAATGGGAACAAGAGCGCTCAGGTTTATCCCGAACACCCCAGCACTCGTGGCATGGGGGTCGAAGCCGACGACTTGCATCTCTCAGATTTTATAAACGGCCACACAGAAGGTAATATTTTAAATCAACAAGCGTTGCTTAACGCATATGAACAAAGCTTCAGCGTACAGGATAACACATGTGAGTCTACTCAAATATTACATCTTTGGAGCACTCATCCGCTATACGGCGGGCGCCTTTCAGAACGCCATTATAATACATCTCGGGCGTACGATACTCCTTGCCCGGCGGTGGCGCGTCCGTCAACAGCTTCTTCGCATCTAGCTTTCCCGAGTGCACCTTATCACGGGCAAGGGCCAGACGGGCACCTTCAATACAAACGGAGCGCTTGATGACCTCAATCCACGGACACGCGTCCACCAGCCGCCGCACCAGACCGAAGTAGCTCCCAGGCATGACTTCTCCAGGCCACAGCCGAGCTATGAGGCACTTCATGGCCTGTTCGGCCACCTTGTGGAGCTCGACCAGCTGCTTCAGCTGGTCGCTCAGGGGCATCGGATGTTCGGCCTCAGCATACTGAGACCAGAACACTTTTTCCATTGAGCTCCCCTCTTCGGCTCGGTAGTATGCGGCGGCGTTAGACACACTACGAGGCAGATCGGCAAACGCTCCTGGAGAGCTCCGGATTCGGGTAAGTAGCAGATAATTAACTTTTATATTTTTGCTTTGCATAAAGAATGCCTTACCCGCCGCTATCTTCTTCATCGCCTCAATCTCCTGAAGGGCCTTTTGGGCTTCGGCCTTAGCAGTCTTGGAACTCTCAAGAGCCAAGGCAAGCTCGGACTCTCGAGTCTTCGAGTCACGCTCCAAACTCTCGTGTTTTTCCACGAGAGCCTGGAGCTCTTGCCGCACCTCCGCCACCCGCGCTTCCTGCTTCTCTCACTCGGCGCGCTCCAAGGTCGCACTCTTCTCGGCCTTGGAGACCGCCTCTTTCAGGGTCGCCACCTCGTTCGTGGCTCCTGCAACATTAACGTTGGTCCTGTTATTATTTCGCAACCAAGTATTTCTATATACATTTACAAGAGGTACTATGTACCCTCTTTACCCTCGAGCTGCTTCTTGGCACGGCCGAGCTCGCTCTCGGACCACTTGAGGCTTTCCTTCAATGCATTGACCTCCGCAGTCAGTGCGGCAGAGGTAAGCAGCGCAGCCTACATTCCCATATTGACATATTTCTATTAGACTCCTGCGTACATCTTTTTAGATCCTCAGCTCGGCTTTTCTTTCCGAACACTGAACTGAGCATCAGGGGCTACTGTCTATGCGGTAATATTTTTATATATATGTTTTCGAACACATACCTCAAAGCCCATTAACAGGCTTGAACAGGCTTCCGTCAGCCCGCTCTTGGCGGACTGAACCTTCTGAATCACCGCACTCATAACAGTGCGGTGTTCCTCGTCGATGGAGGCACCGTTAAGCGCCTCCAGCAAATTGTCCGGCGCCTCCGGATGGACGGAAGTTGCCGGCGTCGTAGGCTTGCCCTTCTTATGAAGGCGCCGCCTATCGGACTTCGGAACCGCTGATGGTTCCGGAGCAGTGTCCGGCCCGGGGCTGGACTTAGATCCCTCCGGGGCTTTACCCCCTTTGGACCCGGAGTCCAGAAGGTCGCCTTGTGGCACCTCCGGGACTGCCTCCTCCTGGTTTTGTCCCCTACGGGACTCCACCTCAGCGTCGTCTGTGGGGAGAGGGGAGGAGGCCGTCGGAAGTGAAGCACTATTCACGTCCGACGAATTCAGAGAGCCGCTCGACGAATCGCCAAGCTGAGCTCGGGGCGGACCGGATAATTAGATTCGGCGTTAGAAGCTATCGAATGATAAAGGAATGCAATAAGTCAGTCGGGGAGGCGGACACTTACGATTTGGCCAGGGGCTTGACCCTGGATGGCCATTCCCCCCCGCCGTCTTCGGCGTCGGGGGCGTAGTTCGGCAGAAGGGTCTTCCCCTTCTTGGACCCTCCGGCTTCCCCAGTTGGGGCGGCCTTTCTTTTCGTGCCTCCCCCCGTTGGAGGGGGAGAGGCTTCTTCTTCTTCTTGCTCCTCCTCATCTTCGGAGGCGGAGGGAGCGTTGGGGTTGTCGGGCAAATCCGACACGCCCGGACACCGGGAACTCTTTCGGGTCCCTGTGGCCTTCTCCTTGGCCTTCTTCTCCGGCACCATGTGAGGTGCTGGAACCAGCAACTTTGCTAATTGCGCGTCTGCTGGGCCTTTGGGCAAAGGAGCCCGACAGTCAAACTGTCCGGATGTCCTCTTCCAGTCCTGTCAAAGGAATGGGAGTTCAGATCCCACATAAAGTCACACTATGAAATTCGGGTATCCCGTAAGGGACTAAATGTAAGCTTACTTCGGAGGCTTGACGTTTGGCGCAGAATCCGCGATCCTTGGTGACGGGAGGGGGGACCTCGGAACTCTTGAAAAGCACCTTCCAGGCGTCCTCGTGCTTCGTTTCGAAGAGCCAGGATAGAGTCTGGTGCTGGGACGGGTCGAACTCCCACAAATTGAAGTCCCGTCGTTGACACAGGAGGATCCGACAGAAGAGCATGACCTGGACCACGTTGACAAGCCTGACCTTCTTGGTCACTAGGTCTCGGACGCAGGTTTGGAGTCCGGTCACCTCTTCCGGATTGCCCCACGACAGGCCCGTCTCTTTCCAAGATGTGAGCCGGGTGGGGAAGCCGGATCAAAATTCGGGGGCCGCTACCCACTTAAGGTCACGCGGCTCGGTGATATAAAACCACCCCGATTGCCACCCTTTGATGGTTTCCACGAAGGCACCCTTGAGCCAGGTGACGTTGGCTATCTTGCCCACCATGGCACCTCCGCATTCCGCTTGTCGGCCTTTCACAACCTTCGGCTTGACGCTGAAGATCTTTAGCCATAGGCCAAAGTGGGGCTGGATGCGGAAGAAGGCCTCACACACGATGATGAACGCCAAGATATTGAGGATGAAGTTCGGGGCCAGATCGTGGAAGTCCAGGCCGTAGTAGAACATGAGCCCCCGGACGAATGAGTGAAGAGGAAAACCCAGTCGGCGGAGGAAGTGGGGAAGAAAGACAACCCTCTCATGGGGCCTGGGGGTGGGGACGAGTTGCCCCACATCTGGAAGCCGGTGCGCGATGTCGTTAGACAAGTATCCGGCCTTCCTCAGTTTTTTGATTTGCCACTCCATAACGGAGGAGGCCATCCATCTACCTCCCGCTCCGGACATGGTTGGAGAAGGTTGAGGTGGGAACTGCGGGCTTGGGCGCTGGAGCTCGAGAGCGCAGGGACGGATAAGCAGAAGAGGAAGAAGGCGTGAATGGAAAGGGCGGATTCTTATCCCCTTATATAGGCGGCCAAAACTACGAGCCCCCCACCGGCCTAATAAAACTCGCTTATCTCCCAAGCACCACAGTTAATGGCGCGGTTGGGTTACCCACACCCGTATTGATGAGAATCCCGGAATAAGGGGGCACGATCTCTATCTTAACAAGACGTGCCAAGGAAACCGCCTCGCTAAACGCGCTGAGGTAGAACAATAAAATGAATAAAAGCCTGGCCGTGGCATGATGTCACGCCGCGGAATACGTCAGCAGATCTGATTAACGCAAATACTATTCTCTCTACGGTGGAATGTGGAACTTATTGCAGAGCCGGACACTACCCTGGTGTTCAACATCTTCTATGAAGTATTCGGAGGAGGAACCCGCCTTGCAATGCCGAAGACAACTTGCGCGCCGGACTCGTCGTCATTGAAGCCTGGTTCAGGGGCTACTGAGGGAGTCCTGGATTAGGGGGTGTCCGGATGGCCAGACTAAGACCTGTGGCCGGACTCCCGAACTATGAAGATACAAGATTGAAGACTCCGTCCCGTGTCTGGATGGGACTTTCCTTGGCGTGGAAGGCAAGCTTGGCGATACGATATGAAGATCTCCTCCCATTGTAACCGACTCTGTGTAACCCTAGCCCTCTCCGGTGTCTATATAAACCGGAGAGTTTTAGTCCGTAGGACGAACAACAATCATACCATAGGCTAGCTTATAGGGTTTAGCCACTCCGATCTCGTGGTAGATCTACTCTTGTACTACCCATATCATCAATATTAATCAAGCAGGAGTAGGGTTTTACCTCCATCGAGAGGGCCCGAACCTGGGTAAAAACATCGTGTCCCTTGTCTCCTGTTACCATCCGCCTAGATGCACAGTTCGGGACGCCCTACCCGAGATCCGCCGGTTTTGACACCGACAACGGGATTTCTGCCAATCTGGGTGTTTGATTCACAATAATTGGAAGATCACAGGATGCAAAAAAGCATGGTGAGATTAAGTCAAACCACAAGAAAATGTACGGTTATAATGCTATTATGCAACTATCTCTTAGTCTTGTGCTTGATGAATAGGAATATGAAAAGGAGGACAAGTGGAAATTAGAATTCCTACGGTTATTATTTCAAGGAGACACTAAAGGAACAAATCCTACAGTTTTCCTTTGCTCCATTCCTTTGCACCAAATTCATGAAAAGTTGTACCATAGGAAACTTTCCAATTCCTATGTTTTTCATTCACTTTTCCTTTCAAGCACTGGCGATTCTAGTAGGCAGGCTTGAGCAAGGAAAATCCTACACTAAAAAAATGTTTTTGTGCTACTTCTATTACTTTGGACCCAGGCCACTGCCATACTAGCTCAAATCCCAGGTCCATCGACAAATGCACAGCTCAAACGCGTAGAGATAAATAATGATGGTGGTCAAGAGAGTCTATCACGGGTAGCTAAGTTGCCTGGTACCTCACTGCTTGTCATATAGTAGGATAGAATAATCGTATTTCCCGTTACTATGAGTGCTCAGTGGACAATATATATAACATGTAGAGTAAAAAAGAGATGCAACAAGTGCACAACCTCTTTGGCGAAGCCATGTCAATCTCAGCGTGATTGGGTTGGCTGGTGAGGATGCTTCGACTGACTTGGCTGTCGGAGGAGGGGAAGAAGATCTTAGGCGTCTGGAGATGGAGCCCGAGGTACTGCTCCGCTGTGATGGAGGGTTTCATCGTTGGAGCAGCTCCGGTGAGTTGTACGACGCCGAGGCTGAAGCAGGACAAGAGAGACAAAGTTAACCTGAGTGGAATTCTAATTGCATCTCCAATACATGACGTAAAATACATAACCACAAAGTGCTAGATGTAAAATACATCAGCCGCTCATCTCTGAACTTAACTGTCGAAACTGAATTTAACTGTCGAAACTGAACTTAACTGTCGAAACTGAATTTTGCTGTCAAAACTGAATTTTGCTGTCCAAACTGAATGCACTAGCAAGGTGAGGCTACACGTCGGTCGATTGACTTTTTCATCTCTGGTCAGTCGATTTTGCATCCATTGGATATGAAATCAAGGGCCTGCGGTTCATCTTCAACCTCCAACCCCCTGAGCCACCAGCCACCACCGGCCAAACAGCATCCCCCCGCCGCCCACGGCCGGCGGTGCGCC
>NC_041391.1:58816725-58861031 GCF_002162155.2 Triticum dicoccoides
CACCCCGGCGAGCCCCCCCACCCCCTGAAAATTGACTGACCCAAAAGTCGATTCAGTCAACTAAAGTGTAGCTAAATCGGAGCATCATCACAAGCGAGAGCAAGAGCGAGAGCAGCAGCGCGAGCAAGAGCAATAGCAAGAGCAGACCAGGCAAGGGACCGAGAGCAAGAGTAGACCAGGCAGGGGACCAAGAGCAAGAGCAGAGCAGCAACGCGAGCGAGAGCTAAAGCAGCAACAGCTCCTACTGATGTGGACGTCGCCACCAAGGGAGCGACACCGTGGAGGAAGTGGCCGGCGATGCCACCGTGGATGGAGCCGCGCTGTCTCTGCTCGGGACCGAGCGCCGGCAGCAGCGTGAGATCGAATCAAGAAGAAAATGCGGCGATTAGTGTACAACCTCTTTGGTGGCGCCGATTAGGCCGCAGCTTCATCCGAGGAAACGGCGATGATGATGCTCTTCCGGTGGTGCACGTGAAGACGGCGGTGTGGGAATGGAGGTGGAGCGGAAGACGAGGGGAACATCGGGGCAGCTCCTTGGAGGTGGAGGACGGGGTGGCTGAACCGACGGGACCATGAGATCGACGACGGATCCTCATCCGGTACGGTGGATGAGGGACGTCGAGGTGTTGCTGTGTACGACATCGCCGGGGAAGAGGCTCCGGCTGGGTGGCGGACGGAGTAGGGTGTGGGGCTTCGTCGCGGGTTTTCGCAGCCTCGGTGTATGAATGGGTGGGCGGATGGGATGGCAGTGGGGAACCATGGCTTAGGGACGTGCTTGTCCCTAATGTGGGGTAAGTTACGAAAGTACCCCCACCGATTTGAGGCGGTTCTTTCGGTTCAGGGCTACCACGGGCATTTCGTGTGTTGGGATTTCACAGGAGGTGGGAGTTTTCGCGCGCGTTGTAATTTCAGAATAGCAAGGCGCGGGTTGAGATGGAGGGAGTTGTTGGAGCACGACGAGACAAAGATATTTCTTAAATATTTCGGGTTAACAAGCCGCGGTTTGAAGAGGCGGGAGTTTTGCAGCATGATAGACAAAGACGCTAGCTTGAATTTTCGGCATAACAAGGCGCAGCTTGAAATTTCGGAAGAACAAGCTTAACGTGTACCAAAAAAAGACAATTTGCACCTCAGCATGCACAACACACGCACAAACACCATTTAGACTAGAGTAAGGTACACGTGCATTGCACGCATGAGATTTGGCAACCAAATTATGAATAAATACCACATTATAGCATGTAAGCTTTGAGTCATATATGCATGATGTAGATGTTCGTTTAATTCTTATATTTCATTTCATTCAAAATCATCTAGTTTTTATAAGAAAGCTAATCTATTTTAAGATTCATGGAATTGTGCGTTGTAAGACATAAAGTAAAAACAAATAATGGCAAATCATGTAGAAAAACATTTGGGCAATTCTGATACGGAAGATTCTAGAACAAAGAAGAAGTGCTTGTGTTTTTATACATGTGGCAAAATCTGGTAGAATCTAGATGATATCCAATGGCCAGTAGTGCTCAAATTTTCCATCTTTGGACCATCGGATTCGCCTCATCCAACGACCATCTTTCATAGCTAAAGTTACCCGCACACAATAAAAATATATAATATATATATATGTATATATATATATATACATATATATAGGGGTATAGATATAGATATGTGATGCGAAAGCCACCCATCATCTCCAACTAGAATAGTGTCTCCATGCACGGATGCGACGTGGCCAAATGATGTCTGCCATCGGTATCTCAAATTCAAATTAGTCTGACCTTGTTCAATGTGTATACATTACAACATGCTCATTTCCAAACCACACCACGCAGATCTCCGTTATATTCATGCATGCATGGGTTTCAAACATCACGATCTCTTATTCAAATATTTGAATTCAACTTTACATTGATTATGACCTCACCTAGTCTTTTACACCCACACATTCGTCTTCTCTTTATAATTGTACCACTAACTTTCTCTCGTGCATGCATGCATACACACTACCAGTCGGCATTATCCATCGCACACATGCAATCTTTTTCTTCAGGTCGGTCTCCCATGAAGGCACACACCCACACACATCCCCCTCTCCATCATATCGGGCATTCTTTATCTCTCACGCGTGCATGCGCAATGATCGATGTTCCTCTATGTATGTGTGCATATAGCTAGGTCTTTCATAGTTTTCCACACAAACCGATCAATCGATATATCCAGTGAGGTCTCACCTTCTTTCCCACGTCCACATCGATCAATCTATACCTCTCTATATAGGATTAACATATATAGCTAATACACCTGCATTAATTATATATCCAACGTCCCCCTCTCATCATCCATGCCTTCCGCTTCATCTCTCAGATGCGCGCACAATGGCGAAGACAGGGGGCAGTAAGGGCCCTGCCCCCCGTAACATCACTATATATCGAGACTAATATGAATGTGATCATTAGACAATTGCTGCTAAAAATGGTTTAAGTTCATGAATTGACCCTCCTTGTAAAGTATTAGCAACTAGCGATGCAACCCGCGCATTTGCGCGGCTAGATTTGCTACACATTTTTATAACGTGTTTAATTTCTCTGGATAATAGTTAGTAAACTATTATTCAAAATATAACCAAGACACATGCCTTCTGGAAATATAATTGTGCTTTATTAAAATGAAATGATGTTGGTTTACACCGATAGCGTTTAGGCTTGCAGCTTACTTTGAAATTAATTTGTTGTTCTTTTCTCTTCATGACTTACTCTTCCGACGGTGTCTATCTTTGCACTAACAAATTTGGACGGATTTTTCGCTAAGTTTAAAACTCAACAGTGAAAGCTTGTGCATCTGGTTAGTTGGTCTATTCATAAAATTACTTTGTCCCTGGCTATATATGATGGTGTTTTTTGTCGATCGCCTGGCTTTTCCTTAAAACAGTTCCAGGGAAGCTCATCCTACGCTAATTGACTTCCCAAAATTTTAAAATTATATATCCAAATGCAATATCATACATGTGACATGCTTTTTTTTGCATACAACAATTTTCAGAACATCTATACCTCTATTAATTTGTGACTCCCTAAAAATTCCCACAATAATTAGAATTTATGAGCCGTTAATCTGGTGGGGACCAAATTATTACGGTGTAGATCGACTCATGGCATCCTCCATAAAAAAATCCACAGGTTGCAAAAAAATAATTCCACCTGCCCTCCGTATTCCTGAATATCTCTCCCCCCGTGCAAACACAGTTCCATCTATCTCTCCGTGTTCTCTCTGCCCCGTATCATCCTCTCTCTCTCTCTCTCCCCCGACCGACCCTTCCTCTCCATCCTCTCTCTTCCTGGATGGAAAAGAAAAGAATCATTTCTCTCCAACCTGAAGCAAGCAAGTTTGGCGGCATGGATCGAGTTGGTCAACATCTTATTGCCTCAAATTTGAGGTCCTCATCGAGATTGGGTTCAACTCGAAAAGAAAAAAAAATCATCTGGACCTAAACTCCCATCGATACCAGGTATGGCGATGCAAGATGGATAATGAGCCTCGAACTTCATGTGTGCTAGGTCTCGGCATGAACTGTGTGCATCCAGGCCCAGTTCTACCCCCAACCTACATGGAGATCCTGCAGTATATGCCGCTCCAACACAAATCTCTCTGATCTCATGTAACCATACTCTCATCTTCAAAGTCCACTCATGCGCTACTTCGATCTAGAACATCTGACAGACTAGGAGTACAAAGATGGCTACTTATAGGTTCATCCATACATGGATGCACTGATCCGATCCGGTTCTGAACCGTTGAATCACATTAGGATCTGATTTGGTGTATCCCTTCGTTGGAAGCCTCCGATCCAATCTCCGCGTCCAAGTCTAACACGTCTGCCAGCGCTAGATCCAGGACGTCTTTGGTTGAAGAAGAAGAAGAAGAAGTGTTCCAAATTTCGCCTCTACTGTGTTGGTACAGCCCGACCTCGCCGATGAAACAAGCGGAGTTCTTAACAGCATGACGGACCTACAGAAGCTAACTCGACTACTTCTATAACTGACCGGACGGGGGAAAACAGTCATGTAAATGGCAGCTAGCTGATTGAGTCACGTACAGTGCATGCACGTACACATATCATCATTTGTCTTCGGCCATATATTGATTCTGGCATTATGTATTTTGGCATGTGTCATTGCAGGTTGATTGTTTCGTTTTTCACAAGCTAGCTTTATACATGTAGTGATGTAGATCGGTTCAGACAACATCACAGCAGGCAAATGGAGCCAATTTTTGCAGATTTCTTTCACAGGAAAGTACGCTGCAGCTGAACGGATCATCTCAGTTAAAGAAAAGCCCAGACCGGACCAACACTTGAGTAAGTTTCTAACCATTCAACAGATCCGTATTTGCAGTTGGGGAGATCCAGGAGTACAGGCTCCAACACTTTAAGAAACCAGCACAAGTGCTCCGTGTCGCTCCTCTCCAATTCTATCCATGTGTGTCCTACTTTCACCCTGTTTGCTTAAGTTTTTCTTATTCTGACTACTTAAGCTTCTTAATTTATACCCAGTTGGGCTTACGATAGTTGTTTATTACTAGAAGGTTGGAAGAGGCTTCTCTGTCATCATTATATGGATTTATTATGTTCAATCTTACTGACAAAAATACTATTCTCCTTTTGGTGACATGGAATAAAACTGAGTGTAATGTGTGAGATGGGAGAGGCAAACGATGTGGCTCTTTACCATGTTGTGACTATCGTAACGATGTGTTAAAACAAGTTTAAGTTCAGGTATTTTTTTTCTTTTCCCGATTTATTCTTGAATCTATCTGAACTTTACCATTGGATTCTGATTAGTGAATCATCTTCTGTCCATTTATTTTCTAGCGATTTGCTGTAGCATATTTCAATCATGTTGTGATAGTATGCAGTTTGTATTGCTTACAGGAACAGGACAACCAACATTTGATTCAATAATTTTAGAACTCCTTACATTCTGATTTGCGACTTGAATAATCTTCAAAATTCATATTACTTTGATCTGTTATATAAAAGTTTTGCTTTCTGCGTTTTTTGGAATTTAGGGTCTAAAACTATGGGGTGTGATTATACTTAACGCAGTTTATGGGAAGCTATTATGCTGAACAGCAACAAATTTATGATGAAGAGGTCAGATGATTGGTTACCAGGTTTGGGCCGTTGATACAAGAAGGTTTAGACTACATTACATACGATTTTAGAGTAGCATGTGCTTTGAATTTCCACCAGTTGAAGGCAACAAGATTCTTATTTTCTTGCACACGAGAGGTAAAAGGTCTAAAATATATCCTTATAATAGCGCTTCAGATTTCCTAGAATTGAAATTCTTTCCACATGAGAGATGGCCAGAAGATTTACTTATCGGTATGTCTATATTTTCTAAGTGATATTTTTTTGCATACTAACACCAACTTATTTAGCATATGTCATTGGCGTACCAACTTACATTGAATATATGGAAGAAACACACACTATTCATGGTACTTCTAAGATGTGGAGATATTGCCCTTCTAATTGGGTGAGTATACTGGAAGAAAAAAATACGTACAAATACATGGCTGCAAATCAAAAATGTGCGTATGCGTATCATGGTTCATTGCTAATATATATATACCACTCTTGGAATATACATGCATGGATAAATTAAGGTTAGACTATATGGTGAGAAGGTCAACCAAATTGATGGAGATTCTTTGGGACATGCTGTCGTAGTAACAGCAACAACTGTTAGAAAATTGACATGTTTGTATTTCTTTTGATAGCAGGTAAGTGTTCCTATACTGCCGAAGCAACAATTAAATCAATTACTACATTCTATGGGTGGTATTATATAGGATGTGGCAAATACGAGAAAAGGAAAAAAATGGTAATCACTTCTACTATTACGAATGTGAAAAGAACCTGAGACTTGAGCTTTACATATATACTTTGGTGTTAGTCCCTTTCATCTATGTCACTAAGTTCCTAATACGCCTCTTAGTAAAGAGCAGATAGTTGGCGTATATGTTGAGTGCGTGAAGAGTTCAATCCACCCGTGTTGCTTGCTATATCAAGAGAGAGCATATGAGCTAAGGTAAAAAATACGAAATATGCAACACTGGTACCAGAATACTTAAGACGAAAATCTGCTATTTTGCACTAGCCATCTGCTCTCCTCGCCACCAAGCATAATATAGTACGCAACCTAGCACACCTTGACATCTGAAGAAGTACAATGCTCTCCCAAGTGTCTATTCCTTGAGCGAGTCACATAGAATGTTCAAATTCATCTGTACACTTTGTTTAGGTTACAAATTAACAATGTAATTAGATCAATGACTGGTGAAAATAAGGTGCAGCAGCCAATGATCTGCATTGCCAACCCATAAGGTACATCAGCTAATAATTTATATTATAATTTAATATTCGTTTTACAGTGAGGAGATATAGAATTATAGATAAGCATAAATCATACTTGATGATACACATTGCTACAAATGCAAACAGAATACGTAATACATGGACTATAGAGGTGCAACTCATTGTTTTCATCCTAGAGTTCAACCAAATTTAAAGTTATACACTAAAGCTAAGTATCTTATACAACGTGCACCAAGTGAAATAAATTCAGAAACCAATGTTCAATGAAATGGATACATGGGAAGCCATGTCGGACCTTCTGTGAATAATAATGATTGCTGCCATACTGAAATGATTAATTAACTAAAAGCCACCATTAAATAATAATAGATAATTTCCACAAAAAACAAATAATATATGAATTATAATGTATGTTCAACATTCCTCAAAGATAACATTCTCATGCTAGCCCGTGCGAATGCACGGGTTGACGACTAGTCTTCTTAATTACTGCCATCATAGATTCTTGTTATCGCCATTGTTTTTCCCATTTCACTTCCCCATGCATAGAAATATATCTTCAGCAAGTAAATGCTTCGAACTTATTTGGGTGGAGGAGTGGGTGTATAACCTAATTGCACAACATGGTTAAATTTATTTTGAATTTTAGTTATTTAAGATACATTTTTTAGTAAAAAAGCTTGAAAATTAATTAAGTTTAGTTTTTGACTTAATGTTTTTAATTTTAATTCCGTTTGGAAATAGAGTTTTTTGTATTTTATCTACCTAATGAGTAATGGCCCATAAAAAATAAAGCTCTATGATTCCAATCGTTAGAAAGTCCTCTGTGATTTTGCGTGTAGTGGTGTCTATACTCTGTGTACCTACATTGAATTTGGTGTTTCTAAATAAATTATTATACTTACTACCAATCTTGAAAGAGGTATTTATTACTTATATCTATAAAACAAAATTTTATTATATCAGATGCCAGGGTGAAAGCTTCGCATTACAACCGTGTGCATGTTGTTCTCTTTCTTTCACATGCCCGTATCCAGAGATTAATTATCAGCAAGTGATCTTGGCATATTTGGTTTGAGTGAATGTATGATCGAGTTACATGATTTTATATAAAATACATGCCAAATTTTAGCTATTAAACCTTGAAAATGAAATCCTGAAGTGAAAATAATCGGGTGAGGCTGGCCTGCTAAAACATGGAGGCCAGAAGGTGCGGGCTAAATTTCTAGCATAGAGAAGATGTCGTCATCTAAAACCGGAAACTATTTCGTCATATTAGTCGGCGTAGGATTCTAAGATATAATTATGAAACTCCATGGAAACAAAAACATGAACATGCTAATATTAGAAAGAATAGACATTGGCCCAGCAATTGAACAATGTGTCGTCTTTCACTTGTGGAAACAGTATTCTTCAAATTATATGAACCATGATTCAATCTAATAAGCAGTCTGGTATTACTTAATCATGATGGAACAAATTGGAGAGTTTGTTTGCTCAATTCTATGCATCATATTTCTAGTTGTTTTCAAACAAAGCAAATATAACTTCTTTTATGATATTTATAATCACATACCCTTGTTTGCCATAGACGTAAAATGTAAACCTTTTTCTCTTCAAGTCTAGCGGTTGAGGTTAACTTCTCAGTTAATATATACTCACATCCTGGTACAGTTCATGTGTATAATTAGCCGAGAAGAATTAATTAAAAAAATAACATCAAAACACGAATCCAATGCCTTTGTTCTAGCTTTTTGGATATGAAAGCCCTCGGAGTGATACTTACTGTTGGACGCCTCATGCGCATGCTTTTGCAAACTCTTTCGGGTGACTCGTGATCTGCTGTTTGAAACTCACCTATGACACCAAGCTGTCGCAACCCTGTCCCTGTGCTGTTTAGCCGCCGCGCCGCAGGAAGCTGTCGGAGATGGCCGCAACAGCCTTTGCGGGAGGGAGCCATGCCCGAGGTTGAGATCATCTGGTGCGTGTATGTTTTTATAGGCCTTGGTGCATGCACGACGACGCGAACCTCGGCTTCATTCCTTTTTTTTTTGCTGGAGGCCCAACTGGTTTGATATGGTCGGCCGTATTGGAGACCAACACATCTTCCGTTTTGCTGGAGGCCCGACTGGTTTAGTTTGGCATGTTTGGGGCTACTTTGTGGCTGGACGTGGGGTTTGGTAGGCTCGGTTGAGTAGGACACAGACACATCTTTCTTTCTTTTTTCCCCATCGATCGATTACGTTTGGCTTTCGGGACGTACATGTTTTCTATTGTTTTTTAAGTAATTATTTTAATGCAAAGGCTTAAATGACTTGAACCAAAGACATGTCATGTACGCATCGTGGCAGTGTAACGTGCCAAACCATATCAATGATATAATATTTATATGTAACGTAATATCTTTTAACTTGAACCAAAGACATGTCATGTACGCATCGTGGCAGTGTAACGTGCCAAACCGTATCAATGATATAATATATATATGTAACATAATATCTTTTAAATCGTAGCCGTTAATATCTATAATTTACGGCCGAGATAATTAAATCTATGTGGATGAACGTGATGGCTTGTTTGACTTCTGTAATATATATATAATAGATAGATGCTTGGCCCCCTAGCTCATTTATTTTTCATGGCTCCGCCACTGCGCAACAGTGCACGTTCTCGCCCCCTCTCTCTAAATATCGATCTCGCACTTGTGCATTTCTTCATAGTCTCCCTCCACTCGGCCCCTCGCACAATCTTCTAGCCCCCACCGAATTTTGCCACATGTACAATTGAGCAGACTCCATGGTTGAACTTAAGCATAATGCACAAACCTCAAAACAATAGTGGTTCTCTTTTGTTCTAGAATCTTCCGTATCATAACTGTCCAAACTTTTTTTCTAGTTGAATTGCCATTATTTGTTTTTTACTTTATGCTTTACAACACACAATTTCATGAATTATAAAATAGATTAATGGCTTCTTTGATTCAAAGGATTCTCAAAGGAATTTTGGAGGATTCTAATCATTAGGAATTTTTTCTATCTTGGTTGTTTGATTCGTAGGATTGTAAACCATAGGAATTTTTTCATATGTTTCATTTGCACTAGATTTCATAGGAAACATCCCATCCACTCAAACCTCTTTGAAAGAATTCTGCATTTTTTCTATGCACAATCAAACACAAGTACAATCCTGTAGGATTCAAGACGACATTCCACTATAATCCCATGTTTTTCCTATTCCCGCATTTTGGAAATCCTACGAATCCAAAAGGCCCTAGCTTTTTTTTATAAAAACTAATCGATTTTGAATGAGATGAACTATAAGAATTAAATGAAGGTCTACATCAGGCATATATGACTCAGAGCTTACATGCTATAGTGTGGTATTTATTCATAATTTGGTTGCAAAATCTGATGCATGCAATGCACGTGTACCTTATTAGTACTTCGAGTATGTGCAAAACACGTAAATTAGAATTCCAATGGCACGCTACAAAGTGTCTCTCTTACAGTTCATGAAGCCACGTGGCACATGTGGAGGCGTTGTCGCGATCTCCTTGCGTGGATTGATCACAGTGACATGCTACTGGTTCCAGAAGAATGTACTCGTCCTCCCTGAGCCATACTGGCGGTACATGCACGAAGCGAAGATGTGCATGCACGCCACGCACGCACTCATTCCCTCGCACGCACATGCGGGTACACGGGCGGACGCAATTTTGTACCAAGATCCACCCCATGTGATAATTTGACGCATGTAAAGTTGTTCACTTCATTGATGGTCAATTAATACATCGCATGCAAATTGAGTGGACATGAGGGCGGAAGAAAGACATTATTACTCCACTGCGCGCATGCGAGTAGTTAAATCATGGGTTGCTAGTAGTACTTCCATTGGTCTCCTTCGTATTTTGTGCCAATTTTTGCCAGTAACATAATATTTACGCATTTGAGCAGTGTAGTCTACTTGAAATTTATGTTCCGCTAAACTCATCGGAGCCGTTTCGGGCCTCGAAACCAAAACCATCAATTAATCTTTACCTTGTTCCCATCACATTCGAAAGCCTACTCACACCTACTAGTACGTACCAAACCCGAACGTGTTCGCACTATGCAGGTATTAGTACTAGTGCTAGTACTTAGGTTATAAAAAGGGGAACTACCTAACCAAAAATTACTCTACCTTTCTTCCTCATAAGTGCTTCTTCTTCGTCCGTCCTTGCCATGGCCGGTGAGCAGAGCTCTAGGTCGAGAACAACTCGTAACAAGGGAGCGACAACCAAGGCCGCGGAAAAAAAGAGGGCTCGCCGCCATGCAGAGACCTCGAAAGATCTCTCATGGGCAGGCGATGGCTCCTAGGAGCGCCCTAGCCGTGGAGGCGAACATGCCGAGACGGCGGCGCTGGAGTCGTTATCCCTCGACGACATTCTCGATCAGCTCAATAAGCACCTCAATAAGCAGAAGAAGTTCATTCAAGGCTTGGTGGAGCTGCTGAAGGAGAGCCTCGACGACATGCCCGCTGAGCTCAATAAGCAGGGGGAGTTGACCACCGGCTTGGTGCTGCTGCTGAAGAATAGCATTGCCTCGGAGAAGAAGGCAACCGGCAAAATCCTGCAACTTCAGGAGGACAAGGCAAAGCTCTGCCACGAGATCGACCTGTTGAAGGAGAAGAACGTCGGCCGGAAGAAGCTGCATGAGAATACTAGTTCCTCGATGAAGATGCTACATGCCCTCGTCATGGAACATAAGTAGGAGTTAGCGAAGCTCCACATCAAGAACCCGGCTACTGTCAAGGTACATAATGCGGCCGTGGAACAGATGATGAAGGCTCGCGTCGAGAAATCCCGCGTCATGAACAGAATGAAGAAGATGGCGGAGGAGATGCGCAAGGAGATGAAGGTCGTGGAGGCGATGAAGAAGCAGTTACGACTCTGCGGCGAATTAGATCATTTGGGGTGAGAATCTTCCTTCTTCTTTTGCTCCTGTGATTCATCTTTTGCTTCGGGTGTTTCGCCGCACGTGTCACGTTCTCTACGAGGCATGGATAGAACAATGTTTTTTTGAGGGAATGAATAGAACAATGCTAACAATGAGATGACTAGCAAATTGGATCATTTTTTATCGCCATATGGCACTGGGCTGCCATGTTTCGTGCTCCTACGTTGTAGTACTACTCTAGTGGAAAACTTGAGTATGCCGCACGGTTCTTTGCTCCTCCTCAAGTCGTTGGCGCATTTATACGAGCAATCAAATCACAAGGCCCCGCCTTCCAGCAGTAATGAGCCGTCAAATCACAAAGGCCCTCGCCTCTCATGAAACCGACCATGCTAGACTGCCCTGCCCTCTAGCCTTTTAAAAACTGTATACTTTTGTACAGTAGTAGTATCGATGGATTGCTCCATGGAGCAAAACTTGAAATTAAAAAAAGGTGGTACATATAAACAGCGCTCGTCGCCAAATTATGCATATAGTACTATTTAAAAAGGCTAGTCACAATAATGGTGTCCAGCACAACCCATCCCTCAAATAAAACTAAGCATCCTAGAATTCTTTGACAAAACTAAGCACCTTGAAATTCTTTGACAACTAAACTGCTGGCTATATGATGTTGGCCATATATATTGTACATATATAATGTGAAGAAACGAGTGGTAGTACTATACCAACTAAAAGATGAAATGTAAGAAATACTAGTAGTATGTACATACTGAAGAGTTAAAGTAACGAGAAGAAACATAACATAGTTCTGTTGGGGCTCAACACAATACACCCCTCAAATTAAATTAAGCACACCTGAAATTAAACTTCGCAACTATTCTGATAGACACTGCATTAGAACCACCATGAGCAACGACACTGCCACCTTATTCGGAGTCCTCGTCCACGTCCTCGACTTCGTCCTTGTCCCTCTTTCTCTGGGCCGATACTTCTTTGCTTTAACCGCACACTTGGCTCTTGCTCTTCATCCAACCCTTGTAGATATTGAAACAAAGGTAGCCATCCATTGCAGCGTAATGGATGTGGTCTATATCTAGTACTGCATAACAATGAAACGTGTATGGAGGTTTCTCCAGTTTACCATACGAAGGATGAACCATGGCTCCTACCAGGGTCAGCATTGAAGGCTGATGAGAGGACACCAGCCGATTCTTCGGGAGGTCGAAGGGGTTGCCTACAACGAGGCCTATCCGACCCAGGACTTCTTTGTCGTTCCCAAAGTCTACAGTAACGGATTTGAGTAGGTTGCTCTCGAGGAAGTCCTTAAAATCCAGGCATTCAACATCGGCATGGCATATGTGGTAGACCAAGCATAAGTCATGCATGCAAACCTGGATCACGGCGGGCTTCTTCCTCTCTTCGTCCTTTAGATCCTTCTCTCGTCCCAGGACTGTGGTGTACTCAACATCTAGCCCAGCAACCCACTCATCATCTGAGTTTTCGAACATGCGTCTGAAGCGAGAAAGACATCCTTTCACCATCGCGGAAGAACGGGTGTAGATGACATCGAACTCATCGCCGGTGATGGTTCTAACCTTGTACTCACCGCCGATCGTGGAGATTTGGGACGCCATGGATTTGGGAGGTGGGTTAGGATTAGTGGAACTGCCGTAATGTGAAAGGACGGGATGACTAGGAGCGAACCACTGTATTATTAAAGGACGTGCGTGGACGAGTAGGAGCGAACTGCTAGCGTGCGAACGGCAGGGTAGTGGCTTTCCATTCTCCCATGATACGGGCTTCAGAGAGCCCTTGGATCTGAGATCGAACGGTTGCATGGCATGATTCTAGACCTATGGGTGAATATCCTATCCTGGAGGGTTATTCTGCAAATTTTCAGCAACTTGGCATGCGACCGTTTGATCTCAGATCCAAGGGCTGCCAGCAGCCCGTATCATGGTCGCGCCTACCACGAACGTCGCATCACTCGCGCGGTCGCGCCCTTGGAGATTTAACACGGTGTGTTAGGCTATCTGATGTTGGTACGTCATACATAGTCATCACTTAGTCACTCATACTACAACAAGGTTGGCTATAATTGTATTTTTTTACTTCTCTCTATCTCTTTCTTTGTACTCCCTCCGTCCCATAATATAAGAATGATTTTGACACTAGTGTAGTGCCAAAAACGTTCTTATATTATGGGACACAGGGAGTACTAGTATTTATTGCATTTGCCAAGGAGTGACCTCTTCCAATGAAATGGTGTGCTTATTAGTTTTTTGTTGCTAAGTTTGCTTCATTTAATTATCTATAGACTCAAAATTGTCTTTTTATCTAGGTACACATGCTTAGCACCGTTTCTTCCTTGGGTCACCAAACTAGTCTCTCTCTTCTTGATTAACTTGCCACATCAGACTTTATGCCTACCCCCTACGTCCACGAATAAGTGTACTTCTAGCTTTTTACCTAGGTCAAAGTTTTAAAACTTTGACCAACTTTATAGGGAGAAGTACTAGCATTTATGACACTAAATTAATATCACTAGATCTATTTTGAAATGTACTTTCATAATATATCAATTTGATGTCATATATGTTATCACTCTTTTGTATGTAGTCGGTCAAAATTTCAAAACGTTGACTTAAGACAAAAGCTAGAAGTACACTTATTTGCGGATGGAGGGAGTATGTGGCAAGCTTAGCACCTGTAGGAGCAAGTAAGTACAATAGTGCACTTTACATGGCATTTTTGCATATGTGGAAGAAAGAGAGGCAAGGAAAAAGTGGAGAAGTGGGCTCTCATGAAAGAGCCAGCCTCTACTACATTCTACATGGTGGACCATTGGGAGAGGAACCTGTATAGAGGTGGTCAGGAATCAGGAGACTCACGCCGGTCATAGCGCCACAGTTAAAATGATAATGGCAAGTCAAATCACGGGGCCCCACCTGTCCAGCAGTAACTCACTGTCAAATCACATAGCCCTACGTTTGCAGCAGCCTACTCCCTCGTCTTCTCGCGTCTCTATCAAACCGACTAGGCGGAACTGCCCCACCTACCATGCAGGAAAAGCCCCGCCCTCGACTTTTAAATAGTATAGTATACTAATTTTGTATCCATGGATTGCGCCATGGAGCAAAGCCTCTAGAAGACGGCGGTACACATGTACAGAGTATACAGCACGCCCGTCGCATTCGCGTCGCACCCCAGACGGTCAGTCGGTCTGGCATATCGTCTACATATCATGCATGCTATGTTGTACATGGTTGTAGTTGTTGTGAGAAATCTAAAAAAAGGTTTCTTGTCATCTCGCAAAATTAGGTGTCATGTGATTCGGATCACTATGAGGGTTAAACAGCGACAACTGAGTTGGGCTAGTCATTGGGGGCACATGCACGAAGACTACTCGGCTGCCATCTAGGTCAAGCCGGCTATGTTAAATAGGACATCTATCGACGGACCCCTTTTCTATGAGTTTATCTTTAATTTGAGCTTTGTTCCTCGTCTAGTTTGTCCATCGGGATTCATGTTGTCTCCTTTGGGTAGAGAGGTTATGATTTCTTGTCAGGTGGCATTTTTTCGTGTTATATGTTATAATACGACGCTTCAGATCAAAATGACGACAACTGCGCCTCCGGGCCACGTGCATGAAGACTTCTCGACAGTCATTGACGAGGTTAAGCCGGCTCAGGTAGACAAAAGAAAACTAGTACTACTACACTATATAGGCAGGAGCCTCCGCGCTTGCTTGCTAGTGTTGCTCTCTTCACACTGTCTCGTCCTCTCCAGATCTAAACACGACAGCGATGGCCACACACTCTCTCTCTCTTCTCACTGCTGGTCACAGATCCAGCCGGATCCTCTCCGCCGGGGAAGGTGAGAAGGTGCAACGTTCACGTGGTCGTCCTTGGTGACGGCTCTTACCCACTGTTGGCGCGTCCCGATCAGCCTGCCTTGTTGTTCTCTCCCAAGCACCGCTGGCGAGGGAGGGCCTCCGACCCCTTCTTCCTCACTGTCGTAGTGTGGGCAGATCCGGCCTCCTGCCGCCCACCTAGCGACACCCCGGCGACCATCAGGTATAACTTCCTTTGAAACCGGCCTTGCTCTACTTCCCGAGCTCCTGACGTCGCTGCATTTGTATCTTTTACTATTTATCACCCCCCTCGTAGATAGGATCGATCGGCTGTTTGAAAACCACCTATTTTTTTACGTTTAAGTGGTAAAACTAGTTCATGTACTCGAATCTAGTACTACTTGGTTCAAACAAGGAAGAAAGGGGGTGGGGGTGGGGGAGGATTTGTTACCTGAATCTAGGACTTGGTCGAAAGAGGAAATAATGGGGGTGAAAAGTAGAAGAGACTGGCTATCCAACTGGTCTCTAGGTCTAATAGGGAAATAAAGCGAAACACAGTACAAACTCAATATAAACCCGATCTATTGGCTGAAAAAGGAAAGAAAGTGGGGACAAGTCAACAGAGTAAGTCCAACACTAGATTTGCTAGCCTCACACAGTATAAGGTGGCTATACCAAACAAAAATGGGACCAACCCAGATATCTTGTTCTGATGTTTGTTGCCCCGAGCCACTCTTATGTAATGCCACTGGTAAAATGTAGCAGTCGCACTATTAAAAGTAAGGACACGTTAAACCAATGTTGTTCTCAATGTAATGCCTCCAGTAATATGAATCAATGGCACTTTTTTACATGTCCTGCTAAATTTCCCATTAAGATAAGTTGGTTCTTTTTGTTAGAAATACAACTGTCCTGGCCCACCTACTCTCCCATGCCCAAAGTAATGTCATATTTAACGGTTGTCATATTTAATCCTAATACCCACACTAATATCTAGCAATGCCACTACTTTAGAAATTGCTATTGTCCTTGTAGGATTGCCATTCAGATAAGGAACATGCTTGTTTTCATTTGATGCATGTTTCATCACTTGTTAGTCACCCTCCTTTCCACCTTTTTTGTGCAAACAGAGATATACATTTCACGCTCGATCTTAGTTGAACTGCACAAATGATATCCAAATTATAGTTGAGCATTCCAGGAGCTTCACAACCAACCTTGATGTTGCTCAATTTTATTACAACTAATGAAGAAGATGCTCAGTGGGTTTCGTTTTCTGATGGAAATGGAACCGGGGCTGGAGCCCTTTTCTTAATTTTTTTAAGAAGAAGCTGCTAG
Organism: Triticum dicoccoides; assembly: GCF_002162155.2. NCBI lineage: Eukaryota > Viridiplantae > Streptophyta > Magnoliopsida > Poales > Poaceae > Triticum > Triticum dicoccoides. The sequence goes on from NC_041391.1 coordinate 58,833,233, forward strand.
CTCACGGGACATTGCTTCATTTTAGGTGAACTACACCAAAAGGTCCCATGAATTGAATCATCCATGTTGGTGACTGAAAGAGCCAGCTTCAGCATCCTAGTCTAAGCACCCCCGGCCTCCATCCTTGCAACGCGCGGTACACCTCATTTGCCACCTGCTCGACCCTAGTGTCACTGATAAAATGAAGTAATAATATAGTTAAAATAGAGCGAGTGTCCTCTCTATCTTTTCATTTCCAATGTAGATAAAGAAAGTGCTTCTATTGTTAATTTATGTTTCATCAAATAGTCCCATTGTTAATGTTTAAGCGTTTCTGCAAACTGGGGTGCTTAATTTTAGTTGTTCTGTACAAAAATAGAGATTTGAATGTCTCAAGGCGCCTCCTTGTACTACCGCTATACACTGATGATCATCACTGGCAGAAGGTGTATCTGGGAGACTTGGGACGATGTCTAGTATGAGCCATACCGTATGAGGAGTCGCAGGGCCAATCTCGCCCTCGCAGCATGGCATACTATGATACTATCACAATATTTTCTTCTATTTATTTTGTGTGTTTCATCAACTAGTGCCACTATAATGTAATCACGCTTTTTCATTATCTGTGCAAACAGGGTTATTTAGCTGCATTTTGGTGGAACTGCACAAATGTACGTATGAAACTGGCATATATGAAGAGTGCGAGGTGTGCCAAGTAAAAATTACCGACACCAACCATGTTGCATGCACGCATTGGCATCCACCACCACCAGTGTGATGTGTGGCGCTCTCTGTGGACGGATCTTTCTCGGCAGCAAATCCTCTAACCAAATACTAGTAGCTTATATTGGCAGTTTTCTAGGGAGTACTCTTTTCTAAAAGAAGCACCAATCTATTTTTCTTTATTTGTACACTGTATCACAACTTTGACCCAAAGGTCCAGAGCTATTTTAGGGTGATTGGCGTAGTACTCAGAGACTGATTGTAAGCATGATTTTCATTAGCTGTCACACTGATTGTAAGCATGAGCAGGTGGAAGATTAGGTTAGTGCGAAGCTTACCTTAAACCCTACCGCCGCCGTTGAAACGAGGTGAGCGTCGAGGGAACCGTGGAGAACAGCGGGGAAGCGACATCACGCCATCAGGCCTCCTCTTGCGGTGGGAGAACGAATAGTCCTGTGGCTCCAGCTGGCTCTGCACCCTCACGAACGACACACCATAGTCGATCAATTCGTTATCCTCTGGGTGCTTGACCTTCGACCTGTACTCCCACCACCTCCGTCTGACTGTCGCCTCGGGAGAATCTGTCTGCTCCATCGCCCATAGGAGATACTCGATGAACTCGGAGGACTGCGGCGTGACTGCCGCCGAGGAGTACATGTACATCGCCGCCCTCATCGCCGCCGTCTCGCTCTTTCGCATACATTGCCACATGGCCCGCACCATCCTCGAAATCTCCCACTCATTGTCAAACCAAGTAAGGATCTCCTTCAACCTGGCTAACTTTGCATGGTCGCCGCCGGCGATCCGCCTGATTCGCTGCTGCATCCTCTCCATAGATGTCCTTCTGAGTGGTCCGGTGCTAGCTTTGGAAGATGGGAGGAGAGATGATGGTCTTGCAATAGGGAAGAGGGAGAGGCAAGACAGTGGTTTTGGAATGGAGACGATGGAGAGAAGGAGGTGGTTTTGCAATGGAGAAGATCAGAAGAGGGAGAGGCGAGACGGTAGTTTTGGAATGGAGATGATGGAGAGGAGAGGAGGTGGTTTTGCAATGGAGAAGAGGGAGAGGAGCTGCGGCAGCGATTTAGGATTGGACGAGAGGGTCGGCGCGCTGTGACTGGATCAAAATCAAAATCAATTTACCCTTCAATTAAGAAAGCGACCCCATATTAACTAGTCTCCCTTTTATTCTAGGTCATAATTGACCATGATTTTCCCACATAAAATATATGTTATACGTTGCAAAAATAATATAATTTGAAAACATTCAGATACGAACCAAACAATACAATTTTTGGTGACATGCATTCACATTTTGCTTGTGAAATACAGTACGTGGTCAAATTTTGACCCAAAATACGCAAAACAACAAAAAAAATACTTCCAAGACTAGCGCCGCTCTTCCGCTCTTCTCCTCTTAAACCACCATCGCTCCTCTCCTGTTCCAATCTAAATCCAGCACCGCTCCTCTCCTCTTCATCAAAACCACCGCCCCTCCTCTCCTGTTCCAGTCCAAAACCAGCGTCGCTCCTCTCCCGTTCTAATCCAAAATCAATGCTGCTCCTCTCCTCTTCCATTCAAAAACCACCGCCGGCGAGTGAAGGTGCTGTGGAGAAGTAGATCGATGGAGGAGTACAACCGATACGTGAGGATCACAGACGGCGACCCTGTGAAGCTAGCTAGGATGTTGGAGATACAGTCTTGGTTTGACACTACGGACCAACTAGCGGCGACGGCGACATCCATGGGCAAATATCTGCAACAGAGCAAAAAGGCGGCGATACACCTGGAGGGAGTCGCGCGGGAGTACATAGAGTTGCTCCTCTGGGCCATGGAGCAAACAGATTCACCGAATCCGATCGTGAGGGAGCGGTGGTGGGAGTATCGATCCTAGATGGAGCATCCACCAGATATTGAAGGATCGAGTATCTACAGGGTGCCATTTGTGAGGGTGTCCTGCCAGAGTGAGCCGGTGGAGTCTTCATCGACCGAACTCAACTGCAAGAGGAGAAAAGCAGTTGGCCCGACGATGCTTCCCCGCCATCATCTCCCTCGCCGTTCACATCTTCTCACGGGGCGGCTATCTGCCGCCGAGGAATATGAGGGGACTGCCCCCCCCCCCCAGCCCAATAGTCGGGCAGGTTGTGAATTGTCAGGATGAGCTTAGGGTTGTCAATATTTGCAGGTTGTGAATTGTGTTTTGTGTTGTGTATTTTGAGAGTACTTTCAGATATGAATGTCTTTTGAATTTCAAATTTGCAGTATTGTGCATATGAAGTATTTTATGAATTCTAGAGATATATTTTTAGCACTTAAAAAAATGTAGTTTCATAGGAGTATAAAAGTGCAGACAATGTTATTCTCAGAGAAGAAACTACAAGTTTCAGTTGTAGATAAGAAACTGCAAGTTCAGTTTCAGATAAGAAAGTACAACTTTCAGAGGCAGAGCATTTATATTAACACGGCCTTTTCAAACAGGGTTAACATCATGTTGGAAGTTTTATTCATGATCGAAAATGGAACTACTAACCAGTTAACATCATGCTGATCAACATTCATGCATAGCACATCTTCATATGATGCACAATCAAAATGCCCACACAATGTCGAGTGTGCGAAACATAGAGAAAACGAGGGACGAAGTTTTGGCAAGTGTTGGACGTGGTGTGTGTAGATGACAATGAGGACCCACATGTCAATAAAGGCAGAGGCAAAAAATTTGGAGTATTTTCCCTGCACATGTGTGAGGTGGAATCGAACCCGGGCGGAACAGCTCTTGGGTAGTGTCACTTGGCCACTAGGCTAGTTCAGTAGTTTCGTTAATAATAAGGCACTTCCTTAGGTGGTCGGATCCCCTCCTGCGCCTTTGTGCGCTCGCCGCGACGCCGCTGTCTGCTGTTGTGAACATGTTGAACAAACGAGAGGAATCTGGAGAGGACTGTACGTGCAGAGGCGGACAGTCGGGACCCACCAGGTCTATGGTCGTACGCAAGCAAGTGACTCATCAAAAAAATACTTCCTCCTAATGCTATACTGACATTGGGGCCCACGGGTTTATCAACATAGTTACATTTTTTTAGGTGCTTCAAGGTAGTTACTATAGGGGATACATTCACAATGAAGCCCGGGAGCTGGCAGGTATCATTTATTATCACTGGGCAGCAAGTATCAGCTGGGTTTTGGGCTGCCCCATCTAGGCTTTCATTTTTAACATGCGCAGCCCACGACCTCGGATGGGAGGTCCATAGGCCTGTTTGTATTTTCTTGAGAGCCGTCATGTATCGACCGGCCTATGGACCTCCCATCCGAGGTTTTATTTTTCCTGAAAATCGGCAGCCCAATTTATGTATTTTTTTGAAGAAAACGCACAGGTCTGTTCTATTTTTCTATATAAGAATAGGAACGCCAGGTCCAACTTATGTTTCTCTTCTAACTATATTATATATATTTAAATTATTTTATATGTTATTATATATTATTTTTATTGTCATCATATATTTAACAGATACTTACATATGTAAGAAAAAAATATCCCACATCTTATTAACTTATAAAAATAATTTCTTAACAATAAAATCCTGGATTGTTTTGGCACGAAAATCCTAGTGATTGTGTAAAAAAGCCTGGTAAGATTTAAGCACGAATGTAATAATATCACTTATTATTTAAATATATTTATAACAAAATGCTTCGCCCCTTTTTATTTTTTCATAACATTGCTAGCCGAACCCAACATTGTAATTAGAATCAGCCCAGCAAAATCGTGTATTTCGAGAAAGTGCAAATGGCCTGTAAATTTTTAGGAAATAAAATAAATGGGCCGCATGGACGCTACATTATTTGTTCACCCAGCCCAGCTAATGGCTGTAATTCAAAAAAAGAAGATCAAATTGACTGTAAATTCTACCACGCAAAAAAAGACTATAAATTCTGAAAAAATGGGTTGAATACGTGCCACATTTTTGGAGGTTGAAATGTCGGCCAATAGGTCGAAGCCAACACAAGTCGTTGTCAATTTAGTCAACAAATGATTCTGACATGTTAGCCGTTGGATTTACATCCAACGACCGGCATCCATCTTTAATCTCTCGTCTCCTTCCTCCAGCGCCGCTGGGACCACCTCCCGCCTCCTGCTGCTAGCAGCTCTGCTTAGCACGCTTCGCTATGAAGCGCTACTCCACCGTTGGCCAGGACATCCCTCCACCCTTCCACACCTCCTATTCTTCTCCACCGACTGCCGAACCACACCGCACTAGAACCAGTTAACCCTCTTACACCTCTCCGTCTGCGACTCTACTCCTGCGTCTTCCCATCTCCGGCTCGTTGCTGTCCGGGGCCTCGCCGTCGTCCACCACCTTGGATGCGCTCGGCGCGGCGTGGTCAACATGGTGAACGAGCGACACCATCGGAAGTAGAATTTGCGTGGAGAGGCTGACAGCTGGGTCCACGGCCGCACACAAGGAAATGCCTCCTTATGACGTGCAAAATAATGATTCCTCCACCTGACATCTGGGAACCACCGGAAGGGCCTCTGTATTTCGCGAAAAAAATGTGCCCCCCGCTGACAGGTCGGACCCACCAACTATCTTCGCACGCAAGGAAGTGCCTCCTTATTACGCACAAAAAAATGAATACTCCCCCTGCCAGCTGAACCCAGCATAGTGGGAGGCTGACTTATGGGCCTACCAAGTTGACGGGGACGGAGGGATTTGTCAACTTACTCAATATGAACGATTCTAGCTCCTGTTACTGTACGATGTTCATCCAACGACCGTAGTGCTTCTTCAACCTCTGGTCTTCTTGCTCCAGCCGCCCAAACCAGCGCCGGTCGTGTCGCGTGCTCCTGCCTCCCATGGCCGGCTGTGATGCCGCGGAGGCTTTACCGCCCCCTACTACTCCCACCGCTGGCGAGGCCATCCCTCTACTCACCCACACCCCCTGTTATTCTGCGGCAACGGCAGCCTCACACCGCAGCCGAACCAGTGAACCCTTGTACTCCTCTTCGCGTGGGTATCCACTGCTGCATCTTCCCCGGCTCCGCGTCGTCCCCTTCCTAGGCCACACCGTCGTCCACTGCCATGGTGCTCTTGGCACGGCGTGGTCAATATGGTCAACGACCAACTTCCATCGGAAGAGTACTGTGCATGGAGAGGCTGACAGCTGGGTTCACGGCGGCCGCAAGGAAGTGCCTCCTTATTATGTGCAAGATAATTATTCCTCCACCTGACACCAGGGACCCACCGGACGGTCAACCGTATTTCGCGAAAAAAATGTTTCCCCCTGACTACTGGGACCCACTGATGTCTACTACACAACCTTCTTCTTGTAGAAGTTGTTGGGCCTGCAAGTGCACAGGTTTGTAGGACAGTAGCAAATTTCCCTCAAGTGGATGACCTAAGGTTTATCAATCCGTAGGAGGCGTAGGATGAAGATGGTCTCTCTCAAGCAACCCTGCAACCAAATAACAAAGAGTCTCTTGTGTCCCCAACACACCCAATACAATGGCAAATTGTATCGATGCACTAGTTCGGCGAAGAGATGGTGATACAAGTGCAAAATAGATAGTAGATAAAGGTTTTTGTAATCTGAAATAGTAAAAACAGCAAGGTAACAAGTGGTAAAAGTGAGCGTAAACGGTATTGCAATGGTAGGAAACAAGGCCTAGGGTTCATACTTTCACTAGTGCAAGTTCTCTCAACAATAATAACATAGATAGATCATATAACAAGCCCTCAACATGCAACAAAGAGTCACTCCAAAGCCACTAATAGCGGAGAACAAACATAGAGATTATGGTAGGGTACGAAACCACCTCAAAGTTATTCTTTCGGATCAATCTATAAAAGAGTTTGTACTAGAATAACACCTTAAGACACAAATCAACCAAAACCCTAGTGTCACCTAGATACTCCATTGTCACCTCAAGTATCCGTGGGCATGATTATACGATATGCATCACACAATCTCAGATTCATCTATTCAACCAACACAAAGTACTTCAAAGAGTGCCCCAAAGCTACTCCCGGAGAGTCAAGAACGTGTGCCAACCCCTATGCATAGGTTCCCAATGTCACGAAACCCGCAAGTTGATCACCAAAACATACATCAAGTGGATCACAAGACATACATCAAGTGTTCTCATAAAAGACTCAATCCGATAGGATAACTTCAAAGGGGAAACTCAATTCATCACAAGAGAGTAGAGGGGGAGATACATCATAAGATCCAACTACAATAGCAAAGCTCGGGATACATCAAGATCGTGCCATAGAGGGAACACGAGAGAGAACATGAGAGAGAGATCAAACACATAGCTACTGGTACATACCCTCAGCCTCGAGCGTGAAGTACTCCCTCCTCGTCATGGATAGCGCCGGGATGATGAAGATGGCCACCGATGATGGGATCCCCCTCCGGCAGGGCACCGGAACGGGCTCCCTAGAGGTTTTTGGTGGCTACAGAGGCTTGCGGCGGTGGAACTCCCGATCTATCTTCTGTCCTGGAAGTTTTAGGGTACGTAGGTATATATGGGTGCAAGGGGTACGTCGGTGGACCTCCGGGGTGCTCACGAGGCAGGGGGCGCGCCCTAGGGGGGTGGGCGCGCCCCCCACCCTCGTGGGAAGCCCAGGACTCCCCTGACGTGCACTCCAAGTCTATCAGGTGGGTTTCCTTCCAAAATTAACTTCTCAAGTTGATTTCGTTTCGTTTTGACTCCGACTGATATTCCTTTTCCTCGAAACACTGAAATAGGCATAAAACAACAAATCTGGGCTGGGCCTCCGGTTAATAGGTTAGTCCCAAAAATAATATAAAAGTGGATAATAAAGCCCAATATTGCCTAAAACAGTAGATAAAGTAGCATGGAGCAATAAAAAATTATAGATACGTTGGAGACGTATCAAGCATCCCCAAGCTTAATTCCTGCTCGTCCTCGAGTAGGTAAATGATAAAAAAATAATTTTTGATGTGGAGTGCTACTTGGCATAATTTCAATGTAAATCTTCTTAATTGTGGCATGAATATTCAGATCCGAAAGATTCAAGACAAAAGTTCATATTGACATAAAAATAATAATACTTCAAGCATACTAATCAAAGCAATCATGTCTTCTCAAAATAGCATGGCTAAAGAAAGTTATCCCTACAAAATCATATAGTCTGGCTATGCTCCATCTTCGTCACACAAACTATTTAATCATGCAAAACCCCGATGACAAGCCAAGCAATTGTTTCATACTTTAGTAATCTCAAACTTTTTCAACTTTCACGCAATACATGAGTGTTAGCCATGGACATAGCACTATAGGTGGAATAGAATGGTGGTTGTGGAGAAGACAAAAAGGAGAAGATAGTCTCACGTCAACTAGGCGTATCAATGGGCTATGGAGATGCCCATCAATAGATATCAATGTGAGTGAGTAGGGATTGCCATGCAACGGATGCACTAGAGCTATAAATATATGGAAGCTCAACAAAAGAAACTAAGTGGGTGTGCATCCAACTTGCTTGCTAACGAAGACCTAGGGCACTTTTGAGGAAGCCCATCATTGGAATATACAAGCCAAGTTCTATAATGAAAAATTCCCACTAGTATGAAAGTGACAACATATGAGACTCTCTATCATGAAGATCATGGTGCTACTTTGAAGCACAAGTGTGGTAAAAGGATAGTAGCATTGTCCCTTCTCTCTTTTTCTCTCATTTTATTTATTTATTTATTTGGGCCTTTTCTCTTTTTTTATGGCCACTCTTTTTTTTCGTCCGGAGTCTCATCCCGACTTATGGGGGAATCATAGTCTCCATCATCCTTTCCTCACTGGGACAATGCTCTAATAATAATGATCATCACACATTTATTTTTCTTACAACTCAACAATTACAACTCGATACTTAGAACAAAATATGACTCTATATGAATGCCTCTGGCGGTGTACCAGGATATGCTATGAATCAAGAGTGACATGTATGAAAGAATTATGAACGGTGGCTTTGCCACAAATACAATGTCAACTACATGTTCTTGCAAAAAGCAATATGACAACAGTAATGTGTGTCATATGAACGGAACGGTGGAAAGTTGCATGGCAATATATCTCGGAATGGCTATGGAAATGCCATGATAGGTAGGTATGGTGGCTGTTTTGAGGAAGGTATATGGTGGGTGTATGATACCGGCGAAAAGTGCGCAGTATTAGAGAGGCTAGCAATGGTGGAAGGGTGAGAGTGCATATAATCCATGGACTCAACATTAATCAAAAGAACTCATGAACTTGTTGCAAAAATTTAGAAGTCATCAAAAACCAAAGCACTGCACGCATACTTCTAGGGGGATAGATTGGTAGGAAAAGACCATCGCTCGTCCCCGACCGCCACTCATAAGGAAGACAATCAATAAATAAAATTGTGCTCCGACTTCATCACAAAGCGGTTCACCATACGTGCATGCTACGGGAATCACAAACTTCAACACAAGCATTCTTTAAATTCATAATCACCCAACTAGCATCACTTTGATATTATCACCTCCATATCTCAAAACAATTATCAAGCATCAAACTTATCTTAGTATTCAACGCACTCAAAAGAAAGTTTCACATATATTGAATACCAAGTATATTAATATTAAGCAAATTACCATGCTATTAACGACTCTCAAAATAATCTAAGTGAAGCATGAGAGTTCATCTATTTCTTCAAAATAAAACCACCATTGTGCTCTAAAAGATATAAGTGAAGCACTAGAGCAAATGACAAACTACTCCGAAAGATATAAGTGAAGATTATTGAGTAGTCGAATAATTATGCAACTATGTGAAGACTCTCCCATTAAAGAATTTCAGATCTTGGTATCTTATTCAAACATCAAGCAAAGCTAAAGAAAACTACATTGCAAGGATAGCACAACTCATGTGAAGAAGCACAAACTTAGGCTCAACCGATACTAACCGATAGTTGTTGAAGAAGAAAGGTGGGATGCCTACCGGGGCATCCCCAAGCTTAGATGCTTGAGACTTCTTGAAATAATATCTTGGGGTGCCTTGGGAATCCCCAAGCTTGAACTTTTGTGTCTCCTTAATTCCTCTCATATCATGGTTTCTCTTTTTATCAAAAGCTTCATTCACAACAAACTCAACAAGAACTCGTGAGATAGGTTAGTATAAACCAATGCAAAACCATATCATCTTCTACTGTAACAAATCACTAACATTATTATTCAACATTGAATACTAAATGACTCTGTATATTTAATACTCCTATCATCAAACAGAATCATTAAACAAGCAAACATATGCAAACAATGCAACCATAACAGCAATCTACCAAAACAGTACAGTCTGTAAAGAATGCAAGAGTATCAATACTTCCCTGACTCCAAAAAATTATGAACTAAAATTACCACTGTAATAAATTTATTAGAGCTTAATATTCAAAAAGATTCAACTTTATAACATTCTCTGACTTTTCTAGGGAAATTTTGCAGCAGCGGTAAACTTTCTGTTTTCAAACAGCAACATGTAAACTAGCAAAATAAGCATGGCAAAGGCTATCCTTGACTTTTTTATTGAAACTAAAGATGCAAAACATTATTATAACTAACAACAAGCAAATACTAAAAAAAGAAAATGACGCTCCAAGCAAAACACATATCATGTGGTGAATAAAAATATAGCTCCAAGTAAAGTTACTGATGAACGAAGACGAAAGAGGGGATGCCTTCCGGGGCATCCCCAAGCTTAGGCTCTTGGTTGTCCTTCGATATTACCTTGGGGTGCCTTGGGCATACCCAAGCTTAGTTGCTTGGTTGTACTTTAATAGTACCTTGGGGTGCCTTGGGAATCCCCAAGCTTAGGCTCTTTCCACTCCTTATTCCATAGACCATTGAATCTTTACCCAAAACTTGAAAACTTCAACCACACAAAACTCAACACAAAACTTGTAAGCTCCGTTAGTATAAGAAAATAAAACCACCACTTAGGTACTGTAATGAACTCATTCTAAATTCATATTGGTGTAAAGCATACTGTATTCCAACTTCTCTATGGTTCATACCACTTAATACTAGCCATAGATGCATCAAAATAAGCAAACAACACAATGAAAACAGAATCTGTCAAAAATAGAACAGTCTGTAGTAATCTGTATCAAACGTATACCTTTGGAACTCCAAAAATTATAAAATAAGTTTCTGAACCTGAGTAATTTGTCTATTAATCATCTGCAAAAAGAGTCAACCTAAAAGCACTCTTCAGTAAAAAAAATGGAAGCTAATCTCGTGAGCGCTAAAGTTTCTGTTTTTCTACAGCAAGATCACATAAACTTCACCCAAGTCTTCCCAAAGGTTCTACTTGGCACTTTATTGAAACAAAAGCTATAAAACATGATTACTACAGTATCATAATCATTGGACACACAAAAACAGTAAGGATAAATATTGGGTTGTCTCCCAACAAGCGCTTTTCTTTAATGCCTTCCTAGCTAGGCATGATGATGACAATGATGCTCACATAAAAGATAAGAATTGAAACATAATGGGAGCATCATGAAGCATATGACTAGCACATTTAAGTCTAACCCACTTCCTATGCATAGGTATTTTGTGAGCAAACAACTTATGGGAACAATAATCAACAAGCATAGGAAGGTAAAACAAGCATAGCTTCAAGAATTTAAGCACATAGGGAGGAAACTTGACATTATTGCAATTCCTACAAGCATATGTTCCTCCCTCATAATAATTTTCAGTAGAATTATAAATGAATTCAACAATATAACCAGCACCTAAAGAATTCTTTTCATGATCTACAAGCATAGAAAATTTACTACTCTCCACATAAGCAAAGTTCTTCTCATTCGGAATAGTGGGAGTATCATAAGAGAGTTGAATACTATAAATTGTTTCCACATTAAAAGAGTAATGTTCAGAAAAAGGGTAATCATAATCATGACAAGTTTTATAAATATAATCATCACTACTTTTTATAGCATAAGTTTCATCACAATAATCATCATAAGTAGCAACTTCGTTCTCATCATAATCGATTGAAACCTCTCCCAAGATAGTGGAATCACTAAATAAAGTTGACACTCTTCCAAATCCACTTTCATATTCATCACAAATAGATTCAACATCCTCCAAAATAGTGGGATCACTACTTCCAAAATTTGATACTCTTCCGAACCCACTTTCATCAATATAATCATCATAGGTAGGAGGCATGCTATCATCATAACAACTTTGCATATCAAAACTTGGGATGCTAAAAATATCATCTTCATTAAACGTAGAATCCCCAAGCTTGGGACAAACATTAATTTCAGCAAATATATTCTCAAATATTTCATACTCATCAAACATCGCTTCCCCAAGCTTGGGCCCTTTCATATCATAAGCATAATAACTCTCATCATTAAAAATATGGATAGCACCAATAGTAAAGCAATTATCATCATCACAATGAGTAGTATGAGCAACATCATTTGAGAGGGATACCTTTCTACCTTTGTTGCTCCTTCTTTTCTTTTTCTTCTTCACATTATGTGTGGGTTCAACCTTCCTCTTTGAGCTCCTTATTGATGAGATTGGTTGAATAGCAAGCTCCTCCTCGTTACCTGAATCATCATAAGAAATAATAGGAGGAGGTTGGGAAGTCTCTTCCCTTTCATTAGCATCCTCTTCATCTTCTATTTGCTTTCTTTTCTTTAGGTAATTGGCAACATAAGGATTTTTAATGCAATTCACCGCACAATACATATACATTTCTTCTAGATCAAAATGAAGAATTCTATCAAGGGCAAATTCTGGAATAATCTTAGTTATACGTTTTATTTCTTCATAACCCAAGAGCAAACTAAGCTCAGTATGATGTGCAAGGGAAATAAAGTCATCACAATTTTTGGACATGATACGATCATGAAACAATTTGCATTGGGTACTAAAATGATCACGTTCATTGCAAAGTTCACAAGTATGGCTAAGAAAAAATAAGTTTTCAGCACATGCATCTAGCCTTTCTTGCAACCATTTAGTTTCTAAGTACTTATGCCTCTTGCAATATCTATCTTCCCTATTTGGTGTGTCCTTGCAAGCCCAATGCACTCCACAAAAATTGACATGCTTATAGGAGGCATTTTCATCATAACTAGTGCAATCATCATTAGCATCATGGATATTCAAAGAATTCGTACTAACAACATTGTAATCATACTCATCATTCAAATATTTAGTGCCAAACAATTTAGAGATTTCTTCTTGTAGCACTTGGGCACAATTATCCTTACCATCATACTCACGAAAGATATTAAAAAGACGAAGCGTATGAGACAAACACAACTCCATTTTTTGTAGTTTTCTTTTATAAACTAAACTAGTGATAAAACAAGAAACAAAAAGATTCGATTGCAAGATCTAAAGATATACCTTCAAGCGCTAACCTCCCCGGAAACGGCGCCAGAAAAGAGCTTGATGTCTACTACACAACCTTCTTCTTGTAGACGTTGTTGGGCCTGCAAGTGCACAGGTTTGTAGGACAGTAGCAAATTTCCTTCAAGTGGATGACCTAAGGTTTATCAATCCGTAGGAGGCATAGGATGAAGATGGTCTCTCTCAAGCAACCCTGCAACCAAATAACAAAGAGTCTCTTGTGTCCCCAACACACCCAATACAATGACAAATTGTATAGATGCACTAGTTCGGCGAAGAGATGGTAATACAAGTGCAAAATAGATAGTAGATAAAGGTTTTTGTAATCTGAAATAGTAAAAACAGCAAGGTAACAAGTGGTAAAACTGAGCGTAAACAGTATTGCAATGGTAGGAAACAAGGCCTAGGGTTCATACTTTCACTAGTGCAAGTTCTCTCAATAATAATAACATGGATAGATCATATAACAAGCCCTCAACATGCAACAAAGAGTCACTCCAAAGCCACTAATAGAGGAGAACAAACATAGAGATTATGGTAGGGTACGAAACCACCTCAAAGTTATTCTTTCGGATCAATCTATAAAAGAGTTCGTACTAGAATAACACCTTAAGACACAAATCAACCAAAACCCTAATGTCACCTAGATACTCCATTGTCACCTCAAGTATCTGTGGGCATGATTATACGATATGCATCACACAATCTCAGATTCATCTATTCAACCAACACAAAGTACTTCAAAGAGTGCCCCAAAGCTACTACCGGAGAGTCAAGAACGTGTGCCAACCCCTATGCATAGGTTCCCAATGTCACGAAACCCGCAAGTTGATCACCAAAACATACATCAAGTGGATCGCAAGACATACATCAAGTGTTCTCATAAAAGACTCAATCTGATAGGATAACTTCAAAGGGGAAACTCAATTCATCACAAGAGAGTAGAGGGGGAGATACATCATAAGATCCAACTACAATAGCAAAGCTCGGGATACATCAAGATCGTGCCATAGAGGGAACACGAGAGAGAACACGAGAGAGAGATCAAACACATAGCTACTGGTACATACCCTCGGCCTCGAGGGTGAACTACTCCCTCCTCGTCATGGATAGCGCCGGGATGATGAAGATGGCCACCGGTGATGGGATCCCCCTCTGGCAGGGCGCCGGAACGGGCTCCCAAGAGGTTTTTGGTGGCTACAGAGGCTTGCGGCAGCGGAACTCCCGATCTATCTTCTATTCTGGAAGTTTTAGGGTACGTAGGTATATATGGGTGCAAGGGGTACGTCGGTGAACCTCCGGGGTGCTCACGAGGTAGGGGGGCACGCCCTAGGGGGGTGGGCGCGCCCCAACCCTTGTGGGCAGCCCGGAACTCCCCTGACGAGCACTCCAAGTCTATCAGGTGGGTTTCCTTCAAAAATTAACTTCTCCAGTTGATTTTGTTCCGTTTAGACTCCGTCTGATATTCCTTTTCCTCGAAACACTGAAATAGGCATAAAACAGCAAATCTGGGCTGGGCCTCCGGTTAATAGGTTAGTCCCAAAAATAATATAAAAGTGGATAATAAAGCCCAATATTGCCTAAAACAGTAGATAAAGTAGCATGGAGCAATAAAAAATTATAGATACGTTGGAGACGTATCACCCACCAGCTACACCTTCGCACGCAAGGAAGTGCGTCCGGGCAAAAACAAATGATTCGCCCCCTGACTGCTGGGACCCACCAGCTACATCTTCGCACGCAAGGAAGTGCCTGACAGTCGGGACCCACCTGGTCGAAGCGCACGTAGCGTTGTCATTCTGGTCGTGAACGTGTATGTACATACTGGTGGATGTAGAGGCACGCACGTGTCGTAGTAGAGGCGTGCACGTAGCATGTACACGTACATACAGCGACCAGTGTGCATGAAAGAAAATACGACCACCTATGTGTACATACGGGCAGGTCTCGAACTCCTACTCGTGCATATGTACGGCCAAGGCTCGTGTACATGGCTGGGCCGGAACGGAGAAACAACGTCGTCGTCGTGTTCGTGGGGAGCCAACCAGCTGGGTCAGAACGGAATGTGTCGTCGTGTTCATCGGGAGGGCTTGGACAGAACAGGCGATGGAAACGAGGCCTGGCGTACCGCAGAACGGAGGAAACAACCTTGTGTTTGACCGGCCACATTCGAAACGGGACCCTGTTCATTGGGAGGGGTCTGGCGTACCGCAAAACGCAGGAAACAGACCTCCTACAATTGAAACGGGGGTCCTATTGACGGGAGGGGTGTGGCATACCGCAAAACAGTCGAAACGGACTTGTGTTGGAGCGCTATGGTCAAAACGGGGGTCCTGTTCAATGGGAGGGGTGTGGCGTACCGCAAAACGGGACTCCACGTGATACTGTTCATCTCCACCGTCGACCTCCTCCAGCCTCCACGGGCTACTGTTCATCCATCGTCGACCTCCTCTAGCCTCCACGGGCTCCTCTTCATCCAGCCTCCACCGCGCGCTACTCCACCGGCTACTGTTCAACCACCCCTCTCCACGGGCTCCTGTTCAACCACCCCTCCACGGGCTACTATTCATCCACCCCTCCACCATCTACTGTTCATCCAGCCCTCCACGGGGTCGTCCTGTTCATCCAACCCTCCACGGGGTCCTGTTCATCCATCCCCAACCGGCTCGATCGATCGGGGTCCTATTCATCCAGAGGCAACGCCACGGGTCATGTTCATCCACTCCCACCGCTCACTGTTCATCCAAACCCCCCTGCAACGCTCACTGTTCATCTAGAGGCAGCATCGATCGCTTCAGTTAGCAGCAGTAGCGAAGGAATCGCTCGATCACTCGGGTTCAGTAACGCGTAGCCTGCAGTGCAATCGCTCGGGTTCAGTTAGGCGAGGCCTCGCTCAGGTTCCGTTAGAGCCCAACGCCTCGCACACGCGCGTGTACGTGTACGAGAGAAACGCGCATCGCTCGGCCCCCTGACCACCCACCATAACTGGGAACTCCCTGAAATTTTCCTCGCCCTCGCTTCTACAATGGTTTTTTCCATCATGGACGGCCCAAAGAATGTCATGCAGCTGCGTCTTCGGCCCGCCCAGGACGAAAAGCCCATTTTCTGTCATGATTTTTTGTCATAGAAGTAGGAGCCCACCACATCTATGATGATACCAGGTTTTGTCACAATTATCGTCATAGAAGTGTCATAAGTATGACAAAAAAATTCGTTGGGCCCAAAATGTCACGGATGTGTCTTTTTTTTGTAGTGGTACTTTCACTAGTGCAAGTTCTCTCAACAATAATAACATAATTGGATCATATAACTATCCCTCAACATGCAACAAAGAGTCACTCGAAAGTCACTAATAGCGGAGAACAAACAAAGAGATTATGGTAGGGTACGAAACCACCTCAAAGTTATCCTTTCTGATTGATCTATTCAAGAGTCCGTTGTAAAATAACACGAAGCTATTCTTTCCGTTCGATCTATCATAGAGTTCGTACTAGAATAACACCTTAAGACACAAATCAACCAAAACCCTAATGTCACCTAGATACTCCAATGTCACCTCAAGTATCCGTGGGCATGATTATACGATATGCATCACACAATCTCAGATTCATCTATTCAACCAACACAAAGTACTTCAAAGAGTGCCCCAAAGTTTCTACCGGAGAGTCAAGACGAAAACATGTGCCAACCCATACGCATAAGTTCATTGAACCCGCCAGTTGATCACCAAAACATACATCAAGTAGATAACGTGAATATCCCATTGTCACCACAGATAAGCACGACAAGACATACATCAAGTGTTCTCAAATCCTTAAAGACTCAATCCTATAAGATAACTTCAAAGGGAAAACTCAATCCATTACAAGAGAGTAGAGGGGGAGAAACATCATAAGATCCAACTATAATAGCAAAGCTCGCGATACATCAAGATCGTGCCGAATCAAGAACACGAGAGAGAGAGAGAGAGAGAGAGAGAGAGAGAGAGAGAGATCAAACACATAGCTACTGGTACATACCCTCAGCCCCGAGGGTGAACTACTCCCTCCTCGTCATGGAGAGCGCCGGGATGATGAAGATGGCTAGCGGTGATGGATCCCCCCTCCGGCAGGGTGCCGGAACAGGGCCCCGATTGGTTTTTGGTGGCTACAGAGGCTTGCAGCGACGGAACTCCCGATCTATTGTGCTCCCCGATGTTCTTAGGGTATATGGACATATATAGGCGAAAGAAGTTGGTCAGCGGAGCCACGAGGGGCCCACGAGGGTGGGGGCATGCCTAGGGGGTAGGGTGCGCCTCCCTGCCTCGTGGCTTCCTCGTTGCTTCCCTTACGTGCACTCCAAGTCTCCTGGATTGCTTCCGTTCCAAAAATAACTCTCCAAAAGGTTTCATTCCGTTTGGACTCCTTTGATATTCCTTTTCTTCGAAACACTGAAATAGGCAAGAAAACAACAATTTGGGATGGGCCTCCGGTTAATAGGTTAGTCCCAAAAAATGATATAAAAGTGTAAAGTAAAGCCCATAAACATCCAAAACAAGTAATATAATAGCATGGAACAATCAAAAATTATAGATACGTTGGAGACATATCATTCATCAATGTAATGTAGGCATGTATTCCGAATATAGTCATACGTGCTTATGGAAAAGAACTTGCATGAGATCTTTTGTCCTACCCTCCCATGGCAGCGGGGTCCTAATGGAAACTAAGGGATACTAAGGCCTCCTTTTAATAGAGTACTGGACCAAAGCATTAGCACTTAGTGAATACATGAACTCCTCAAGCTACGGTCATCACCGAGAAGTATCCCGTTTATTGTTACTTCGGGGTTGTCGGATCATAACACATAATAGATGAGTATAGACTTGCAAGATAGGATCAAGAACTCACATATATTCATGAAAACATAATAGGTTCAGATCTGAAATCATGGCACTCCGGCCCTAGTGACAAGCATTAAGCATAGAAAAGTCATAGCAACATCAATCTCAAAACATAGTGGATACTAGGGATCAAACCCTAACCGTCCAGCAAGCTTACGATGGTAAATCTCATCCAACCCATCATCGTCCAGCAAGCTTACGATGGAATTACTTACGCATGGCGGTGAGCGTCATCAAATTGGTGATGGAGGATGGTTGATGATGACGACGGTGACGAATTGCCCTCTCCGGAGCCCCGAACGGACTCCAGATCAGCCTTCCCAAGAGAGATCAGGGCTTGGCGGCGGCTCCGTATCATAAACGCGATGAAACTTTCTGTTTGATTTTTTCTCTCCGCGAAAGCAAAGATATATAGTTGGAATTGAGGTCGGTGGACGTCCAGGGGGGCCACGAGGCAGGGGGAGCACCCAAGGGGAGGGGGCGCGCCCCCCACCCTCGTGGACAGGGTGTGGGCCCTCTGACACTAATTCTTTCGCCAGTATTTTTTATTTATTCTGAAAAGTTGCTCTTTGGATTTTTAGGTCATTCCGAGAACTTTTATTTCTGCACAAAAATAACACCATGGCAGTTCTGCTGAAAACAGTGACAGTACGGGTTAGTTCCATTCAAATCATGCAAGTTAGAGTCCAAAACAGGGGCAAAAGTGTTTGGAAAAGTAGATATGATGGAGACGTATCAGGTGCCACGAACCGGGACCAATGGGCCTTGCACAGCGGTGTGGTGGTGGGAGTTTAGTCCCACCTTGCTAGTGAGAGAGAACCGCACCTGTTTATGAGGTGTGGTGTGCCTGAGTTGTCGAGCTCCTCTCTAAAGCACGCTTACGGCCCTAACCTCTCTGTACATGCATGTGGGCCTACTGGGCCTGAATCCGGGCCCACATGGCTGGTTGGGTTTCTAGTCGTATTCAGGCCGTGGTGGCCCAGTAGGTGGCATTTTTTCCAGTTTTTTGTTTTTGTTTTTTGCATTATTTATTTTCTTTTGTTTTTTGCTTTATTTTTATAATTCTTTTTGTTTTTAGGTCACAAAAATTATAAACTTCCTGTTAGTGCCATTAGTTTTCAAATTTGAATAGTTTAAATTTGAATTCTTTGAAATTTGTGTGAATCACTAGTTTGTGAGTACTTTACTATAAATTTTTTTGGAGTGATTCTTTTTCCTGCTATTTAATATTACTGTGTTTTATCATTATATTTAAAAATAGATTTTTTTATTTTAGTTTCTAACAAAAAAATTCTTTATGATAATTCTTTTTGCTATTAAAGTTTCTAACAAAAAAATTCTTTATAAAAATTATTTTTGCTTTTAATGTTTTGAACAGAAAATACTTTGATAATTTTAGTTGCATAAGTTTTATATAATTTTAGTCTCAATAATACTAGAGATTTATAAAAGCTATTTAGTTGATTCCTTTTGCTATCGGAGTTTTATAAAAGCTTTTTAGTTGATTCTTTTTGCTATTGAAGAATATTATAGTTTTGTTTTAGTTGATAATAATATTTGTATTGATTATTTTTAGTTCATCCTTTTTGCTATTAGTTCATTCTTTTTGCTAATAGTTCATCCTTTTTGCTAATAGTTCATTCTTTGAGCTAAATAACCCTGAAGTCTGGAAAGGTTTAAAGTTGGCAATGCTATCATCATTTCACCTACATAGCATGTGCTAAAAAATTGAGAGGATTATGGCAAAAACTAGATGCACTTTGTGTACAAAATGGTCAATCTCTTTCGAAGTATCAGGGTTTCAGACGAAAACTCATCTGTTACGAAGGGATTTCATTTTTTGAACTTGTTTGAACTCCAGACATTTTTGTGTTCAAAATGCACCATTCAAAGCCACATCATCAATTCTCAACCCTTTCTGACTTCATTTGGTATTTTTCATGCATTTACTGACTTTTTTGAGCTAAATGACCCTGAAATTGAAAAGCACTACAAATGCACTCTCAAAAGGTTGAAAGTTGGCATGGTATCATCATTTCACCCACATAGCATGTGCTAAGAAGTTGAGAGGATTAAGGCAAAAACTGGATCCACCTCCTGTACAAAACGGATAATCTCTTTCGAAGTATCAGGGTTTCGGACGAAAACTCATCTGTTACAAAGGGATTTAATTTTTTTGAACTTATTTGAACTCCAGACTTTTTTGTGTTCAAAATGCACCATCCAAAGCCACATCATCAATTTTCAACCCTTTCTGACTTCATTTGGTATTTTTTTATGCATTTACTGATTTTTTTTGAGCTAAATGACCCTGAAATTGAAAAGCACTACAAATGAACTCTAAAAAGGTTGAAAGTTGGCATGGTATCATCATTTCACCCACATAGCATGTGCTAAAAAGTTGAGAGGGTTACGACAAAAACTGGATGCACTTCGTGTACAAAACAGACGATCTATGTCGAAGTATCAGGGTTTCGGACTGAAACTCATCTGTTACAAAAGGCATTTCATTTCTTCACATGTAACTGTAGTGATATCCTAGATCAAAGGCATCATCATAATAGTTGTGGATAGAAAGTCTTCACTTTTTCTTCGCTTGTGTCCTTTGCTTATTGCGCCGTAACCATGGATAATCTTCTTCGTTTAACAGGGTGCTTGGGTCAGCCTTAACTTTGAAGGGAGGAAGTTAATGAAACTTTTTATAATCTTCAGACATGTCTATCTTGCCCTCCAATCCCACAATGTCTCTTTTTCCTGAAAGAACTATGTGGCGCTTTGGCTCATCGTATGATGTATTCGCTTCCTTATCTTTTTTTTTCTTGATTTGGTAGACATGTCCTTTACGTAGAAAACCTGCGCCACATCATTGGCTAGGACGAATGGTTCGTCTGTGTACCCAAGATTATTCCGATCCACTGTTGTTATTCCGTACTGTGGGTCTACCTGTACCCCGCCTCCTAACAGATTGACCCATTTGCACTTAAACAAAGGGACCTTAAAATCATGTCCATAGTCAAGTTCCCGTATGTCCACTATGTAACCATAATATGTGTCCTTTCCCCTCTTGGTTGCTGCATCAAAGCAGACACCACTGTTTTATTTGGTGCTCTTTTGATCTTGGGTGATCATGTAAAATGTATTCCCATTTATCTCGTACCCTTTGTAAGTCATCACAGTCGAAGATGTTTCCCTGGCCAACGAGTACAACTCATCATAAACAGTATTGTCACCCCTGTGACATGTTTGCAACCAACTGCCGTAAGTCCTGATGTGTTCACATGTAATCCAGTCGTCACACTGGTCCGGGTGTTTGGAGCGCAGAATGTTCTTGTGTTCATCGACATACGGGGTCACCAAGGTAGAATTCTGTAGAACTGTGTAGTGTGCTTGAGACCAAGAATGCCCATCCCTACATATTATTGAGTCCCGTCCTAGCATGCCTTTTCCACTCAGTCTCCCCTCATACCGCGATTGAGGGAGACCAATCTTCTTAAGGTCAGGAATGAAATCAACACAAAACCCAATGACATCCTCTGTTTGATGGCCCATGGAGATGCTTCCTTCTGGCCTAGCGTGGTTACGAACATATTGCTTTAGGACTCGCATGAACCTCTCAAAGGGGAACATATTGTGTAGAAATACAGGGCCTAGAATGACAATCTCATCGACTAGATTAACTAGGACATGCGTCATGATATTGAAGAAGGATGGTGGCAAAACCAGCTCGAAACTGACAAGACATTGCGCCATATTACTCCTTAACCTTGGTAGGATTTCTGGATCGATCATCTTCTAAGAGATTGCATTGAGGAATGCACATAGCTTCACAATGGCTAATCGAACGTTTTCTGATAGAAACCCCCTCAATGCAACCAGTAGCAGTTACGTCATAATCACGTGGCAGTCATGAGATTTTAGGTTCTGGAACTTTTTCTCTGGCATATTTATTATTCCCTTTATATTCGACGAGAAGCCAGACGGGACCTTCATACTGAGTAGGCATTCAAAGAAGATTTCCTTCTCTTCTTTGGTAAGAGCGTAGCTGGCAAGACCTTCATACTGCTTTGGAGGCATGCCGTCTTTTTCGTGCAAACGTTGCAGGTCCTGACGTGCCTCTGGTGTATCTTTTGTCTTCCCATACACGCCCAAGAAGCCTAGCAAGTTCACGCAAAGGTTCTTCGTCACGAGCATCACGTCGATTGAAGAGCGGACCTCTAGGTCTTTCTAGCTAGTAGGATAGGTCCCAAAATATAGTGTCATTCGGAACAGATAGTCCGCTGGGACCCTTTCCAAAGATTAATTTTAAATCATTCGCCATAGCAAGTACGTGATCACCGGTACGCAGGGCGGGCTTCTTCCGGTGATCTGCCTCGCCTTTGAAATGCTTGCCTTTCTTTCGACATTGATGGTTGGTCGGAAGAAATCGACGATGCCCCAGGTACACATTCTTCCTGCATTTGTCCAGGTATATACTTTCGGTGTCATCTACACAGTGCGTGCATGCGTGGTATCCCTTGTTTGTCTATCCTGAAAGGTTACTGAGAACAGTCCAATCATTGATGGTTACAAACAGCGACACATGCAGGTCAAATTCCTACTGTTTGTGCTCATCCCACACACGTACACCATTTCCATTCCACAGTTGTAAAAGTTCTTCAACTAATGGCCTTAGGTACACACCAATGTCGTTGCCGGGTTGCTTAGGGCCTTGGATGAGAACTGGCATCATAATGAACTTCCGCTTCATGCACAACCAAAGAGGAAGGTTATAGATACATAGAATCACAGGCCAGGTGTTGTGATTGCTGCTCTGCTCCCCAAAAGGATTAACGCCATCCGCACTTAAACCAAACCATGCGTTCCTTGCGTCACCTGCAAACTCCTCCCAGTACTTTCTCTCCATTTTTCTCCACTATGACCCGTTAGAGGGTGCTCTCAACTTCCCATCTTTCTTACGGTCCTCTCTGTGCCATCGCATCAACTTGGCATGCTCTTTGTTTCTGAACAGGCATTCCAACCATGGTATTATGGAGCATACCACATCACCTTGGCAGGAACCCTCTTCCCGGGGCACTCGTCGTCAACATCACCAGGGTCATATCGTCTGATCTTATACCGCAATGCACTGCATACCGGGCATGCATTCAAATCCTTGTATGCACTGCGGTAGAGGATGCATTCATTAGGGCATGCATGTATCTTCTGCACCTCCAATCCTAGAGGGCATACGACCTTCTTTGCTGCGTACGTACTGTCGGGCAATTCGTTACCCTTTGGAAGCTTCTTCTTCAATATTTTCAGCAGCTTCTCAAATCCTTTGTCAAGCACACCATTCTCTGCCTCCCACTGCAGCAATTCCAGTATGGTACCGAGCTTTGTATTGCCATCTTCGCAATTGGGGTACAACCCTTTTTTGTGATCCTCTAACATGCGATCGAACTTGAGCTTCTCCTTTTCACTTTCGCACTTTCTCTTTGCATCAATAATGACCCGACGAAGATCATCATCGGGCACATCGTTTGGTTCCTCTTGATCCTTAGCTTCCCCTGTTGCAGCATCTTCAGCTTCCCTCGTTGCAGCATCACCGTATTCAGGGGGCACATAGTTGTCATCATCTTCTTCTTTGTTGTCTTCCATCATAACCCTTCTTTCTCCGTGTTTGGTCCAAACATTATAGTGTGGCATGAAACCCTTATAAAGAAGGTGGATGTGAAGGGTTTTCGAGTCAGAGTAAGACCTCGTATTCCCACATATAGGGCATGGACAACACATAAAACCATTCTTCTTGTTTCCCTCAGCCACTGCGAGAAAATTATTCACGCCCTTAATGTACTCAGAGGTGCGTCTGTTATCGTACATCCATTGTCGGTTCATCTCTGCGTACATCGTGAATAGATAAGTGACCAAATTACTATAAGTTCATCATCACATTAAAACTAAAGTACATACATAGTTCTCATTGAACAACATATAGCTCTCCAGAGCATCTAATTAAACCATACATTGAAACAATGTAAAACATTTCAATGCAACAAGAAATGTGATCATAACCGCAACCAAGGTAATAATTGATCCAACGGCATAATGATAACAAGCCTCAGTATGAATGGCATATTTTCTAACCTTCTAATCTTCAAGCACATTGCATCCATCTTGATCTTGTGATCATCGATGACATCCGCAACATGCAACTCCAATATCATCTTATCCTCCTCAATTTGTCTTCAAGTAATTGTTTTATTCTTCAACTAAATTTAACCTCTCGACAATAGGGTCGGTTGGATTTCCGGTTCACATACCTCCTAGATAAAAAATCTATGTCATGTTGCTTGGCATAATTGTCATAGACACTAACTAAAGCTAAATGGTTATAAAAGAAAATATATATATATACCACATCTGAATCATAGACAAGACGAGGGCCGGCAGAGGCGGATACCAAAAAACCATCGCACTATATAACAACAAACAATAATAAGAAAACTACACAAGTGTCTATCTAAATCATACAAGTAAGAACTTTTTCCTTTTAGAAAGAAGATAAGATCAAGAGGCTCACCACGGTGGTGCAGGCGACGAGATCGGCGTGGGCCATCAACGGCGGTGAGAATGGGGATGGGACAGGACAGACCGCCAAACCTAGACAAATCTCGAGGAAAATGGAGCTTGGACAAGGAGCTTCGAGACGAGAAAGCTTAAATGTGGCTCGGGCATTTCATCGAACACCTCATGTGCATAGGAGGTGAGCTAGAGCACCACAAATCTCTCCAACGGCCGGCCAGAAAAACTGAGCAGTGGAGAGTACTCTGCTCGCGGGTGAGGGGGTATATATAGGCATCTCATTGGTCCCGGTTTGTGGCTGGAACCGGGACTAAAATACACCCTTTTGTCCTGGTTCAAGCCACCAACCGGGACCAATGGTGGTGGGCCAGGAGCGAGGCATATTGGTCCTAGTTCGTGCCTGGAACCGGGACCAAAGGGGCTATACGAACCGGGACCAATGCCCCACGAGGCCCGGCCGGCCCCCTGGCCTCACGAACCGGAACCTGTGGGGGCATAGGTCCCGGTTCGTGACTGAACTGGGACTAATGGACTGGCCCAGCCTGAACGAAAAGCCTTGTTTTGTACTAGTGCAGGGCATTAGAAATTTATGTTTACATAGTGATATACAAGTAAGTAGGCTTTAAATAGAAATGATATTAGCCTACAGCTCAACTATTCAGTTTCAAGATCAGATGCCCCTACAGAAGATCACCCATAAACCACCCAAAACTACCAGAGACAAGTAAATGAAAACTGATACAAACTATTAGTAAAAAAATGGCCTGCTTAGAAGAACTAGAGCAAGCAACCAGCAAGCTAGATTAAAACTGCATCCTCAGCATTGATCAACACATTGTGGGCAACTGGCCATCAATAAATCCAGAATTGTTTCCCGTGGAAAAAGAAGCCCAAAAAAATTTCATCCACACGGAAGTTTGAGACTTCATATTATCTTCAAAGCCAAAGTGAGAACATTCCTTCATGGAAAGATAGATTGATGATGGCATTGAAATCTTCAATGTCCATTTCAGAACATACAGACGCAGAGTGTGCAGAAATGCTACTCAATGATATTTCAAATCACTTGCGGGATGCCCTAATCTCGCATTCTCTTGGTTGCAACATGTGTGTCAATATGACATGACGAAGGACAAGTTCATAGCAGCACTATGCTTTCTTCTCGACTGACTAACATGATGCATACTAATTTTCATACCCGTTCTTTGATCATGCAACTCTAAACCCCAAATCTGAATCTAGTGGGTACTTCCCCTCTGCAAGCATCGACATAGTCATCAGCAAGGTGGGGTGCTGCTTCCTTGTGAGGGCATATGAACTTCTCCATGAACACCTACTCTCTGATAAAGAGTGTTTTATAGTAGTCCCGGCCACGATCTAGCAATTCATTTTCCTTGAGAAACTTCACAACGTAGTACCGGGGCCTGAGCCGGCCCTCCAGGCTGTAAGAGAGCAATATCGGACGATGAGCAATGTATGCCGGTTCCAGACCCACCTTAGAGATGAGGAACTCTGACCTGCTCCGCAGAGAGTCCTTAGACCTCGTCAGAAGGATTGGAAACTTGGACACAACAATGCCGACTTGAGCATCTGACCACCTAAAGGTTTCCTTCAAATACACCACTTTGGTGGCAATCTTCTCCTCGCTGAGGAACGCAACAGCACGCACTGCATATATGAACATGCGAGATCCACGGGGCACACCAAGACTTTCAGCGCATGACACCATTGCCCGGATGGATTCTACATTGGTGGTGAGCAGCCATGGATTAGGGATGCACAACTTGACAATGTCGCAATCACCCAGCCCCGAGTCCCACAGGGCCGCGACATTGGGCTTGACCACCCTGTCGAGGTCAGATGCGATAAGGTAGAAGTTGCGATTGAGAGCTTGGAGGGTGTTGTCGATGGAACCAAAGAGGAGCAGGTAGTACGGCAGCTTGGAGACGATGGATGTGAGATGTAAGTTGATGTGGCAGTAGGAGGCGAGGCGCGCGGTCTGAGAACGCGAGAGGCCGAGGCCGGTGAGCTGGGCGATGACGGGGCCAAGGTATCCCTCCACGTTAGAGCAGAGTACCTTGGGGTCTCCCGCGACGACGGCGGCGACGTTGGAGCTGGAGAAGCCGTGGCCGGCGAGGAAGGAGAGCATGGCGTCGGGCTTGGCAGAGGATTTGAGGTGGGAGAGCTTGGCGGAGGCCTTGAGTGCCTGCACTCGGGAGAGGCCGCCGGTGGGGACGAGGTAGTCCTCCACCGTGAAGCTAAGGTTTGGGGAGAAGGCGGGCGCAGCGGCAGCGGCAGAATGGGCCGGTGGAGAGAGGAGCCGTCAGAGGTGGCGGGATATGAGCGGATGCGGGCGAGGATGCAGCACCGGAGGCGGAGCATGGTGGCACTGTGGCGCGCCGGAAGGCGGCGGCGGTGGCGGTGGCGTGGGGGGGGATGAGTGACGAACGGCGGCCCGTTGGTTGGTGGGAAGAATGAATCATGGTGTGGGTCCAGCCTAAGTGGGCTCCCACGCATCAATCTGATGGTGTCGGTAGAATTACGGGGCTTTAGAATTTTTGAACCCTTCAAATATTTCTTTTAATTTTTTTATTTTTATTTTTTTGCGTGAGAAACTTTCAATCTATTTATTTTTTATCATGGCAGTACAAAGAAAACCAGAGGTAATAAAAATTACAACCAAGTTCATGAACCACCTAGCGACGATTAGAAGCACTGGAGCGAGGCGAGGGCGCGCCGCCATCATCACCCCTCCATGTCCATTGCTGGAGCGAGGCAAACCTTATTGTAGTAGAAAATTGGGAAGTTTTCGGCCCATTAAAACCAGCGCATCAGAGCGGCAATCGTTGCCGATGAAAAAACCTTGGGGGAGGAAAGAGAAATTGCTCCAAAATTCTAAAACCAAGTTGGCTTACCTGAGTCTGGATCCAAAATCGCTCTTCCTCTTCTCTTCTTCCTCTTCCTCTTCTTCTTCCTCCTCCTCTTCTTCTTCGTCTTCTTCTTCCTCTTCTTCTTCCTCTTCTTCTTCTTCTTCATCTTCCTCTTCTTCTTCTTCTTCTTCTTCTTCTTCTTCTTCTTCTTCTTCTTCTTCTTCTTCTTCTTCTTCTTCTTCTTCTTCTTCTTCTTCTTCTTCTTCTTCTTCTTCTTCTTCTTCTTCCTCTTCTTCTTCTTCATCTTCCTCTTCTTCTTCTTCATCTTCTTCTTCTTATTCTTCTTCTTCTTCATTTTCTTCTTCTT
>NC_041391.1:58861520-58861729 GCF_002162155.2 Triticum dicoccoides
TCGTCGTCTTCCTCTTCTTCTTCTTCTTCTTCTTCTTCTTCTTCTTCTTCTTCTTCTTCTTCTTCTTCTTCTTCTTCTTCTTCTTCTTCTTCTTCTTCTTCTTCTTCTTCTTCTTCTTCTTCTTCTTCTTCTTCTTCTTCTTCTTCTTCTTCTTCTTCTTCTTCTTCTTCTTCTTCTTCTTCTTCTTCTTCTTCTTCTTCTTCTTCTTC
>NC_041391.1:58862254-58871850 GCF_002162155.2 Triticum dicoccoides
ATATAGTTTTTTCTTTTCTGCTTTATTTGTTTTCTTCTATTTATTTTTGAGAAATTTTTTTATATAGTTTTTTCTTTTTTGCCGTGACCCCCTCTCTACTCTTTCGTCCGAAACCGGCCCTGATACTTCGAAAGATATTGTCCAGTTTTTGCTAAGGGAGCAAATGATGTCAGAAAGGGTTGAAAATTGATGACATGGCTTAGAATGGTGCGTACTGAAGGCAAAAAGTCCGAAGTTGTAATAAGTTTAAAAAATGAAGTGCCAGTTTTTGCCGTAACACAAGAAGTCCGGAGTTCTAATTAATAAGTTATTAAAAATAAAAAAGGCGCAATGCTCGTTAGTTAGCTTCAAACCTTTCGGAACAGGGTAGACTACACTGCACACAGCTTCGTGCAATCTATTCTATTCCGAAAGGCTTGAAGCTAAGCAAGTTGCAGGTGAGCATTGCACTCACAGCTTATAAACAGCTCCTACTGCCTCTCTCCTAGCGAGGTGGGACTAAAAATCAGCTTAATAAGAAACTCTAGTACCGGTTCATGACATGAACCGGTACTAAAGGAGTTCGTGGGGCCCACGGCCCGACACAACATCATTAGTATCGGTTCATGGCATGAACCGGTACTAATTGTTGCCCACGAACCGGTACTAATGATGTCCGCCCGCCTAGCCGTTGGAACCGGCACTAATGGACACATTAGTGCCGGCTCGAAATCAAACCGACACTAATGTGTCTCAGATTAGCCCATTTTTCTACTAGTGATTTGAACCAGGACTAATGCCTGTCCGGCGTACTAGCCGCTCGAACCACGACTAATGCTCACATTAGTCCCGGTTCATAATGCAGCCAGGACTAATGTGTAGATTGAGCTTCGACCAAAGCCATATTTTCTACTAGTGAACCCTGCAACTGGAAGGAGATAAAATAATAACGCAGGTAATGGTTACCGTAGAAATAGTAGGATGGATGTTCTTGTCATCTATGCTTTAAAATGTGAAAGTATGTTTCAATTTTTATGAGGTATTGTCATAATCAACAAGACAACGGGTTTAGTGATGCTGAAAGAACATGCCTATTCTACAGGATAGCTGGTTGATTAGCTCCAAAAAGTAAGCATTAGATTTGCCTACAAAAATTAAACCCCATGCTGTATTAGCTTTTGCCACCAATTCATTCATTCACTCAACGGGAAAAAGCCACTAGAAACGTCACATTTTTGTCCTAGTTAATTTGTGTGTCAAATTTCAGCTCTGATTCAAGTTAAAAAAATTAAGACAGAGTCTACTAATTAAGTCTGGAAGAATATGCTTTGAGCTCTAACTTAGGGTTGAGAGCATAAAACTATGAGAGAAGTACATATTACACCGAAAATGCATAGGAGCTCTCGGGTGCTACGCCCCCCTACATTCAAAAATAATTTAGTCAATTAAAAAAATTAAAAAAATCTTGGAACATTTTATGGAATCAAACATGACCAAGTATTGCACTCGTATAAAAAGATTAAACAAGGAATGACTTTTATTGTATCTGGGGTCAAAGATTTCCAAGAAAATGCTAGATACAAGTGTTATTCATGTTATATTGTCGTCATAAATTTGGTTTTCTTGCCCTGAAGTCAACGAGAATCATTCCTTGGCCAAACTGTTTATATGAGTACAATACCTAGTCATATTTGTTTCAAAAATATATCCAGGATTTTTTTGACTTTCTTTTAGTTATTAAATTATTTTTAATATAGGGGGGTGGAGCACCCGAGTGCTCTTAATTCGCTTCCATATTACACCCCCAAACTGTGGCCCTAGTCTAATATATATATCCCCAACTTCAATATCGTCTAATCTACAACCCCCAACTCTCAAGATCAGCCAGAATTCAACCCTTCCATCCCTGTTGACCGGTTTTGACCCGGTGATTGGGTGAACAGTAAAGTAAAAAAATCAATAAAATAGTTTTTATTTTTCACTGGGTGAACACCTTCTAAAAAAGATGTGGATTTTTTCACCAGGTAAATAGTAAATTAAATTATTTTACTAAAAATCTGTTATTTTTCATGAATGATATTTAAATGCGTCATGTACGTGCCAATTTTCTGAGTAGCTCTCAGTAAAAAAGACAAATGTGGGGTCTTTGGAATAGTTAACTGTTTGGGCCATTTTTTTGCTGAGAGCTACTCAGATGTGTGTATGAACGCGATGAAAATTGGCACGGACCTGACATATTGAGACATCTTCTCCATGCAAAAAAAATCAGATTTTTTTGATTTTTCTAGTATTCTTATATTTTTCTATTTTTTATTTACCTTTCAACCGGTGCAGATGCGCGGCAATTTTTTTATTTTACTGATTTTTTTCAAAAAATAATTTCAATTTTTTCACCAGGTGAAACATAAATTTAAAATAATAAATAAATTTTCCAAGTTTTTTTAATTTTAATGTAATATTCACCCAGCCAGCGGGTCAAAATCAGTCAACCGGGAGGGGAGGATTGAATTCTAGCCGGTTTTGAGAGTTCAGGGTTGTAGATTAGACGGTATTAAAATTTGGGGGGGTGTATATTAAACTAGGGCTAGAGACTTCTCTCCGAAACTATAGCACACCAATTGACTAGTTGACTACATATAGCCATCACAGGTGACTAGTTGACTTCTTTTTTTTGGTGAAAAGGGGTGTTTTATATTACTCAAAAACAGGTGTACAATATACCGCTAACAACTCGGCACAAAGTTAGGATTTCGTTAATTTGGTTACAAAACTACGAGCAATCTATTCCTCCCCCTCGCGCGGAGGCGGATAGGGCGAAGGTTCATTCCCTCCGATGAGCTCGTGGATTCTCCTTGCACGTGTCTGCCTCTCTGCAACCAACGGCGGGGAGGGGAGTCCCGATACCTCAAGCTCGGTCAGTTTAGGTTTGGGCTTTTTAGTCCTCGTAGGGGCGATGATGTAGCAGATGGTGACACTTCATCTTTGAGTTGGTCTACAGGGATGGATTCAACGGGGCTCTGACATATTCTTGTTGTCTGCTTAGGGCGGTGAGGTTAAATTTCACGCCGTGAGTGCAAGATGGGGATTTTTTTGGTGTCGGATACTTCGAATCCAAAAAAGAGTTCAATAGTGACAACTACAGCTCTGGAGTGACGGCCCTTAGGGGCACATGCACGAAGTATTTTTGGCTATCATCAACAAGGTCAGGCCAGCTCCGATAAGGGATTGGCGATAGCGGCGCGTCGGTGGCTCGTCCTAGCAGCGTAGTGGTTGTTCGGTGGCTGAGGGACCTCAATGTAATTCTTCTTATGTTTGGGATGCTTTTGTACTGGTGATGAACCCTTATAATAGATAGGAGTCATTTAAAATATTTGGTTACAAAAATCCATGTAATAATCAGAAAATAACTTATTAAAACTGCACACTCGAACTTAAGAAAAACACCTTCTCCTCTGTGTCACCACTCCCTTGAGAATTCCGACGGAAGGGGGATATTCAAAACATTGATACATACAGACCCATCTTTTGAACTTTGCAAATAGCATACTTTGAAGTTTTAGAGTATTCAAATGCAAATGCAATATTCTCATGCAATTAACACTACAAGAAATCTGTTAATACATGACGGTCATAATCCGTCACAGACCTAGAGAAAACTGTCATGCGTGCCCACCCATGACGGACATGAAATCCGTCATGTATATCGCGTCATAATTTGACATCGTGCGGACCATGACGGATCTTGGCCGTCATGGATCTGCCCCAGGCCCGCCCAAGGCCCAAACCATTGTGACGGAATAAACCGTCATGCAATGATGCCACGTAGGATCTTCAATTAACCGACTGGATTGACGTGGCTGCCTACGTGGACATCTATTTTTCGTCATAGAAATCGTCATGGAGTTAAGAAAAAATAAAATTTAGTTCAGCCCATTAGTCTATTTAATTCGGCCTAATTTTCACTAGTACATTTTTAAGCATAATACGTCACAGAAACCATAATGCCAACTTTGGCGCAAGACAAAGTATTTCCGAAGTTTCATTCAACCAACAAGAGGTATCTACAATATAACAGTTTACAAAAACCTCCAAGAAATGATAATTTTACAACATAGATTAACAAAATATCACTCAAAAAATTAAGAAATAGTACAATCCAGTTCACACAAACTGTACATTTAAACTATTAAAGTAGTTATTCATGTTCTTGCCGTCGGCACTCCTGATGGACGCTATCTATCACGTCCTGCAGATTGGGATGGGTAGCACCAAGTAGCCCGCTATGCAATCATACCTAGCATATTTACAAGACCATTAGATATTTGTAGATATGAATAGATAAATGTAAGAGAAGTGCAACAAATTTAAAAAATAAATCACATGTTGTCCAAAATTCTTAAATCTTACACTGCTGCAAACAAGAATAGCATAGTATTTGCTACATATAAGTTTCATGTAGATATGTATTAATTAAGACAACCAAGTTATTAGTAAACAATGAAATGCTAACTACTTTGCATATCGTCCAGACAAGAAATAGAAAAACACATGTCTGACAAAGGGGGACAATACATAATGCAGTGCACAAGATTCATTCAATTGTCATATGTCCAATGATCCTTGATGATATGTTATGAAGATACAAGAAGGGATAGTTATGCGTTGAGAAGACAAACAGCGACAAACAGCTGCATACATCTAGAGTTGTCTAGTTGTACATTATTTTTCCAGTCCAGTGAGTAGGCATGGATCAACTTTTCAATACTTGGTAGAATGGCGCCATTGGGTACCACCTATTTTCATAAATTAGGTTAAGCAACCACAGAATCTACCCTGTCCTGAAGAATAATGTCCACATCTTTTTTGAGGCTTGACAGTTGAAACTTAGAACAAAAAAATATATAGTAAAAATAAAATCAAAAGGCTACGAAAGAGACAACAATTGACCTATCTAAGAATGTTGTCATTTTGCCCAAGGATACATTTCCCTTGCAGCCACAAGAGATCATCAACATTTAAGTATACAGCTGAAGAATTAGTATTCAACAAGAACGATAATAAAGTAATAAGTGGAGATGCAAAAGTACCAGCAGCGGTGTGGTGATACGTTTCTCACAGCCAGGACAACACCATCCTTAGTCTTCAAGGCGCTAGGAGTGGAACCCAACTACAATCCATAGCAGAAGGATCAACATCATAAAAGTGGCTTACATGTAGCGAGGGGCACACAAATCTCAGCACCAAAATCTAAAGTTCTGCAGTCCCATCCTAATTGTCCAACATCAGGCTCCACAAATCTGGGTGTTGAGAAAACTGTATATCAACCTGGGTGTCCATGAGATAGACCTGGGCAAAGCAACTGACAAAACTTAGTATACTGTTAAACTAAAACTTTTGATAGAGAATTATTATTAACACAAAGAAGAATTTCATTGGAGGCCAAAATGCAATGACAACACCAATATTGTTATTTGCTGCAAACAAAAATCAATTTTTTTGAAGCTGCAGATTATTACACTCTCATTATCGCTGTGTGCCTCTAAATCTCCAAAGCTGTAGATTGCTACACTTTCATTATTCCATTTTAGAGCCTCAATCATGTTTAATGGATTAGCTTATTCAGTGGCGAATCTTGTGCCTCCCCCTCTAGCTCGGGAAGCAGCATATTCAGTGGTAGTAAAATTGTGTGCCTCTCCCTCTGCCTCTCAGCTTTTGTAGATGGAAGGAAGTTACTTCTAAAGCTTGTTGTGGTATGTCGAATTGCATAAGTTTCACACAAGACCATATACCAACATATATTGCGAAAATGTGACTTGAATGTCACACGAACACACCAAAAAATGTCCAGCATTAATTCAGATAGGAACATGTACGTATATATGCAGGAAAACAAATTCATGATTACCTATCAGTATTAAGCGAGGCATTGTCAGAACTAAGAAGTACTACCTCAGTTTAGCCTACAAAAAACGCCTTATATTTTGAAATGGAGGTAGTATGTCTCAACTTATCAGAACCTTAACAATACACTAAAGCCGAAGGAGATTTTTTTTTTACTGAATCTAAGCATTGATATTTGATCCTAATAGCAACAAAGTTCTGCTGCAAATAAAAATGCACACTGGTATATTGTACCAAACAGCCACTTCTCAGTGAAGAACATACACAACGTCAATTATTAGTTTGCAACTATGCCAGGGAGTAAAGTGGCAAAAAATATAAAAAATATAGAGATATGCCAGATTTATAACAACAGAAAGGAGAAGAACACTAATATGCTTTATTCATCAATGGTATGGTCTATTTTTTTATTAGGGACTAAACGTGAACTACCACACAACTTGTCTTCTTCTGCAGACATATCTTTTAACTAGATATGTTGTTTTATTTCAGTGTTTTTGAACCATATATACTACAAATACAAATAAAAAAATTGTATCGATAAGAAAACACTTACACAAATTCAGGATTTTCTACAGTTCTGGGCTGCTTGCCTTCACTGCCGAAGTGCCGATGGCGCTGCTTGTGCTGGCCAAGAGGGATGGTCGTGGTGGTTCAGATGCTGGACTTCCCTGGATGTTAGGTGCGTGTGTGCACCTGCAAGATGAAGGAAATCAATCACGCAAGCACGCAGCCCATCACCCAGCAAGCACGTATGTACTACGGCAGCAGCAAGCATGCATGTACTACGGCAGCAGCAAGCACACACGTAGTATGTCAGTAGGATGCAAGCGTCCAGCGGACAAGACGACCACGACAAGCAGCAGCACGAGAGGACCTGGAGGAGAGCAGGGGTTGGGAAGAAGTTACCTTGCTGGCAAGTGGCAACGGGCGGCGGCGACAAAGCGAGTCCACGCAGCGGCAAGGCGATTCCATGCGGCGGCGGCACGCTCATGCGGTCACCATCGATCAAATCTGCTGCTCTAAAAAAATCGGCATCAAGGACGAGGGAGAGGGGAGCGAATGGATCAGGGGGAGGCAGAGATGAGCGAATCTAGGTGGGGATCGAGGAGGGGAGAGGAGCCGATCTTTTTTTTTGACAAACAAAAACACGGACAATTATATTACTCAGGCAGGCCAGCTAAATCGCTGGCAACTGCAGAATTTACAAAGTCTGGGACATCGCAGAGCCAGTGAACTTGGTCTCCCGACTCCAAACCAGCGCCATGAGACGCTAAAACATGGGCTACATAGTTACAGACTCTTGGAACCCACACAATTTTTGCATCATTAAAATACAACCATAAAAGTTTTTTTGCCTTCATGAATAGGGCACCACACAGGGAAGCATCATACTCTTCAGTAGAGATTGCTTGTTGCAGCACACGGGAATCAGTTTCAAAAATGACATTTTGACACCCCAAATCACTTGCTCTTTCAATTGCTCCGATGAGGGCTAGGCTTTCTGCTTGGAGAGCATCCATGATATGGCTCAACCTCCTTGCTCCTGCTGCCTCTGCAAGTCCCTCTGGATTGCGAATGATGTAGCCCCAGCCCCCTGTATGATCTTCTTCCTTGAAAGCTCCATCAACATTTATTTTCAGGTAACTTGATGGCGGTGGAGTCCATTTTTGCCGTGATGTTGTGGTTTTTCCTGTGTACATGTCTTTCTTTACCATCTGCATAAACTCACAATGATGTAATACTATTGAGCTTACTACCTCCTCACAGTTTCTAATTTGTTCACCTCTATTTGCTTTATTACGTTCATGCCACCACACCCACATCATAATACAGATTTTTGTAGCTACCTCTTCTTTTAGTTTAAAGATTTCAATTAAAACATCTTGGGGGTTGGGATAACTTACGAGAGATATCCTGATATCTTCCATTCGTAGTGCCCTCCATATTTTCTTTACTTGCTTGCATTTGAGGAAACAGTGGCCCCCATCCTCATCCAACCTGTAACAAACAGGGCATTTAGAACTAATCTCCATTCCTCTCTTAATTAGCTTTTGTCTCCAAGGCAGGCTGTGATGTGCTAATCTCCATAGGAAAAGTCGGAT
This sequence comes from Triticum dicoccoides, assembly GCF_002162155.2. Taxonomy (NCBI): domain Eukaryota; kingdom Viridiplantae; phylum Streptophyta; class Magnoliopsida; order Poales; family Poaceae; genus Triticum; species Triticum dicoccoides. The sequence continues at coordinate 58,870,240 of NC_041391.1, forward strand.
CTTACTTGGTAAGGGGATCTTCCATAATTTCATCCAATCAAAACTGAGACTATTTGATGTACTGTTTGAGCCTGATTGGATCCCACTAGTTGTATGTTTGGCTTCAATGTCCATTGCCACTTTGTATGCAGACTTTACTGTGAAGAGGCCCTTCTTGTCATAATGCCAAGCTAAATTGTCATCCGCTGACTCATTTACTTGCAGCTGCATAATGAGATTGGCATCTTCATTGCAGAAGGTTTGATAGACTAATTCTTCATCCCAGCTTCCGGTCACAGGGTTTATGAGTTCAGATACTTTGTATAGTAACATGTTTCTTCCTCTTACTGTGATTGGCCTCCTCGTTGAGCTTCGTGGTAGCCATGGATCATTCCAAATGTTTATGTTTAAGACATTTCCCACTCGCCAAATAACACCCTCATTTAGCACCTTGACCCCCTTCAAGATACTTTGCCAGGAGTATGACATGCGCTTCATAGTTGTTGCCTTCAGAATCTGCCCGGGGGGGAAATACTTTGCAGCTAAGACTTGAGCACATAATGAGTCGGGATTCTGAATGAGTCTCCATGCCTGTTTTGCTAACATCACGAGGTTGAAACAATGGAGATCCCTAAATCCTAATCCACCTTCCCTCTTCGGCAAGACAAGTTTCTCCCAACTTATCCAATGAATTTTGTTTTCCTTGTCCATTTGGCTCCACCAATATCAGCATATCATTGCGCTTATCTAATCACATAGGGACTTAGTTATGTCGAAACATGCCATAGCATAAATAGGGATCGCTTGTGCAACCACTTTTATGAGGATTTCCTTTCCTGCACATGATAACATTCTCTCTTTCCATCCCTGAATTTTCCTCCATATTCTCTCCTTCAGGTATTGAAAAACCTTACTTTTTGATTTTCCAATAAAGACCGGTAGCCCCAAATACTTTTCTGATCTGGTCTCATTACTCACTTGGAGGGCACTCATAACTTCTTTCTTTTCTTGAGAGGGGGTATTCTTGCTGAACATAATTGCAGATTTCTCCTTGTTTATAATCTGTCCAGAGCAGGCTGCATATATGTTCAAAATTCTATCCACTTATTGCGCATTGCTTTTAACAGCTTTGATCAATAATAGGGAATCATCTTGGCGGAGTCCTAACAGGGAGAGGAGACGATCTAGAAGGAGTGACAAGACGAAGGGGCGGCGGCGGAGGGGAGAGAGATTGGGGAAGAAGTGTCTTAGGGTTAGGTTTTATACAAGGATGGGTTTGGGCGGGATTTTGTGGGCTTGCGGGCTTTACTAGGTCATCTGTGACAGTTTCCGTATTTGTCACGAGAAATCCGTCATGTATTAACAGATTTCTTGTAGTGTAATTTGAATAAAAATGAGTATACCACTAGTAGAAAAACCCCTATTAGTCCCAGTTGGTGAGGGACTTTTGTCCCGGTTCTTGAACCGGGACTAAAGGGTCGTTACTAATGCCCTAGACCTTTAGTCCCGGTTCTAACATGAACCGGGACAGATGGACCTCCATGTGGCCGGTGCGCCGAGCCCAGGCAGGAGGGCGTTTGGTCCTGGTTGGTAGCACCAACCAGGACCAAAAGGAATCCACACGTCAGCATT
>NC_041391.1:58872245-58875201 GCF_002162155.2 Triticum dicoccoides
CATTTCAGTGGCTGGGGTTTTTTTAGGGGGGGGGGGGGGGGGTTGGGGGTTTTGGGGGGTTAATTTAGGTGTTTCATATATTGTGTTAGCTAGCTAATTAATAGAGAGAAGTGTCCTCTCTTATGTCCATGCTTGGTCGACGCTACGTACTGTACATAGAGAGGTCCTCAACACGCTAGCTAGTAAGAAAATGAAGGAAACCATTAAGTACAGAAGTTCGTCATGCATACCGAGAGAAGTGATCGATCGACCTCTCCTTCTCTGAGAGATTGGTCGAACAACAAGTTTTCGTATTATCTATCCGACACTACTGGCTACATATATATACAATATGTAAGATCTCTTACAATCCCCTAGCATTTGAAATCAACTTCCACATGGTATTCTTCGGCTTTATTGATGACGTGGTCAAGAAAGAATCCCGCCAATTCCTCTTGAATTGCTTTCATGCGATCTTGTGATAGGAGTTCATTCCGCATCTGCCACGTCTAATTTGAAGAAGGGGGTTAATACATATATGAATGAAACTCAACAAAAATGATGGTGTAATAAAATGAAATTGTGAATATTATTGCTTAAGCACTTCATATTATCTTTTAGAATAGCCCCGCTTATTTTTCAAATCGCGTTGCAGATGAACTCGCACACGTAGTATCCACAGAAATTATTCTCTTCTTCCTGCCACAAGCACTTTACGAGAAATAGAGGTCAATCAAACTGATAATGAAGCATTATAAATGGCATTGATGAAAGTATAGCTATAAGATAAACAGGAGATGCGCGCAACTAGCTAGCTAGTAGTACTTACTTTCGGGTATGTATATCGCAGCTCCTTCGCAGTCCCGGAGCTTCTGCGGTGAACTGTTTCCAAACCCTGCAAGACAAAGAAAATAATTATTATTACTTGAGATATCAGGAAATGAACAAAAAGTTGCCGATATGGTGCGATAATGATCGATTGAACTTACTTGTTGAGCAATTTAGTCATGTCCGCATAGGTTTCGGGATCTTTTCTTCTCGAGTCTAAGACGGTTACTAGTCCCCTCTCAAGCTTAATCTTCAGAAGAACATAGTGGAAGTTGTGCACGCATGCATAACTCATCAATTAATTACATTACTATAACCTCGCTCGAGTAATAAAGGAAACCGAATATGCACACGACAGTAACACTCACTCGAAGTTGTAAGGAAAGAGTATTAAATCTTTGTTTTGATTTTTGATCAACAATTGTAGTAAGTTGGCCTCGGCCTCTTCGGCGTTCTTTTTAACCTGAAATTCATCTATGATATTTGTGTTAATGAACCCAATATCATACATTTTTTGTTTTTTGCACTCGACGATTTTCAATCTGCATAATATAGTGAGGATAATTAATTATAAATACATGCAATGAAAGAGCCGAGCTATATATAGAGACTTAATGATAGAAATAGTACTTACAGACAGTAGCAAAAGACCGTTAATTTATCGAGGGCCTTTTGATTGAAGAACTCGAAGAACTCCTCAAATGGAATAGGCAACAAATCAGTTCCAACGAGGTCGTGCTCCTCTTTAATTCTCAGATACAAAGTATTCGTCCTCCCAGACTCTCTGCAGGTTTTCATGTATCAATTATGGAATCTTCGCATCATCGTTGTTAGAGATTTTTCATCTTTGACGAGAGGCTTCCGGTACTCGTATCTGTGTTCGTCCACCTCCAAGAAATCAAAATGTACATCATCAGGCAGGTAATCTCCAAGATTGTTATAACCGGGCACCGTCCCCGGAGCATTAGCGACAATGTCGCTAAACACATTGAGCGGGGGGCACGATTGCTTTGCTTGTTCGCCGAGCTGGGCATTTTTTTCCCAGCTGCTCGTTCTTTTAACCTTTGATCACTCACAGTACTTCCCGACCGGTTAGCTTCGAGATATGTCTTTGCAGTAATGCGCTCATAGTTGGTTTTCGGCGGAGACTTTGGTGGTTTCCTCAGGGCATCGATAGTGCGCTTTGCTTTCGTCGGATCTACATTCTCCTCCGGAGATGGATGTCTCTTTGCTTTCAACCCTTCAAAGAAGTCCTTCACTTCGGTCTGCACGATCTTCGCGTTTTCCTCCTCGGTCCTCTCATACGGTAACTTCTCTAGAGGCTTGAGAGATGGACCGTATCTGTATTGCCTCCCGCCTCTGGCTGTACTGCTAGACGCCGGAGCAGACGGAGCGGCTGCGGCTGTCTTCTTTCGTGCTTGCTTACGAGGCGGAGGAGAAGGACTACGATGCGCCGGAGCAGCCGGGCGGCAGCGGGTCTCTTCCGCCCTTGCTGGCGAAGCGGAGAAGGAGAAGGCTGCTGGCTGTTCGGGCACGCCGGCGCAGGCGGAGAAGAAGGCGGAGTGCCGCCACGCGCCGAAGAAGGAGGCTGAGTGCCCTGATCACTCGTTGGAGGAGGAGGCGGAGTGCCCTGACTCTCCGGAGGAGGATGAGGAGGTGGAGGCGTCCAGTTTGGAAGATTGATGAGCTCCTTCCGCCATAGGTATGGAGTCTTCAAAGAAGAACACTACTAGGAAAATGCTTATACACGGAAGTTTACCAGTAGCGTTTGTTTGTGTCCCCATGCTACTGATAATTACCAGTGGTGCTGGGTACAAAGCGCGCTACTGGTATGGCTTAGCAGCAGCGTTGATTTCTTTTAGACACGCTACTGGTAAGTGTGTCACACCACACCATCAAATTAAAAAATATTAGTAGCGCGGGTTGTAATTCCTGCGCTATTACTAAGTGAATAGCTATAGCGCAAGCGATACACCCACGCTACTACTCGGCGTGTCCACTGCGAAGTGCGGCACCATCCACCCCCGATCCTCTCCCACCCCTCTCCTCCGTCCCCACGATCTCTTTGCCGCCGCTCCCTCTCCGGCCCCTTCCGCCCGCGCGCCCCCTAGGTTCCCTCCAGCTCCCCCCCAATCTCCCCCCATCTCCC
>NC_041391.1:58875619-58900952 GCF_002162155.2 Triticum dicoccoides
CCCTGCTCGGGCTATACGGAGCCCCTGGACCCGACGCGATCTCGCCCTGGCGCGGTGTCCGTTAATCCCATGGCAGTTCTGGTGAGATTTTGGGAAGGGGAGGTCGATGGATTTGTGCGCTCTCTGAGCCGAATTCTCCGACGATCCGTGGTTTAGAGATGGGCTTTTTGAGTCCGGATTGCGGATTCGGAGTTTCTGGGTGGCTGGCCGCTCTAGCGGAGGAGCGCCAGGGGATTGGGTGCCGTTGCGTGTTCTACTGCTGTGGTACTGGTTCCTGTGCGGTGTCTGCGTCCAGATCTCCAACATGTTCGTCCTGTGTTAGGCTGTGACCCTAAATTATTCTGAAAATCAGTTTCAGTGCTGAAAATCGATTTCATTTGTTCTGTTGGTACACGCGTTAGGTGCTCCGTTAGGTATTTAGTGCGCAGTCTGTTCAGCAAATGAATCAATCTTTATAAGGTCGTACTGAAGGTTTTGTTGTGGTGCTGTTTATTCACCAAATGTGCAATCAAGCTCTTGTCCCAATTTGGTAGGGCTATGCGAATTCCACCCTCTGTCCTGCTACTTGTTAGTCTATCATGGAACCTCTAGAGATCAGCATAGTGGATGGTTGTAAACATAGAATATCTTTGCAGCTTGCTTGATGGGAAACATTCAGTGTTTAAGTCCCGGGTAATGGTTTCTGCCCTTTGCCCTTAGATTGGGTGAAGTATCTTAGCTTTTGTACTACCTTTCCCCAACCCTTCTTTCTTTTGTTGCTGTGTATACTTTTCCCAACTCCATTTTCTTCGGATAGTGCTTCATGAAGGGAATAGTCAAGCACATGTGCATCCATGTTGCATCAGCTTTTGATTTTCAGGGTGTAGGCAACAAAATTAGAGGAGTTATTTTTTTGTAGGCAACACAGATAAAGATAAGTAGGCAAAATACTGCATATAATCTCAGCATCTGTACTGCCTCAATAGGCAATACTGTAATATCTGTGTTCGTCTAGCTTTTTTTCAGCATCTCTGTTCACAAGGGGTGCGGGCAGGCAATATATGTGTTCAGCAGGCAAAACAATAATAATATGTGGGTTCATATTGGTAGCTATTTATCAGCAACTGTTTTCTTTAGTAGGCAACAGATTTTTTTCATTGGGCAATACTGTAATATCCTATAGTTCGACAAGCTCCGCCTTCCCTTCCACTTCCACATGCATACCTCTCTGAACGCAACTCGTCAATCGAATTGATGTCCTGCAACTGCAATCAATCAGCAGTAAGCATCATTTAGGTGTTTTGATCCCGTGTGCCCGGTCTTGTTGTTGTTTCAGTCAGTGTGCCACGCGCTCGACAAGCATGTTAAGAGCAGGGTCTACTTCAAGGTATGTACCAACACTCTTCTACCTGGCACGGCAATAGCTTTTTCAATCTACCCAACACCGTACCCAGCACCACTGTCAACAAAGACTTCTCCTCGGGGAAGAAGGGTATTCAAAATTCATCTCTTAACCTGCAATGTCTCAGTAGTTACTTGCCATTGCTGCTACAAAACTTATGTTGTTGCTTGTTGGCCTGTCCCTTGCTATCTGAAGTATATATTTTTTGACTGTCGCTCATTCATTATCTGAAGAATTTTATGTAGGTAGTCTTAATGTGTGTTTAGCTTTCAGTTTTTACTTCTACTTCACAGAGTAGAAGATCACAAGAGAACATTGGCTGATCTTTAACAATTATTCTTAGAGTAACCCAGAGCAGTATTCGATATTGTGAGTCACTGAAAATGTATACTGTTTTTTTCTTCAGGATATGGATGAATATCTGAAGGGATGTAGGATTCTTCCCAAACTTAACAACGAGATACTAGGTGAAAGAAATGCTCCCTACAAGGAAAGGTTGAGCAGCCTAGAGAAATTAGTACTGATCATGGTAAGGTTGACAAAGCCTGAAATCTCATTTTGATCCAGGTTCAAAGATTACATGGTAGCATATATACTTGAAGTTGGCATGGAATATCAAAGCTCAAATACACAGGTATTAATTTCTTGTATGCATCAAAACAACAAGATAGCATGAACACGTATAGCTAGGGTATGCATTTAGGAGGTGTCTTTCCATTTCGGAGTTTCTTAATAGACTAAAAGAGACTGATAAATGAAGCAAATACCCTATTGGATCTGCACAAGGACGCGAACTAACAAGTTTTCATTTTCCCGACGTGCGCGCAGGGGTGATCGATGCGGACTACTAAGACCTGGTGGGCGCCGTGCTCTTCAACCACTCGGATTATTGTACAGGTGATTGTGATGCTGGAGGTCGCCGAGGTGGAGGACCTTGACGCCGCCGTCTGGAGGTCGTCGAGGTGGAGGACCTCGACGCCACCGTCTGGAGGTTACCGAGGTGAAGGAACTTGGCGCCTTGGTAGATACATGTAAAGAAGTGGTCTACTTAGGTTGGTGGTGGAATGCTAGGGAAGGTACCCACCTTTCGGTGCTAGTTGTGTGCGCTTGATGTATGAGTGGGATCTCGTGATCTCTTCGAGTTGAGATGTTCAATATTGTATCCATGAACGCTGCAAGTGCTTAGAATGCAAGGGCTAAGATGGTTATGTGACCTTCGTTTATTTTGCACTGGATGTGTCCTGATTTCCATCCATGAGTATTGCATCTAATTTTTTTTAATTTCTAATTACTTAGCAGTAGCGTGGGGGGAAGAATGGCATCTACTAGTACTTAGGAATAGTAGTAGCGGGGGTTAGGAATAGTAATAGCCTGGGTGGCATGCGCTACAACTAAGTTTTTAGCTGTAGCGCGGGGCAAAAGACGCGCTACTGCTAAAATTTAGCTGTAGTGTCGTAGCAGTAGCGCGGGTAACCGCGCTACTGGTATACAAAAAACCTACGCTACTGGTAGTGTTTTTTCTAGTAGTGGAACCCAGCCGAATCTCTCCTTCACCCGTAGGGTGGTCAAGCTCAAGGTCCTCAAATCCGTCCGTTATTTGATCCACTATCATCCTAGCATATCCTTCTGGAATCGGCTGGCCGTGGTAGGTTGAGCCAGGTTCATTAGGTATAACAGAGCCAACAGCCGCCTTGACTTTCAATGTCATCCATCGCGTCATAAGGTGGCAATGTTGAGACTCTGTGATAGCATCCATGGGGTTGTTGGAAATATGCCCTAGAGGCAATAATAAATTAGTTATTATTATTATATTTCACTGTTCATGATAAACGTTTATTATACATGCTATAATTGTATTGATAGGAAACTCACATACATGTGTGGGTACATAGACAACACCATGTCCCTAGTAAGCCTCTAGTTGACTAGCTCGTTGATCAATAGATGGTTACGGTTTCCTAATCATGGACATTGGATGTCGTTGATAACGGGATCACATCATTAGAAGAATGATGTGATGGACAAGACCCAATCCTAAGCCTAGCACAAAGATCGTGTAGTTCGTATGCTAAAGCTTTTCTAATGTCAAGTATCATTTCCTTAGACCATGAGATTGTGCAACTCCCGGATACCGTACGAATGCTTTGGGTGTACCAAACGTCACAACGTAACTGGGTGGCTATAAAGGTGCACTACGGGTATCTCCGAAAGTGTCTGTTGGGTTGGCACGAATCGAGACCGGGATTTGTCACTCCGTGTAACGGAGAGGTATCTCTAGGCCCACTCGGTAGGACATCATCATAATATGCAAAATGTGACCAAGGGGTTGATCATGGGATGATGTGTTACGGAACGAGTAAAGAGACTTGCCGGTAACGAGATTGAACAAGGTATCGGGATACCGACGATCGAATCTCGGGCAAGTACAATACCGCTAGACAAAGGGAATTGTATACGGGATTGATTGAATCCTTGACATCGTGGTTCATCCGATGAGATCATCGTGGAACATGTGGGAGCCAACATGGGTATCCAGATCCCGATGTTGGTTATTAACCGGAGAACGTCTCGGTCATGTCTGCATGGTTCCCAAACCCGTAGGGTCTACACACTTAAGGTTCGATGACGCTAGGGTTATAGGGAATAGATATACGTGGTTACCGAATGTTGTTCGGAGTCCCGGATGAGATCCCAGACGTCACGAGGAGTTCTGGAATGTTCCGGAGGTAAAGATTTATATATGGGAAGTCCTATTTTGGTCACCGGAAAAGTTTCGGGTGCTATCAGTAATGTACCGGGACCACCGGGAGGGTCCCGGGGGTCCACCAAGTGGGGCCACCGGCCCCAGAGGGCTGCATGGGCCAAGTGTGGGAGGGGACCAGCCCCAGGTGGGCTGGTGCGCCCCCCCACTAGGGCCCAAGGCGCCTAGGGTTTGGGGAGGGGGCGCCTCCACCTTACTTGGGGGGCAAGTTTCCCCCCTCTCCCCCCTTGGCCGCACCCTAGATGGGATCTAGGGCTGCCGCACCCCTTGGGGTGGGAACCCTAAAGGGGGGCGCACCCCCTCCCTCTCCCCTATATATACTTGAGGTATTTGGGGCTGCAAACACATGAGTTTTGACCTCTCCCTGGCGCAGCCCTACCTCTCTCCCTCCTCATCTCTCGCGGTGCTTGGCAAAGCCCTGCTGCAGTGCCACGCTCCTCCACCACCACCACGCCGTTGTGCTGCTGCTAGACGGAGTCTTCCCCAACCTCTCCCTCTCTCCTTGCTGGATCAAGGCATGGGAGACGTCACCGGGCTGCACGTGTGTTGAACGCGGAGGTGCCGTCCGTTCGACACTAGGATCTCCGGTGATTTGGATCACGACGAGTACGACTCCTTCAACCCCGTTCTCTTGAACGCTTCCTCTTAGCGATCTATAAGGGTATGTAGATGCACTCCCCTCTCTCTCGTTGCTAGTCTCTCCATAGATAGATCTTGGTGACTCGTAGGAAAATTTTGAATTTCTACTACATTCCCCAACAGTGGCATCATGAGCTAGGTCTATTGCGTAGTTTCTATGCACGAGTAGAACACAAGTTGTTGTGGGCGTTGATTTTGTTCAATATGCTTACCGTTACTAGTCCAATCTTGTTTCGACGGTATTGTGGGATGAAGCGGCCCGGACCGACCTTACACGTACACTTACGTGAGACAGGTTCCACTGACTGACATGCAATTGTTGCGTAAGGTGGCTAGCGGGTGCCAGTCTCTCCCACTTTAGTCGGAACGGATTCGATGAAAAGGGTCCTTATGAAGGGTAAATAGCAATTGGCATATCACGTTGTGGCTTTTGCGTAGGTAAGAAACGTTCTTGCTAGAAACCCATAGCAGCCACGTAAAACATGCAAACAACAATTAGAGGACGTCTAACTTGTTTTTGCAGGGTATGCTATGTGATGTGATATGGTCAAAAGAATGTGATGAATGATATGTGATGTATGAGATTGATCATGTTCTTGTAATAGGAATCACGACTTGCATGTCGATGAGTATGACAACCGGCAGGAGCCATAGGAGTTGTCTTAATTTATTGTATGACCTGCGTGTCATTGAACAACGCCATGTAATTACTTTACTTTATTGCTAAACTGTTAGCCATAGTAGTAGAAGTATCAGTTGGCGAGACAACTTCATGGAGACACGTTGATGGAGATCATGATGATGGAGATCATGGTGTCATGCCGGTGACGATGATGATCATGGAGCCCCGAAGATGGAGATCAAAAGGAGCAAAATGATATTGGCCATATCATGTCACTTTTTTTGATTGCATGTGATGTTTATCATGTTTATGCATCTTATTTGCTTAGAACGACAGTAGTAAATAAGATGATCCCTCATAATAATTTCAAGAAAGTGTTCCCCCTAACTGTGCACCGTTGCGAAAGTTCATCGTTTCGAAGCACCACCTGATGATCGGGTGTGATAGATTCTAACATTCACATACAACGGGTGTAAGCCAGATTTACACACGCCAAACACTTAGGTTAACTTGACGAGCCTAGCATGTACAGACATGGCCTCGGAACACAAGAGACTGAAAGGTCGAGCATGAGTCGTATGGTAGATACGATCAACATGAAGATGTTCACCGGTGATGACTAGTCCGTCTCATGTGATGATCGGACACGACCTAGTTGACTCGGATCATGTAATCACTTAGATGACTAGAGGGATGTCTATCTAAGTGGGAGTTCATTAGATGAACTTAATTATCCTGAACATAGTTAAAAGATTCTTGCAAATTATGTCATAGCTCGCGCTTTAGTTCTACTATTTTAGATATGTTCCTAGAGAAAATATAGTTGAAAGTTGATAGTAGCAATTATGCGGACTGGGTCCGTAAACTGAGGATTGTCCTCATTGCTGCGTAGAAAGCTTATGTCCTTAATGCACCGCTCAGTGTGCTGAACCTCGAACGTCTTCTGTGGATGTTGCAAATATCTGACATACACGTTTTGATAACTACGTGATAGTTCAGTTAAACGGTTTAGAGTTGAGGCACCAAAGATGATTTCGAAACGTCGCAGAACATATGAGATGTTTCGAGGGCTGAAATTGGGATTTCAGGCTCGTGCCCACGTCAAGAGGTATGAGACCTCCGACGAGTTTTCTAGCCTACAAGCTGAGGGAGAAGATCTCAATCGTTGAGCTTATACCCAGATTGTCTGGGTACAACAATCACTTGAATCGAGTGGGATTTGATCTTCCATATGAGATAGTGATGTTTCTCCAAAGACATTGCCACCAAGCTTCTAGAGCTTCGTGATGAACTATAACTCAACAGGGATAGATATGATGATCCTTGAGATATTCGCAATGTTTGACACCGCGAAAGTAGAAATCAAGAAGGAGCATCAATTGTTGATGGTTAGTGAAACCACTAGTTTCAAGAAGGGCAAGGGCAAGAAGGGATACTTCATGAAACGGCAAATCAGTTGCCGCTCTAGTGAAGAAACCCAAGGTTGAACCCAAACCCGAGACTATGTGCTTCTGTAATAAGGGGAACAACCACTGGAGCAGAATTACCCTACTTGGTAGATGAGAAGGCTGGCAAGGTCGATAGAAGTATATTGGATATACATCATGTTAATGTGTAATTTACTAGTACTCCTAGTACCACCAGGGTATTAGGTACTGGTTCGGTTGCTAAGTGTTAGTAACTCGAAATAAAAGCTACGGAATAAACGGAGACTAGCTAAAGGTGAGCTGACGATATGTGTTGGAAGTGTTTCCAAGGTTGATGTGATCAAGCATCGCACGCTCCCTCTACCATCGAGATTGGTATAAAACCTAAATAATTGTTATTTGGTGTTTGCGTTGAGCATAGACATGATTGGATTATGTCTATCGCAATACAGTTATTCATTTAAGGAGAATAATGGTTACTCTAATTTTTTGAATAATACCTTCAATGGTCTTGCACCTAAAAGAATTATTGAATCTCGATCGTAGTGATACACATTTTCATGCCAAAAGATATAAGATAGTAATGATAGTACCACTTACTCGTGGCACTGCTATGTAAGTCATATTGGTATAAAACGCATGTAGAAGCTCCATTTTGATGGATCTTTGGACTCACTCGTTTTGAAAAGTTTTAGACATGCGAACCATGTCTATTGGTATGTACGCATGAAGAAGCTCCATGCAGATGGATCGTTTGGACTCACTTGATTTTGAATCACTTGAGTCATGCAAATCATACCACATGGGCAAGATGACTGAAAGGCCTCGTTTTCAGTGAAATGGAACAAGAAAGCAACTTGTTGGAAGTAATACATTTTGATGTGTGCTGTCCAATGAGTGCTGAAGCATGCAGTGGATATCTTATGTTCTTACTTCACGGATGATTTGAGTAGATACTGAGTATATTTACTTGATGAAACACAAGTCTGAATTATTGAATGGTTCAAGTAATTTCAGAGTGAAGTTGAAGATCATCATGACAAGAGGATAAAATGTCTATGATATGATCATAGAGATGAGTATCTGAGTTACAAGATTTGGAACGCAATTAAGACATTGTGGAAATTGTTTCACAACTAACACCGCCTGGAACACCATAGTGTGATGGTGTGTCCGAACATCATAGATGCACCCTATTGGATATGGGGCATACCATGATGTCTCTTATCGAATTACCACTATCGTTCATGGGTTAGGCATTAGAGACAACCGCACTCACTTTAAAAGGGCACCACGTAATTCCGTTGAGACGACACCGTTTGAACTATGGTTTGGAGAAATCTAAGTTGTCGTTTCTTAAAAGTTTGGGGCTGCGACGCTTATGTGAAAAAGTTTCAGGTTGATAAGCTCGAACCCAAAGCAGATAAAATGCATCTTCATAGGACACCCAAAACAGTTGGGTACTACCTCCTAATTCAGATCCGAAAGCAATAGGGATTGTTTCTTCAATCGGGTCCTTTCTCGAGGAAAAGTTTGTCTCGAAAATTGAGTGGGAGGATGGTGGAGACTTGATGAGGTTATTGAACCATCACTTCAACTGGTGTGTAGCAGGGCACAGGAAGTTGTTCCTGTGGAACCTACACCAATTGAAGTAGAAGCTTATGATAGTGATCATGAAACTTAGGATCAAGTCACTACCGAAACTCGTAGGTCGACAAAGATACGTATTACTCCATAGTGGTACATAATCCTGTCTTGGAGGTCATGTTGCTAGACAACAATGAACCTATGAGCTATGGAGAAGCAATGGTGGGCCCGGATTCCGACAAATGGCGAGAGGCCATAAAATCCGAGAGAGGATCCATGTATGAATACAAAGTGTAGACTTTGGAAGAACTACTTGATGGTCGTAAGGTTGTTGAGTACAGATGGATTTTAAAAGGAAGACGGACAATGATGGTAAGCATCACCATTAAGAAAGCTCGACTTGTCGTTAAGATGATTTCCGACAAGTTCAAGGAGTTGACTACGGTGAGGCTTTCTCACTCGTAGCGATGCTAAGAGTCTGTTGGAATTGGATTAGCAGTTACTGCATTATTTATGAAATCTTGCAGATAGGATGTCAAAACATTGTTTCCTCGACAATTTTCTTGAGGAAAGGTTGTATGTGATACAACCAGAAGGTTTTGACAAATCCTAAAAGACGCTAACAAGTATGCAAAGCTCCAGCGATCCTTCTAAGGACTAGGGTAAGCATCTCGGAGTTGGAATGTATGCTTTGATGAGATGATCAAAGATTTTGGGTTTATACAAAGTTTATGAGAAACTTGTATTTCCAAAGAAGTGAGTGGGAGCACTATAGAATTTCTGATAAGTATATGTGAATGACATATTGTTGATCCGAAATGATGTAGAATTTCTGGAAAGCATATAGGGTTATTTGAAAAGTGTTTTTCAATAGAAAACCTGAATTAAGCTGCTTGAACATTGAGCATCAAGATCTATGAGGATAGATCAAAAACGCTAAATGGTACTTTCAAATGAGCACATACCTTGACATGATCTTGAAGGTATTCAAGATGGATCAGTCAAAGAAGGAGTTCTTGCCTGAGTTGTAAGGTATGAAGTTAAGAGTTAAAGCTCGACCACGGCAGAAGAGAGAGAAAGGACGAAGGTCGTCCCCTATGCTTCAGACATAGGCTCTATAGTATGCTATGCTGTGTACCACACCGGAAGTGTGCCTTGCCATGAGTCAGTCAAGGGGTACAAGAATGATCCAGGAATGGATCATTGGACAGCGATCAAAATTGTCCTTGGAGTAAATAAGGACATGTTTCTCAATTATGGAGGTGATAAAGAGTTCGGCGTAAAGGGTTACGTCGATGCAAGCTTTAACACCTATCCGAGTGACTCTGAGTAGCAAACCGGATATGTATAGTGGAGCAACCATTTGGAATAACTTCAAGTGGAGCGTGACAGCAACATTTACAATATGACCTAGAGATTTGCGAAGTACATACGGATCTGAATGTTGCAGACCCGTTGACTAAAACCTCTCTCACAAGCAAAACATGATCAAACCCAGAACTCATTGAGTCTTAATCACATGATGATGTGAACTAGTTTAGTGACACTAGTAAACTCTTTGGATGTTGGTCACATGGCGATGTGACCTGTGAGTGTTAATCACATGGCGATGTGAACTAGATTATTGACTCTAGTCCAAGTGGTAGACTGTTGGAAATATGCCCTAGAGGCAATAATAAATTAGTTATTATTATTATATTTCCTTGTTCATGATAAACGTTTATTATCCATGCTATAATTGTATTGATAGGAAACTCAGATACATGTGTGGGTACATAGACAACACCATGTCCCTAGTAAGCCTCTAGTTGACTAGCTCGTTGATCAATAGATGGTTATGGTTTCCTGACCATGGACATTGGATGTCGTTGATAACGGGATCACATCATTAGCAGAATGATGTGATGGACAAGACCCAATCCTAAGCCTAGCACAAAGATCGTGTAGTTCGTATGCTAAAGCTTTTCTAATGTCAAGTATCATTTCCTTAGACCATGAGATTGTGCAACTCCCGGATACCGTAGGAATGCTTTGGGTGTACCAAACGTCACAACGTAACTGGGTGGCTATAAAGGTGCACTACGGATATCTCCGAAAGTGTCTGTTGGGTTGGCATGAATCGAGACCGGGATTTGTCACTCCGTGTAACAGAGAGGTATCTCTGGGCCCACTCGGTAGGACATCATCATAATATGCACAATGTGACCAAGGGGTTGATCACGGGATGATGTGTTACGGAACGAGTAAAGAGACTTGCCGGTAATGAGATTGAACAAGGTATCGGGATACCGACGATCGAATCTCGGGCAAGTACAATACCGCTAGACAAAGGGAATTGTATACAGGATTGATTGAATCCTCGACATCGTGGTTCATCCGATGAGATCATCGTGTAACATGTGGAAGCCAACATGGGTATCCAGATCCCGCTGTTGGCTATTTACCGGAGAACGTCTCGGTCATGTCTGCATGGTTCCCGAACCCGTAGGGTCTACACACTTAAGGTTCGATGACACTAGGGTTATAGGGAATAGATATACGTGGTTACCGAATGTTGTTCGGAGTCCTGGATGAGATCCCGGACGTCACGAGGAGTTCCGGAATGGTCCAAAGGTAAAGATTTATATATGGGAAGTCCTGTTTTGGTCACCGGAAAAATTTCGGGTGCTATCGGTAATGTACTAGGACCACCGGGAGGGTCCCGGGGGTCCACCAAGTGGGGCCACCGGCCCCAGAGGGCTGCATGGGCCAAGTGTGGGAGGGGACCAGCCCCAGGTGGGCTGGTGCGCCCCCCCACCAGGTCCCAAGGCGCCTAGGGTTTGGGGAGGGGGCGCCTCCACCTTACTTGGGGGGCAAGTTTCCCCCCTCTCCCCCCTTGGCCGCACCCTAGATGGGATCTAGGGCTGCCGCACCCCTTGGGTTGGGAACCCTAAAGGGGGGCGCACCCCTCCCTCTCCCCTATATATACTTGAGGTATTTGGGGCTGCAAACACATGAGTTTTGACTTCTCCCTGGCACAACCCTACCTCTCTCCCTCCTCATCTCTCGCAGTGCTTGGCGAAGCCCTGCTGGAGTGCCACGCTCCTCCACCACCACCACGCCGTTGTGCTGCTGCTGGACGGAGTCTTCCCCAACCTCTCTCTCTCTCCTTGCTGGATCAAGGCATGGGAGATGTTACCGGGCTGCACGTGTGTTGAACGCAGAGGTGCCGTCCGTCGGCACTAGGATCTCCGATGATTTGGATCACGACGAGTATGACTCCTTCAACCCCGTTCTCTTGAACGCTTCCGCTTAGAGATCTACAAGGGTATGGAGATGCACTCCCCTCTCTATCCTTGCTAGTCTCTCCATAGATAGATCTTGGTGACTCGTAGGAAAATTTTAAATTTGTGCTACGTTCCCCAACAGGGGTAGCCCGTGAAGACATGCTCCAGCTACTGAGTCTGCTCGGTGGAAGCCACGCTGCTTCTCCGCTGAGATGGCGGGGTAGCTTCAGGGGAAGCTTCGGCAGGCCGTTTGCTGCGATCTGCTTCTCATTCCTCTAGCCCTTGTACCCTTTTGTGCAGCGCCTGCAGTTGGCTATGCTCCACTTTCTTCCTCCTCTCCTGGGTTTTGTAACCCCTGCTTTCGGAAACCCAGCCTTCCACGAAAGGGAGCCTGGCGTGCCTCGTGTCCGTCCAGGGTGCTCAGGATTCCCGAGGGCCATTGTGAGCTCGTCCTTCTCGCTATCTGGAATGAACGTCCCTTCCTGTGCTGCGGGGATATAGTGCCGAAGCTTCCTGACGGGTATTCGCAGTTGCTCTTCCGTCCAAACGCACTTCCCTGATACAAGGTCCAAGGTTCCGCCAACCCCGAAGAACCAAGTCCGGCAACGGTCTGGCCATCTCAATATCTCTTTTTTGAACTTATTTGAACCCCCTTATTTTTCTGTGTTCAAAATGCACCATTCAAAGCCACATCATCAATTTACAACCCTTTTTGACTTCATTTAATATTTTTCATGCATTTACTGATTATTTTGAGCTATAAGACCATGAAGTAGAAAAGCATTTGAAATGAACTCTGAAACCAAAGTACATACATAGTTCTCCAGAGCATTAAAACCAAAGTACATACATAGTTCTCATTGAACAACATATAGCTCTGCAGAGCATCTAATTAAACCATACATTGAAATTTTGTAAAACATTTCAATGCAAAAACAAATGCGATCATAACCGCAACCAAGGTAACAACTGATCCAACTGCATAATGATACCAAGCCTCGGTATGAATGGCATATTTTCTAATCTTTTTAATCTTCAACCGCATTGCATCCATCTTGATCTTGTGATCATCGACGACATCCGCAACATGCAACTCCAATATCATCTTCTCCTCCTCAATTTTTCTTATTTTTTCCTTCAAGTAATTGTTTTCTTCTTCAACTAAATTTAACCTCTCGACAATAGGGTCGGTTGAAATTTCCGGTTCAACAACCTCCTAGATAAATAAAATCTATGTCACATTGGTCAGCATAATTGTCATAAACAATAAATGAACCAAATAGTTATGAAAAGATAATATATACCACATCTAAATCATAGACAGGACGAGGGCCGACGGGGGCGGATACCAAAACCATCGCACTATATAATAACAAGGAATAATAAAAGTAAGAAAAATAGACAAGTATCTATCTGAAGTCAGAATTTTTTTCTTTCAGAAAGAAGATAAGAACAAGAGGCTCATCATGGTGGTGCCGGCGACGAGATCGACGCGGGCGATCGACGGCGGTGAAGACGGGGCCGGGACGGGGCGTGACGGACCACTAAATCTAGACAAATCTCGTTGAAAATGGAGCTCGGAGGTCGAGTTTCGAGAGGAGAAAGCTTAAATAGTGTGGCTCGGGCATTTCATCGAACACCTCATGTGCATAGGAGGTGAACTAGAGCACCCAAATGCCCTCCCCTCGCCGGCTTGACAAAATAGAGCACTGTGGAGTGCTCTGCCGCGGCGATGGGGTATATATAGGCAAGTTATTGGTCTCGGTTTGTGGCATGAACCGGGACTAAAGCCACCCCTTCTGTCCCGGTTCAAGCCACGAACCGGTACCAATGGTTGTGGGCCAGCAGCGAGGACCATTGGTCCCGGTTCGTGGCTCGAACCGGGACAAATGGTTCCACACGAACCGGGACCAATACCCACGAGGCCCCGGCCGGCCCACTGGGCTCACGAACCGGGTCTAATACCCCCCATTGGTCCCGGTTCTTCAAGAACCGGGACTAATGGGCTGGCCAGGGCCGAACGGTAGCCCTGTTTTCTACTAGTGTACTTAAATCTAGAATTAAATTATTATTTGTTAGGTGAATAGAATGGGTTTACTGGTGGTGGAAATATTATCTTTTAAAATAAAAGAAAAAAGAAAAACACAAGTTGACCTCTCATCTTGTCAAATTTTACACACGGTATGATCATATCTATTTTCCACAACCACTTTGTGGGTCGACGGACGCAAATTTTGCATGAGCACCTCTCAATAAGAGTAGCTTTTTGTATAAACCCCATTTAAGAGCGACTTTATGACACGAGCGGTAACAGACATTCTCAATTGCACACGAGTGTGCACTAGACCAGGGCCAAATATCAGTTGCTACACAATCCGACTTGGAGACGAACATGATTGAAAATGGAAGGTGTTCCGGCTCTTGTTGGAGTCGGATCCGTTTTCATCTCTAATCTCTAACCTATATATGCATACATCGCTTTGCCTTGCTGCTCAATCGGTCAGAATCAGATCAGACCATGAGCAACGGCGACTGCCCTGCTGACTGCGGCAATGGCCCTGACTGCGACTGTTTTGTCTGCTGCTGCTCCGACGACGGCTCTCCGGGACACACTCCCCTCCGCTGCCTCCTGATCCTCCTCCTCCTCCTTCTCCTGGTTGCCATCCTCATCGTGGCCTACGTCTTCGTCCTTCCCATGCGCGTCGCCGTCGAGGACGCCTCCCTCGCCCGCCTGCCCCTCACCGGTCCCAACGGCATCATGCTCGCCTATGACATCTCCCTCGCCGCCGCCGTGCGCAACCAGAACTGGGCCATGCACGTCAGGGTTGGCGCGCCGCTTGACGCGGAGCTGCTCTTCGCCGGTGAGCGCTTCGTCAGCGTCAGGATGCGGGGAGCTCGCACGGGAGCATACGGGAGAGTGGTTTTTCCAAGCTCAAGCTACATGAGACCCTCTATCTAGACCATGCATTTGCGTTAAGATTTGTGCAAGGTATAGCAACTGTCAGAAGGATTGCAGGCCTACTTCAGAAGTAACCACAGCCGGATACCTAGCCTATTAAGAAAATGACTAGGGCTCCTAGCACCACGGTGTTGGTTCTGACACAATTGCATGTCTACAGTGCATGCCAGATAAAAAATTCCCTCTATTCCTCTAAAACAAAATTCTTTTGTCTTCATGTGGTCAACTCAACGCATCCAGGCAATAAATCAACATGAGCATCCTCTACATAAAGAAAACATCATTAGAGAGAACAAAGATTATATATCCTGCATGCATTAGCGAGCGACCACAAAAACTGAAAATCACACAACTTAGCCAGCGATCTGATTATAAACATAAAACATTAGTAAATACAAATTGTAATGGTAGGCTGCGCCTTGATTTCTCTTCTCATAAATTAATCGACTGTGCAGAGATTGAGAGAAAAGAAACCTTTAAATATCTTACTTTCCTCATTAGACCCACAGGCTCAATCGCTTGTCTTTTCACTCACATCACATGCTACAGTGCACTCTTTTAAAACAATCCGGTCCGAGTATTATAAGCCGCTGAACGCCACAGGTCCGGGCCTCGTGAACATGGGCGGAAGCTGCCAAAAAGGCTGGACCCATGTAGACTAGGCTGCAGTACCTAAATCTACCTCGCGTTACTGTGAATCGGGCCATGTCCACTTCTGCTAATGACCTGACACGGTCAGAGGACTGGGCTCGGTGTGCTTCCAGCTGCACAAATCTCAACGGCAATAGACGACCGTGATACAAGGTGCCGTGTAGCTCGAGCTAGCATACAACTTTTCGGAGCATCCGGCCATTGAAGAAGGAAGTGTACAGCGTCGCAGCGTCTGGCGAGAGCGCCACCCCGCTCGTAAGCGCCAGGGTGGCGGAGTTCGTGAAGGAGAGTGCGGCGGGAGGCTTGTTCCGGCTGCAGCTGAGGCTTGCCGGGGAGGTCAAGTACCCGCCGCACGGCGACGCGCGCAGGCTGGAGGCCACCTGCCCGCTAGAGCTGCCTCTATCGTCGCCGGCCAGGTTCAAGAAGATCAAGTGCGTCTAGCCAATCATGCGTAGCTCCAGTTTTGTCCAGCAGCCAGCCAACGGCAGGGATGGATGCAGCCTCTCAACGAGCGTGCTGCATTAGCTTTTGCCTCATTAATTTTCTTCAAGTGCTGCTTCACCATCTCCATTCCTGTTGTTGACTGATGCCTGCAACAAGTTGCAGTAGGTTTATGAGAAGACAAAACATTTTTCATGTTTAGAAATGCAGTTAATCTCAATGGCAAAAATATGTGTAAAAATGGTCAACTGTTTGTGACAAAGAAAAGGGAGCTTGTAGCCACGCATTTAGTTTTCACTGCTGCTTTTAACCATGTTCAAATGTCACGCATGATGTTCGCATTTATTAGAATTTCACACAAGTTAAGAATACCAGCCCTAGACAAATGAATGTTTCAATGGAGAGCTGGCTCCAAGTAAGTAAACTCAAATATTAGGTGTGGATGACTTAGAGCATCTACAGCTGGACTCGGCAAATCCGGACCCTCAAACGGACGCGTCCGCGGACGCGGACGGTGACCAGGCACTCCTCAAATCGCGGCTTCCACATCCGTATCTCTCATTTCCGAACCCCTGTATCCATACATAGCATGCAACGTAGATCATCTCCGAACATTGAAATTGCACAATAATTCTCCAAAAGATCCACCAAAGTTCACACAAACGACGGACAACTAAATACTACATCTAAAACTTGAAATTAAAATCAACTTCACCACTTCTGGGCCGGACCTTTCCCCTTCTGGTCGCCGGCGTAGCTGTACCGTCGTCAACTGGTGGAGGATTGTCCGATTCATCGGAGGAGGGGCCGTCGTCAGAGGAGTCGTCGATGATGACGAGGCCCTTTCAGGCGCTGGACGGCCCGATCCTGCCGGCGCCTGAGCTTGGCCAGCCGAGCCGCGCCTCCTTCGCCTTCTCCAACGCCTCCCACTCGGACTACTCGATGGCAAGCCGAAGAGCCTTGGCATTCTTTCGGCGGAGCCGCCGAGCGTCCGTCTACGCCGTCGTACGCGATCGGCGGTAGACCCACGCGAAGAGCCGCTGGCCCTCGTCGGGCTCCGCCCAATAACTCACGCCGACGGCGGATAGAGCTCTCCACAGCCTCCGTCTCCCTTGCTCACTGCCTCCCGCGGCGGATGGCGCGCGCCTCCGACTCCGACGTATGCGTCCAGGCCGGCAGGGCGGGCACAAGCACCCACCGCTGCCCATGAGGGGGAGCAGCAGTCGGCGGGGTGAGGGGACGACATGGGGAAGCAGCAGCAGGTGGGGCGATGGGACGGCGTGCGGGAGGCGCCGATTGCGCTGGCCGCCTGTCGGAGCTGCCCATGGGCCGGGAGGGGCTAGCGCCGGCGACCGAGATGTGCCGACGGGGAAGCGCCGGCGGCTGCGGCGAGGCTGCAAATTCGGAGCTGCCCCCGATGTCCACCTTGGACTGCTCCAAGGCGATGCGGAGGGCAACCGCATACTCCGGATCCACCTCGTCATCAGAACGGCTGCCTGAGCTCGACATTGCGCCGGATTCGATTGGAATTGATGAGGAGAGAGGAGAGGATGGAGCGAGAGAGGAGATTGAGTGAGCTAGGGTTTCGGACCGACAATGCCGATGGGGTTTTTGTGGGACATCCATGGGGTCGGTGGTGGGCCGGGCTTGTCAGGCGGGCGCGCCCGGGCCACCCCATATTTGGGCTGGATATTGGGGGTGCCGGCCAGCCCGAGCGTTTGAGGCGTCCGTCTGAGTCAAAAAATCTAACCGGGCAGTGACCGGGCAGCCCGCCCAGGCGTATGAGGCGGATTTGAGAGGTACGGCTATAGATGCTCAAGGTGCATCAAGGCGTGAATAAGGAAGAAGTCACCTTTGTCGGTTTTCAAATTGAGGACCAACTGTGCTCCGAAAGTGAGAGAAGAGATCTCAAAAGTGTCCACTTCATACTTATAGTATTCTATTTCGGCTTGCTTGGGTTCATTCAAGGCATCTTCATATCTATTAAAGAAATCAATCGGCTCCTAATTAGGTCCCCCAAGGCGAGCGAAGTGACGTTTTTATTTCTCTTCCTCCGGTCAAAAAAAAAAGATTTCTAGGACCGGATGCATAACAAGAAAAGACAGAATAGTAGTGGTGCCTACGCGCAAACAATCTTAGAACTGAGCTCTTGTAAAGGTGGGTGTTCCTACGCTCAAAGCCCATATCTCAGATGCATGCCCATTGGATAATCCCCTTTGTACAGTACGCGCTTGAGGAAATAATAGGAATGGGGTTTGAACTTACGCGATTATTTTTGTGGTGTTACTCATCAGTTCCAGCAGATATCTGCAATGTTTAAAAACACAATATGAAAGGGCTGTCCTAATAAGTTACTGTACTTATAAATAACAAAAGGATGAATGGATCATAGGTTTAAACTAACCATGAACGAAAAAATTGAAGTAGTGCTTACATCTTCTGCAAGTGAATGAAGTTGGAATAAGAGCATGCAGTTAAACTAGTAGTAGTTGGCTAGCTAGCCTGCAATTTTATAGTGTTGCTCCATTGGATGCTTTGATAGCTAGCCTACAATTCTATAGTGTTGTTCCATTGGAGGCTTTATTAATGGTAGCTAGAAATTAGTTATTTAGCAAGCACATGCAATCTTCATTTAGATTTGCACAAAATCCTAGGCGCTAAGCCAAATGACGTGGTCCCTGTGCTTATATTTCTAATTTCCTAAGGAGGCAAGGAACAAGCCCTCTCGAATCCTACTGATATATGATGTGTCACTAGGGGCTGCCTCTTGAGGCGGAGCTGTGCGCTCTTGTATTGCTGGAGCACCTTGGCGCCTCTGTGTACAACCATTCTTGCAAGAGTTAACATTGGTCCTCTATTGTTAGCAAAATAACATTTGGTAGTCTGTCATTTGTTTTTCGTTCTCTGGAACAGTTGAAAGCATTGGCTTAATTAACATAAATCAAGCATTACTGAGCACCACATAAAAAACTGACAACATGAAACGAATCAATATTTTCCATGCCATTCAGATCAAAAGAACAAACAGACAAATTTTACCAACATTATGAATTATCTAGCTAAACCATTGTATATACCAGTGCCTACATAATTCACATGATCGTCCTGTCAATTTGTTACACTTAAGCCTTCACCCACTAAGATTTTTTTTCCCTTGCTGGACAACTGTCATATTCCTCATATCACAGCCGCTGCTCAATTATTGGTAAAAAATCACCTCCAACATGATAACACCATACACCTTGCGAACACCCTTTTCACCACATATTACCTATTACATATATTGCGAAGGTATGATTGCAAAACATGAAAACACCTTGCATGAAGTGATTCCAAGCAGGATTCCGTCCTCGATATTTATCCTCTATATTTTTCATGTTTGCTCAAATCTTCTTTGCATGTCCTTCTCTCTTTCAAGCTTTCTCACCATACCAGTTTCTTTTGTTGTCTGAGACAAGATATACGAGTCCAGCAAGCAAGCCTTCTGGAAGGCAATATACAACCAGAAAAACTAAAACAACGCCAAAACTTTCTAGACACAACTATGTCATTCCATTCTAATAAAAATCCAACTCCCTATTTTGTTATCAGGATTTAGAGCATATGTCAAAAAGTAACATGCTTCAAATGTAGCATATGTAACTGCAAATATCAGTCCTGTGGGGAGAAATATTTAAAACGGTGTTGTTGTTGGTAATCATTGGTAAGAATAGTGCATTACGGTAATCAAGATCACATTAATAGTTCTTCAAGGCAAACATTGAGGATTCTTATTGGCCTGCATGTTGGACATCATCCAGAAAGGTTGTGACTCGTGACAACATTATTTTTAAAGCAGTGAAGTTGTGTTCACACAAATAAAAATGAAAACTGAGGAGGCCTGTCCAAGGACAAAAGATAACTCACCTTCAAATCCTTGGTGACTCATAACCATAGTTCCTGAACTGAACCCTTCTTGCAGATGATCTGCGGTGAACAACCAAAAGCCTGTTTGATAGTATCAATGACATCACTTGATGCATCCTATTTACTGTTGGAGATCAAGATATCTCAAATCGCCAGCATTTCCTGCAATTCCAATCCAAATTATAACAATGTAAAAGAGACAAATTTCTATGACACAGTTTAGCAGGAATTAGTTTCATATAGACTACTATGCGAGTGGTTTTAAGTTAGTTCTCTTCATATGGAAACTAAGCTAATTTGAATAACAATTTTTCAGGTGCTAATGCCAACAAAAGAAACCAATCATTCTTGCAAGAAAAAACAATAATGCGCTACATACCTAATGAGTCAATGGCACGTTATATTTGAAGTACAGATCAAGGGCAGTGGTGAAGTATTGCAATTCTTCATGCATGCTTCTCTGCACAAATTAAACAAACAACGGAGACATGGCAATGGAAATTGGACAATGTTTGTGCACTTGGATCAAAATTAGCAATTCTCTTATAAGAATAATCTAATTCATTAGGTAAAGTGGATTGAAGAAAATTAACCCACTAAAGGATCTATCTGAGCCATAGGTTGCCAGTCTTCCACATTTACGCACTGGCAAAATAAAGAACAACTTGCTCAAAAGGGTTCAACTGAAATATAAGCAGACGTACAATGTGGTGATTCCCCACAGAACTTGCTCAAATTGCATGGGTGCTTACGTTTTTTGGGATGGATGTCAAGTAAATGTATATTATAAAGAGGAGGGGGTATTTTCTTTGAGTCATTTGAGCAAACAAGTAATGTGTGCCTTTTGTATCGCTTATAATTGAAGCCATCAGCACAACAAGTTGTTAGAGCGGGGATTGAAGATACATGAAAAATCAGGTGCACACATCATATACATCTCACGCATTAACACAATCATCCGAAGGGTATATATGCGATGCCTAGAGGAGAAGCTTAACGAGCAGCAAAAACGAATGAGAACTACGGCCACGAAGAATGGCAAAATTCGGACGAACTGATCATCCTCAACTCAGCGATGGCAAGACCATACTCGTATCCCGACAGCCGTTGGGGAAAGTTATACTCCAAGAGCTCTAGAGGATGTAATTTGTGGAACCATATTTGTGCGAGGCCATGCGTTGGTGAGACTCTAATTAGGTGTGCCTCCTCTTGAGCTGTTCCTGTGCGCTCTTGTCTTGGTTCAGAACATTTGGTTCTCTCATTTGGTCCCTAGTTTCGCATATGTACATCAACTGAGCGTGTGCTAGGCCATGCAATTTGAGGTACTGATGGTAGTTGAGATATAGTATGATATTAGGATCTGTTAGTAGCTCAAAACGACCAATGTAGAAACAAAGATAAAGGTCATCTTCGTAGACACAGAAATATTATGGTACAACTATTGACGACTCAACCGTAGAGCATAACCAGATCAGACGATTCATTACAATGAATCCAAAAGCAAAAAAAAAAAAGGAACGCAGGTAGCAATCCAGCAATAGTGAAAACTTGCCCCAATCAGGTTCACCGGAGATAGAATACCTCGATGATGTTGACATGCCATGAGGATACTGGGTCTGTGACCAGCAGCATATGAGATGGTGCTCGCTACTGGAATTGCTACCATGGAGGGCGGCATGCCGGCACGAGTGAAGGAGGGTGAGGTGGACTACAACATGCAATTTAACCTGAGAACATGGGTTTCACGCAGCCTAGATGTACTGGACTCTGGACATTAGTAACTGTTTCGTATGAGACATCTACACTAAATTCTGCACATACTCGAATCAAAATGACAGTAAAAGAACTGAACAAAGATGTTCACCTGAATGTACAGAACATTGTGGTGCAACATCGCTCATATCAGATGGCTTAGAAGCATCTTTCCTGAGCAAAGGTTCATTGGTTGCAATCAGAACCTCCAAAGAAGAAAATGGACAATGGGTATATAGGTGAGACAACAATACATTGTTAATCTCCATATTCAACAAATAGACTGGCAAGTACAGATTCTGGGTAAATATTTTATCCAAAGCAGGACAGGATCAAGTCAAAATCTCAAGCAACAAAATCGAATTCTTATTTAGGATAAGGCTTCCATTAAAAATTTAGGAAACTTGGTGGCTGGAAAGAGGAGGTAAAGGAAGTGCACAAAACAACAGTTTTACTCTTAAGTTACACACAGAAGAGTAAAAAAAATGTCACCTATCCCTTTCTGTTAATTAAAACCAGAAAGCATATCAAACACAGTATACTCTACCTTTTCAAAAAGTAAAAATAAATAACAGACTGAATTATAATGGCCTCGTGCCTCTAGGCTCATCCTTTTTGGGAAACAATGCAAAAAGGTCCAATGAAATCAGACACCCTCACAAATGTTGTCTCGCATATGGACTGGTTCTGAACCTGCACAGCACAAGCATGTTTTTCAGAGCACAAAACACAAGCAAGCACGCCAACAAATCCATGAATATCAGTCTAAAATCAAGTGATGTGATGGCTATATATGTAATTACGTATGAAAATAAAATTGAATGACCACAATCGCTTCTTTATCAGGCAGAGTGGACCTAGTAATGCTGATTGCTGAAATCAGTCAGGGACCCGGTTACCTAAGTTGCCAAATAAAATCCTAAGATGCCCAATCAACACAATAGAGAGGTTGAGCAAGCAGACAGAGGCATCTTGTTTACTCACCAAGGCCTTGCTGGAGCTCCCATATTTGCTCTGGATCTGCAAACATCAACTAAAAAGTTCAGAATCACGTCGTGAAAACGATGGCGAAGCGAAGTTAAACAATGGTACACGATCACTGAGTTTCTGCCTCTTATTGCATCTGACGAGAAACAACTCGTCTATCTCTTCTTTAATGCACTGATGATGGAGCCAGGCCACCACGAGCAAGCCATCGGAGGTGGCTTCCTCTAAGTCTATCCATCACGGACAATCCCCGATGGCGCGGCGGCCGAAGCCCTCAACGGCGGCGGCGAGCACGCTGAGGGTGCGGTCCGCTTGCCATGGGCTCCGACTAATGCAGGAGCCAGTGGACTGCAGCACCTCAGATTCCCACACGTAATTCCGGATCGTGCCGATGCCTCCCGCACGGCAGACCATAGATCGAAACCACCATCAGCACCTTCTCCTCCCACCTGCTCCTTTGTGGCTATGTGCCACCGCCGGCGGTCGCATAGGCGCAGAGAGGGTTTGGGGGAGAAGCGGATCAGGGGAGGATGCTTTCTCTAGTGGACGACGCCGGAGTAGCTGGCATGGTGGCGGCAACGGCAGCGGCGGCAACCCTAGGAGAAGAGGAAAGGAGGGTTGCGTGGGTGGGGCTTCATTGCTCGAGGCGACTCCCTTCTGTCCGAAGGAAGAGGAAAAGAGTCATCGAGACTTTACCTGGGGAGGCGTTAACTGAGCGACAGTAAATTTCGACGTGGCATAGGCGAGCAGTCGGCCCTTGCGCCACCGTTAATGGGTTGTATGCCCATACGTGTGATGGACTACATGAACCATTATCACCTTCTATGATGCTTTCCATATCATTTTCCTTCTGCCCAGAGATCGAATGCCAGCTAACTTCATGGTCTGCTTGGTGAAAATACTAAAATTCTTGCAACAAACCACACCTACTAAGCTGAAAATAGTTTTCCTTTTGTAATGCATCGAAGAATTGCCGTCAAGGAACGAAAGTATCAGTCTCATCAAGAGCTAGCAGCGACCAAAGTAGCATGCGGCAGACTAAAAAAAAAAAGCCACTAGTAAACTCAATACATGATGAAGGCAAGGTGCTGGCAGTTGATGATAAAATACAGCTCCTGTTTTAACCCTGAAAATTATAACAATTGTCTCTATGGACCAGAGATGAAAAACTTCAGATTCGATCTATTGTCTCGCATTTTCACTATACATATAACTCCACTCGTGCTTTGCATTGTTAACCATGCAACAATAAGTACGACCATGTACTGTTCTGAAGCGAGAGATAACAGAAATCAATCGTTCTTCCTCACCAATATCACCCTAAATTATTCCCCTCATTTCTCGTGTCAGATCTGCACAACCAACATTTATATAAAATATTGGAGAAAGAAATTCCAGAAATAAGAACGATGCAATCAGCTAGCATTTGCAATTGGTATTCATCACATGCCTTCAGTACCTTACATACTAAAAATGCACACTTTAAATTATAACAGCAGCCGCAGAGAGTTTAAGACTAGGCAGGCGGCAGAAGATGCTTACCCCAAGTTTGTGTGAAAGCAGACATGCAAGGTTGAAGTTGGCAAGGCGGCGCCACACTTTGAGATGAATAACTTCATCATCATCGTGCAGTTCATCGCCATTGCAGTGTTGTGGTGTTGGTGTGGTTGCTGTGATCATGTGTAAGTGTATGCTATGCAAGCAATATCTTAGATGACAACCAAACATGCCCTAGATGTTTAGTACGTCCATTACTACTATGTATAGACACTAAACAATATGTGTTCATTACGCCGTTATACTTGGTATTTATGACGAGCGTTGGCGCACTCTATATAAGCCATCCTAGAGCACTTGATTGGGGATTCGAACATTCTATAATCTTTCTACACAGAAGAGAACAACAACAACAACAAACAGAAAGTAGGCTATTACCTCAATCATGGAGGGCCTGAACCTGTATACATCCCAAAAATATTTATGCACTTAAAGAAATGTTGTAAAATTTAGTGAGCTTGATCCTCCGTAAAAACATATAGAACGGTTTTTATTTTGTGGAACATTTTTTAAAATCATTGAGAGTTAAAAAAAATATGAAAAACAAGAAAAACAATAGGGAAAAACTAAAATATAAAAATATATGAGTAAACTTGAACATAATCGAGGATTACCGCCCAAAAAAAACTCTACCGACCCTAAAAAAACTCTACCTTTTTTTGAGGAAAAATAAAACTCTACCGACCCTAAAAAAACTCTACCTTTTTTTGAGGAAAAAAACTCTACCGACCCTAAAAAAACTCTACCTTTTTTTTTGAGGAAAAAAAACTCTACCGACCCTAAAAAAACTCTACCTTTTTTTTTGAGGGAAAAAAAACTCTACCGAACAACCACCAAATTGTAGGCTCGTGCCTCTCTCTATTGGGCCTGGCCCATATCATTGTCCCTTTGTGATTGAATATCACTTTGTCCCATAAACATAAATTAAGAAATGCCTTCACAGATTTCTCAAAATAAAATAAAATAAGAAACGCCTTCGCAGATGTGATTCTCTATTTACCGTTTAGTGCGGGAAATTGCCGGAAAAATCGCACTAGTAACCACCGAGCTTATCTGACATGGGCCAGGCCATTTAGCTAGTTAACCAGCTACTTCCTCTGTTTACAAATATAAGTCTTTTTAGAGATTCCAATAAGGGACTACATACGGAGCAAAATGAGTGAATCTACACTTTAAACTATGTCCATATGTATCCATATGTAGTTCATAGTGAAATTTCTAGAAAGACTTGTAATCTTTTAAGAGATTTTACTATAAATTACGTACGGAGTAAAATGAGTGAACCTATTCTCTAAAAGGCGTCTATATACATTCGAATGTAGTCTCTATAGTGGAATGTCTAAAAAGACTTATATTTAGGAGCGGAGGGAGTACAACTTTGGTTGCACCCCCACCCT
>NC_041391.1:58901208-58993689 GCF_002162155.2 Triticum dicoccoides
CTATATATCTTTTTTGTTTCCGAATTTTTAAAAAAATGTTAAGATTCTTTTCTAAAAGTATGCATTTAGGAATATTTAAAAATTTCAAAATATGTTCATATTTTTTAAAACAATATTCACAATACTCATAAAAATGTTTGCACTTCGCAAAAAAATTCCTAGACAATTTGGAAAAAGTTCAGTTTACCAAAATTGTTCTAAAAAATTCAAATATATTTTAGAAAAATGTACAATTCTAAAATTTCATGTTTTCAGGTGTTTTGCAAAAAAAAAACAGATGAAAAACCTCATGAAAACAGAAAACAATGGTTGGAAAACAGAACAGGGAAAAGATTGGTCCGATCAGCTACCTGGAACAGGAAGGATCCTTATAGTAGAAGAGCTGAATGTGCCGGCTCGCTCAGCCGTTCTATGTGGGAAAGATGCATCATTATAGGAGCAGGGTTTTAGGCAGCGCACCGGACACTTGCCACTAATCAATAAATTTTTCAAGGATAATTTTGTCCTAACTTTTGTATATTTAGTAATAGATCATTCGTAGTTGGTTAGTATTCTGTTTGATAAATAATGTAATTTTTTTTATTCAGGCAAGCCAGCGACATCAGTCTGCAGTTTACAACAAGAGGGACCAAATTATGGCGAACGATTTAAAACATCAAATGCAACAATGTAGGAATGCTAGATCTTTGTGATTTTCGAGTTCGTTTCGGGCAGCATCAGGCCGGATCCTTCGAACTTGCTCTTGGTAATCTCATCAATCCTTGTTGCCATTTCCGGTGTTAGGTAGTTGGTCCAGTCTCCGACCACGCCGCGTCGGAAAAAGATCCCGTTGGGCATCGGCATCTCCGTCATTTCGGTCATCCCCGACTGGTTCACCACCTGACTGACCATGCTCTTCATGGCGCATGCCTCCGCGATCTCCCTGTCTATTCCGGCCTCCTGCTCTCCCGGCGTGAACGGGTGCCCAATGAACTCGGCAAGGCGCCTCAGCTGGCCAAGCGGGTCGGCGCTGAGCTCCTCGTAAGTAAGGAAGAGCACCTGACCCGGCCTCTCGACGTGCCACCGCCAGTAGCTTAGCACGTGCTCCCAGAACGGCCCATACACCGAGACGCCGTCGCAGAACCGGCCGTGTGCCTCGTCAATGTCCCATGGGGTCAGCTTGTTCATAAAGTGCCAGAGAGACACGAAACAGTCCTTGGGGTCCCGGCACAAGTACACCACCTGCACACCACACATAATACAGTACTACTATTTGTAATTGTTGCAAGAAACGTTCTCAAAAAGAAAAAGAAAAAGAAAAACTGTTGCAATAAACCACTAGTAATAATGTTGTAACCATGGTAGCAAACATAGTCCTACTACCTTGCAACCCGACGCCACGACGGAAGCTGGCAGCGACTCCGCCGGGACGTGCGTGGCGAAGAGCCATGGCGCCGAAAGCGAGCTCAGGTCGGGGATCTGGTCCTTGGTGTACACCTGGGTCTCGAGGAAAGGAACGAGCTGGTGCGAGTTGTGGGAGGCGAGCTGCCGGAGTACGGACGATGCGTCGTCAGTGCGGCGGGCGGCGGCGTAGAGGAGAGCCTTGATCCAGGTGGTCCCGGACTTGGGGATGGTAACAAGGAGCACATCGGTCCCGCGGGCCTCGAAGTGGTGATGTGCGACCATGGAGCTCACCATCACCGGCAGGGCCATATACCACCCGTCGGGGTGGCGGTGGTAATCAACCACGATTCCGCTGGGAACGGTCTCGTAGGTGGACACCACTCTCCGAGCTTCGTCATAGATTTCTTTTGCCTCGTCGGCGTCCGGCGCGGGGACGCCGGCGTGACGTGGGAAGAGATTAGCCTGTTGGTATTGATCTAAGGCCCAACGGGCTGAACAGAAAAAAAAAGGAGGATAAGCTAACATGAGGGAAGGGGGTAACGAACCAACGTTTGAACCCCTTGATCCCAACTCATGCGCCCTGATCGGGGGCACCCTAACCAACAAGTGGCCAGCGCACACATAAAAGGATGGGGAGCAGCCGGCACCTGCGTTAGACGAGTTCACGTAAGGTTTTCCCCTGCTCCCCACATCCCTAAACCCTAACCGATCTGGGGGAGTGCTGCACGACGGGAAGATCATCTCCGAGCTGTGCCCCTGTCCCAGGGCAGTGCCGGTGGCGCCCGAAGGGACGCCGCTACCCGCTGCGAACGTGTACCCCAAGCCCGCATCACGCCTGCATCGAGCAAGCACGGGACTTCGCATCGCCTACACCAATGGCTTCTTCCATTAGTGGTAAGAACTCAACCCCTCTCTGTTCATAAGCAATTAGGTGATCTGAATTCTAGGCATAAGATCAAATCTATCCTACTGGATTAAGTCTAACAATGATATCAGAGCCGTAATATGCCTAGATTAGATCCCTAATGATGTTCTGGTTATGTTAATGTGCTTAAGTAAGTCCAGATCATCACTGTTAAAGGTTAATGATTAATGTTTAGTCAAATTGCCCTCTGTTGAAGTCAAGATCAATCTCTAGGGTTAAGAGGTTTTGCTTAAAGTATAATTGGCCACGGGCCAGTGCTAATTATCCAATGATTATGACCAATCATGTTCTGTTAGTTTAATTCTGCCACGCTTCCGCATAAAGACATGTTGATTAGCACTGATTTAAGCTCTTGTTGGTGCCATTAGAACGTGATGAATCGGCGAAATTAAAGGAAGCAAACCATCATACCAATTCCGCCGAACCCTAGAGAATCCCCAATTCTGGAACCCTATAATTTTTCCCCATTTGTGAAATCCCAAATCAGAACCCTAATGCATTTAGTTTAAGAAAAGAAGAGAGGTTGGGGCTCACTTAGATGACGCTGGCCTTCGGGTCCGCACGGCTGCCGCCGCCGTGCGTGCACCCATGGCTGGAGCACCGCCGTCTCTCAGGACGGTTTGCGGAAGGAAGCAGGCGCCACCGCTGCGTAAAATGGAAGCGTGCGTCGCCTGGCTTCCGCGCCTTGCACGCCGCTGTCACCGCCGAAAGCTTGCGCCAGCGACCGCTGGCGAAATGCCCCGCAGCCGCCGCCTGCTCGCGCCTCGGAAAGTCGTGCTCGCGACGCCCGCAGCCACGCTCGATGGAGGAGCGCGCCGGACTCAGTCCGCGGCACGCTGCTCCGTCGAGCGCAGCCACCACGCCGCCATGGCCGGGGCGCGACGCGCAGCCGCGTGGCCGGCGTTCTACGTCGCCGTTCCGGGGATTGCGGGGACGAACTGGGAAATGGCTGCTAGGGTTCCAGCCACGTGCTGGTTTTGCTCCGCTGCGGAGCGATCTGAGCCGTCGGCTTGATCCGACGAGCGAGATCGACGCGCTGCTCCGGGCGGCCCTTCGGCCGCCTAAACGGGCCATTTTCGCGGCTGGGCTTCGGTCCAAGTTGTCTTAGCCCGTAGGAAACATGTATTTTTTTTTATGTTTTTTGTTTGCTGGGCTAAAAGTAAAGTTTTTGTGCGTCTGTTTTATTTAGTGCATTTTACGTATTATGGTTATCCACAAATGTTCTGCACTGTTATAAATATATAAAAATGCCAGAAAAATGATGCTGAAAATTATGTTTTAGTTTTCTGAATAGAATGGAACCAACGAGAAATTTTATTTAGAAAACTTTTATGAATTAATGTTTGTGTCATTTTATGGCAAATTGATGTTCATCCCATGGTAATATCAATAAATGGTGAATTATTAATGTTGGAAAATTGATATTACATGTGAGATTAATGTGATCATTTTTTGTAATACAACAATGTTGTTTTATATTTTTTGAATCACTCCATTAATTCCTCATTATTTTCTGCCCAACGGTGATATAATTTGGAGTTAATTTTGCATGAAAATTGATCAAACCAACGTAGGTTAATTTTTGTGCAATTTAATTTTATGATGATGTTCTTTTCCTTTGCTTATGATATTTTGAAATCATGACAGCTTCCGGTCCCCGTGGTCTCGAGAATATCGAACCACTCATGGGAAACAACTTCCAAACTTGGAAGGACTCATTGCTTTTGCATTTGGGTTGGCATGAGGTTGACCTTGCACTAATGGAAAGTAAACCAGTGGAACCTAAAAAGGATGCCACTGAGTATGCTGAGCTTAAGAAAGCCTACGACACTAAAGTTGAGAAGTGGGAGAGGTCCAATAGAATGGCACTCCTAATTATGAACTTCTCCATCTCCATTGAGATTAAAGGGGCTATTCCCCCTAATGAAAGTGTTTCCGAATATTTGAAATCGATGGAAGAACAATTTAAAGGCTCAGAGAAAGTGTATGCAGATGAGCTTTTACACAAGCTGCTTGCAAAATATGAAGGAAATGGAAATGTGAGGGAGCACATTTTGAGCATGAGCAATGCCGCGGCAAAGCTTAAAACTATGAAGTGTGACTTGAGCGAAGAGCTTCTTGTGCTCCTAGTTTTTAGGTCACTACCCTCACAGTTCAATCCATTCAAGATAAACTATAATTCTCTTGAAATCAAATGGAAACTACCTGAACTCATTGCACATTGCGTTCAGGAGGAATAGAGAATTAAGAGTGAATAGAAAGATCAAGCTTTCCATGTTAGTTCTGGGAAAAGGAAGCATGAGAACTGTCGGTGTCAAAACCGGCGGATCTCGGGTAGGGGGTCCCGGACTGTGCGTCTAGGCGGATGGTGACAGGAGACAAGGGACACGATGTTTTTACCCAGGTTCGGGCCCTCTCGATGGAGGTAAAACCCTACTCCTACTTGATTAATATTGATGATATGGGTAGTACAAGAGTAGATCTACCACGAGATCGGAGTGGCTAAACCCTAGAAGCTAGCCTATGGTATGATTGTTGTTCGTCCTATGGACTAAGACTCTCCGGTTTATATAGACACCGGAGAGGGCTAGGGTTACACAGAGTCGGTTACAATGGGAGGAGATCTTCATATCGTATCTCCAAGCTTGCCTTCCACGCCAAGGAAAGTCCCATCCGGACACAGGACAGAGTCTTCAATCTTGTATCTTCATAGTCCAGGAGTCCGGCCAAAGGTCTTAGTCCGGCCATCCGGACACCCCCTAATCCAGGACTCCCTCAGTAGCCCCTGAACCAGGCTTCAATGACGACGAGTCCGGCGCGCAAGTTGTCTTCGGCATTGCAAGGCGGGTTCCTCCTCCGAATATTCCATAGAAGATGTTGAACACCAGGGTAGTGTCCGGCTCTGCAAAATAAGTTCCATATTCCACCGTAGAGAGAATACTATTTGCATCAATCGGATCTGCTGACGTATTCCGCGGCATGACATCATGCCACGGCCAGGCTTTTATTCATTTTACCGTTCCACCTCAGCGCATTTAGCGAGGCGGTTTCCTTGCCACGTCTTGTCAAAGCAGAGATCATGTCTCCTTATTCTGGAATTCTCATCAATACGGGCGTGGGTAACCCAACCGTGCCTTAGGTATGACTCCCTAATTGAAAGCGAGTCTCAAACGGTCACGGGGAGGGCTCTTGGTATTCACCTCCTTTATAAAGGAACCAAGGCCCGGCTCCCTTCTTCTCAAACCAATCAAATCCGCCCCTCGCCTCGAGTTCCAACACCCAAAGCTCTAGTTTTAGGCGCTCCGGACCTTCGAAGATGTCCGGCTCCAACCTTCAAGGCCGGTGGATGCCTTCCTCCATTACGGAAGAAGATGTGCGAAAGTTAAGAGATGCCAGGTATCTAACCGGCGAAATTCCACATAGACTGCCTACTCAAGGGCAAGCTGTTCCCGCTCCCCAGCCCGGTGAAATCGTGGTGTTCGCATCTCACTTCCTTCGGGGGCTAGGCTTCCCGATCGATCCCTTTGTGAGGGGGCTTATGTTTTACTACTGGCTGGAGTTCCACGACCTAGCTCCAGAGTCCATCCTCCAGATCTCATCATTCATTGTCGTGTGCGAGGCCTTCCTCCATATCACCCCTCACTTCGGATTGTGGCTAAAAACTTTCAAAGTGGAACCGAAAATGATCGAGGGGCAGCACGCTGAGTGCGGAGGGGCTATAATAAGCAAGATGGACGACGCTCCATGGCCCGAAGGCTCTTTTCAAGAGGAGCTCGGCTTATGGCAACGGGACTGGTTTTACATCACAGCCCCTAGGGGCACCACATGGGTGGCACCACCTACTTTTCGCTCGGGTCCCCCACCACGGCTGGCGTCATGGGTTAATGAAGGACTTATCTGGGGGCCGCCCAAATACGTGCCCTTGCTGCAGGGCCGTATTCGAGATCTTCTAGAAAGAGATATCAATTTGACCGTAGTGGCGCAAGTCATGGTGATTCGCCGCACACTGCCCTGCAAACGTTGGCCTCTCCGCCTGTGGGAGTTCAATCCGGAGGGACCACGAGTCCTACAACATTTCATGGGAATGACACCCATGGAGATGTACAAATCGTTCTTCGGATCACAAGCAAGGTGTCCGGACGCAGGTCTGAGCTGCAATCGCCCGGATGCTAAAGTAAGTAGCCCCGTATTTGGATACACCATCCATATTTTTATCAAATCTACCCTTTAGCAGAGTTGTCCTTTGAACAGGAGTGGATGGTGAAGGCAAAGCTTATCAGGTGTCCAGCCCCCCTGCCCGAGACCGTGACAAATCCCATGCTGACTAGGATGCTAGAGGTCGCGCCGTTGGCGGAAGGCGAAGGAGGGCCCCAAGGAGCTACGGCCTCCACGAAGGAGGCCATTAGGAAGGGAAGAATCGAAAATTCTCCCGACCAGGGAAAGAAAAGGACTGCCTCTGAAGACCCAGAGGTGATAACCTCAAAACGGGGAAAGAAATCTTCGTCAGAGGGTTCGGCACCGGAGAACGCCCCAGCCGAATCGCCCCCTAAAGGGGACCCGCTCTCCCCCGAGACGTAAGTGAAGGCAGGGGTTCCATAATGAATCACACTCATGTTTTATTCCTGAGGGAAATGACCGAAACATTATCTTGTAGTTCGGATCTCAACCCTTCTCAGCAGAGCTCATCTTCAGGGGATCTTCATCCAGAGATGATAGAGAGCAAAACGCCTCCCCTTGTTCCACCGTCTCACGAGGCTGGCGACCCCGAGGTATCGTCCCGGAGGGTTTTTTCAAGTCCGGACCCTGGAAAAGGTCGTCAGACTAGTCCAGCACCCTCTTGCGTGCCAGCGGAGGGGCTGAAGGATCTGCTTGGTAGGGCGTCCATCTCAGAAGAACATCGTATGTTGACGGTGTTGGGGAACGTAGTAATTTCAAAAAAAAAATCCTACGCACACGCAAGATCATGGTGATGGCATAGCAACGAGAGGGGAGAGTGTTGTCCACGTACCCTCGTAGACCGTAAGCGGAAGCGTTAGCACAACGCGGTTGATGTAGTCGTACGTCTTCACGATCCGACCGATCCAAGCACCGAACGTACGGCACCTCCGAGTTCAGCACACGTTCAGCTCGATGACGATCCCCGGGCTCCGATCCAGCAAAGCTTCGGGGATGAGTTCCGTCAACACGATGACGTGGTGACGATGATGATGTTCTACCGGCGCAGGGCTTCTCCTAAGCTTCGCCTCGCTATGACCGAGGTGGAATATGGTGGAGGGGGGCACCGCACACGGCTAAGGAACGATCCGTAGATCAACTTGTGTGTCCATGGGTTGCCCCCCGCCCCCGTATATAAAGGAGCCAGGGGGAGGAGGCGGCCGGCCAAGGAGGGCGCGCCAAGGGGGGAGTCCTACTCCCACCGGGAGTAGGACTCCCTTCTTTCCTAGTTGGAATAGGAGAAGGGGGAAAGAGAAGGAAGAGGGGAAGGAAAGGGGGGGGGGGCGCCGCCCCCCTTCCCTTGTCCTACTCGGACTAGGAAGGGGAGGGGTGTGCGGCCCCCTCCTGCCTCCTTCTCTCTTCTCCCTCGAGGCCCATGTAGGCCCAATAACCCCCCGGGGGGGTTCCGGTAACCTCCCGGTGCTCCGGTAAAATGCCGATTTCACCCGGAACGATTCCGATGTCCAAATATAGGCTTCCAATATATCAATCTTTATGTTTCGACCATTTCGAGACTCCTCGTTACGTCCATGATCACATCCGGGACTCCGAACAAACTTCGGTACATCAAAACTTATAAACTCATAATAAAACTGTCATCGTAACGTTAAACGTGCGGACCCTACGGGTTCGAGAACTATGTAGACATGACCTAGAACTATTCTCGGTCAATAACCAATAGCGGAACCTGGATGCTCATATTGGTTCCTACATATTCTACGAAGATCTTTATCGGTCAAACCGCATAACAACATACGTTGTTCCCTTTGTCATCGGTATGTTACTTGCCCGAGATTTGATCGTCGGTATCCAATACCTAGTTCAATCTCGTTACCGGCAAGTCTATTTACTCGTTCCATAATGCATCATCCCGTAACCAACTCATTTGGTCACATTGCTTGCAAGGCTTATAGTGATGTGCATTACCGAGAGGGCCCAGAGATACCTCTCCTACAATTGGAGTGACAAAACCTAATCTCGAAATATGCCAACTCAACATGTACCTTCGGAGGCACCTGTAGTACTCCTTTATAATCACCCAGTTATGTTGTGATGTTTGGTAGTACCCAAAGTGTTCCTCCGGTAAACGGGAGTTGCATAATTCTCATAGTTACAGGAACATGTATAAGTCATGAAGAAAGCAATAGCAATATACTAAGCGATCAAGTGCTAGGCTAACAGAATGGGTCATGTCAATCACATCATTCTCCTAATGATGTGATCCCATTAATCAAATGACAACACATGTCTATGGTTAGGAAACATAACCATCTTTGATTAACGAGCTAGTCTAGTAGAGGCATACTAGTGACTATATGTTTGTCTATGTATTCACACATGTATCATGTTTCCGGTTAATACAATTCTAGCATGAATAATAAACATTTATCATGATATGAGGAAATAAATAATAACTTTATTATTGCCTCTAGGGCATATTTCCTTCAGTCTCCCACTTGCACTAGAGTCAATAATCTAGATTACATAGTAACGATTCTGACACCCATGGAGTCTTGGTGCTGATCATGTTTTGCTCGTGAGAGTGGCTTAGTCAACGGGTCTGCAACATTCAGATCCGTATGTATCTTGCAAATCTCTATGTCTCCCACTTGGACTTGGTCCCCAATGGAATTGAAGCGTCTCTTGATGTGCTTGGTCCTCTTGTGAAATCTGGATTCCTTTGCCAAGGCAATTGCACCAGTATTGTCACAGAAGATTTTCATTGGTCCCGATGCACTAGGTATGACACCTAGATCGGAAATGAACTCCTTCATCCAGACTCCTTCATTTGCTGCTTCCGAAGCAGCTATGTACTCCGCTTCACATGTAGATCCCGCCACGACGCTTTGTTTAGAACTGCACCAACTTACAGCTCCACCGTTTAATAAAAACACGTATCCGGTTTGCGATTTAGAATCGTCCGGATCAGTGTCAAAGCTTGCATCGACGTAACCATTTACGACTAGCTCTTTGTCACCTCCATATACGAGAAACATATCCTTAGTCCTTTTCAGGTATTTCAGGATGTTCTTGACCGCTGTCCAGTGATCCACTCCTGGATTACTTTGGTACCTTCCTGCCAAGCTTATTGCTAAGCATACGTCAGGTCTGGTACACAGCATTGCATACATGATAGA
The DNA here is from genome assembly GCF_002162155.2 of Triticum dicoccoides. Classification (NCBI taxonomy): domain Eukaryota; kingdom Viridiplantae; phylum Streptophyta; class Magnoliopsida; order Poales; family Poaceae; genus Triticum; species Triticum dicoccoides. The sequence goes on from NC_041391.1 coordinate 58,910,869, forward strand.
GCCTATGGCTGAAGCATAGGGAACATCTTTCATTTTCTCTCTATCTTCTGATGTGGTCGGGCATTGAGTTTGACTCAATTTCACACCTTGTAGTACGGGCAAGAACCCTTTCTTTGCCTGATCCATTTTGAACTTTTTCAAAATTTTATCAAGGTATGTGCTTTGTGAAAGTCCTATTAAGCGTCTTGATCTATCTCTATAGATCTTGATGCCCAATATATAAGCAGCTTCACCGAGGTCTTTCATTGAAAAACTTTTATTCAAGTATCCCTTTATGCTATCCAGAAATTCTATATCATTTCCAATTAATAATATGTCATCTACATATAATATCAGAAATGCTACAGAGCTCCCACTCACTTTCTTGTAAATACAGGCTTCTCCAAAAGTTTGTATAAAACCATATGCTTTGATCACACTATCAAAGCGTTTATTCCAACTCCGAGATGCTTGCACCAGTCCATAAATAGAACGCTGGAGCTTGCACACTTTGTTAGCACCTTTTGGATCTACAAAACCTTCTAGCTGCATCATATACAACTCTTCTTCCAGAAATCCATTCAAGAATGCAGTTTTGACATCCATTTGCCAAATTTCATAATTATGAAATGCAGCAATAGCTAACATGATTCGGACAGACTTAAGCATCGCTACGGGTGAGAAAGTCTCATCATAGTCAACCCCTTGAACTTGTCGAAAACCTTTCGCAACAAGTCGAGCTTTATAGACAGTTATATTACCATCAGCGTCAGTCTTCTTCTTAAAAATCCATTTATTCTCAATGGCTTGCCGATCATCGGGCAAGTCAACCAAAGTCCATACTTTGTTTTCATACATGGTCCCATCTCAGATTTCATGGCCTCTAGCCATTTTGCGGAATCTGGGTGTTGGGGAACGTAGCAGAAATTCAAAAATTTTCCTACGTAACACCAAGATCTATCTATGGAGAGACCAGCAACGAGTAGAAAGAGAGTGGAGTTTGCATCTACATACCCTTGTAGATCGCTAAGCGGAAGCGTTCAAGTGAACGGGGTTGATGGAGTCGTACTCGTCGTGATTCAGATCACCGATGATCAAGTGCCGAACGGACGGCACCTCCGCGTTCAACACACGTACAGCCCGGTGACGTCTCCCACGCCTTGATCCAGCAAGGAGAGAGGGAGAGGTTGAGGAAGACTCCATCCAACAGCAGCACAACAGCGTGGTGGTGGTGGAGGAGCGTGGCAATCCCGCAGGGCTTCGCCAAGCACCATGGGAGAAGAAGAGGAGGGAGAGAGGCAGGGCTGCACCAACGAGAGATCAAATCGCGTGTTATGGGCAGCCCCTAGGCCTCATATATATAGGGGAAGGGGAGGGCTGCGCCCCCTTTAGGGTTTCCCACCCCAAGGGGCGGCGGCCAGCCTCCAGATGGCATCTGGTGCGGCGGCCAAGAGGGGGGGAGGAGTCCATCCTCCCCAAGGCACCTCGGAGGTGCCTTCCCCCTTGAGGACTCTTCCCTCTAGGGTTCCCTAGGCGCATGGGCCTCTTGGGGCTGATGCCCTTGGCCCATGTAGGCCAAGGCGCACCCCCCACAGCCCATGTGGCCCCCCGGGGCAGGTGGCCCCACTCGGTGGGCCCCCGGGACCCTTCCGGTGGTCCCGGTACAATACCGATAACCCCGAAACTTGTCCCGATGGCCGAAACAGGACTTCCTATATATAAATCTTTACCTCCAGACCATTCCGGAACTCCTCGTGACGTCCGGGATCTCATACGGGACTCCGAACAACATTCGGTTACCACATACAAGCTTCCTTTATAACCCTAGCGTCATCGAACCTTAAGTGTGTAGACCCTACGGGTTCGGGAGACATGCAGACATGACCGAGACGTTCTCCGGTCAATAACCAACAGCGGGATCTGGATACCCATGTTGGCTCCCACATGTTCCACGATGATCTCATCGGATGAACCACGATGTCAAGGACTCAATCGATCCCGTATACAATTCCCTTTGTCTATCGGTATGTTACTTGCCCGAGACTCGATCGTCGGTATCCAATACCTTGTTCAATCTCGTTACCGGCAAGTCACTTTACTCGTTCCGTAACACATCATCCCGTGATCAACTCCTTGGTCACATTGCGCATATGATGATGTCCTACCGAGTGGGCCCAGAGATACCTCTCCGTTTACACGGAGTGACAAATCCCAGTCTCGATTCGTGCCAACCCAACAGACACTTTCGGAGATACCTGTGATGCACCTTTATAGCCACCCAGTTACGTTGTGACGTTTGGTACACCCAAAGCATTCCTACGGTATCCGGGAGTTGCACAATCTCATGGTCTAAGGAAAAGATACTTGACATTGGCAAAGCTCTAGCAAATGAACTACACGATCTTTTGTGCTAGTCTTAGGATTGGGTCTTGTCCATCACATCATTCTCCTAATGATGTGATCCCGTTATCAACGACATCCAATGTCCATAGCCAGGAAACCATGACTATCTGTTGATCACAACGAGCTAGTCAACTAGAGGCTCACTAGGGACATATTGAGGTCTATGTATTCACACGTGTATTACGATTTCCGGATAATACAGTTATAGCATGAATAAAAGACAATTATCATGAACAAGGAAATATAATAATAATACTTTTATTATTGCCTCTAGGGCATATTTCCAACAGTCTCCCACTTGCACTAGAGTCAATAATCTAGTTCACATCGCCATGTGATTAACACTCACAGGTCACATCGCCATGTGACTAATACCCAAGAGTTTACTAGAATCAGTAGTCTAGTTCACATCACTATGTGATTGACACTCAATGAGTTTTTATGTTTGATCATGTTGCTTGTGAGAGAGGTTTTAGTCAACGGGTTTGAACCTTTCAGATCCGTGTGTGCTTTACAAATCTCTATGTCATCTCCTAGATGCAGCTACCACGCTCTATTTGGAGCTATTCCAAACAACTGTTCTACTTGGAGCTATTCTAAATTATTGCTCCATTATATGTATCCGGTCTCTCTACTCAGAGCTATCCGGATAGGTGTCAAGCTTGCATCGACGTAACCCTTTACGACGAACTCTTTTACCACCTCCATAATCGAGAAAATTCCTTAGTCCACTAGTTACCAAGGATGACTTTGACCGCTGTCTGTGATCCATTCATGGATCACTCTTGTACCCCTTGACTGACTCATGGCAAGGCACACTTCAGGTGCGGTACACAGCATAGCATACTGAAGAGCCTACGTCTTAAGCATAGGGGACGACCTTCGTCCTTTCTCTCTATTCTGCCGTGGTCGAGCTTTAAGTCTTAACTTCGTACCTTACAACTCAGGCAAGAACTCCTTCTTTGACTGGTCCATCTTGAACACCTTCAAGATCATGTCAAAGTATGTGCTCATTTGAAAGTATTATTAAGCATTTTGATCTATCCTTATAGATCTTGATGCTCAATGTTCATGTAGCTTAATCCAGGCTTTCCATTGAAAAACACTTTCAAAATAACCCTATATGCTTTCCAGAAATTCTACGTCATTTCTGATCAACAATATGTCAACAACATATACTCATCAGAAATTCTATAGTGCTCCCACTCACTTCTTTGGAAATACAAGTTTCTCATAAACTTTGTACAAACCCAAAATTTTTGATCATCATCAAAGCATACATTCCAACTCCGAGATGCTTACTCCAGTCCTTAAAAGGATCGCTGGAGCTAGCATACCTTTTAGCATCCTTAGGATCGACAAAACTTTTCTGATTGTATTGCATACAACCTTTCCTTACGAAAACTAGTAAGGAAACTTGTCTTGACATCCATCTGCCAGATTTCATAAATGCAGCTAATGCTAACATGATTCCGACGGACTTTAAGCATCGCTACGGATGAGAAAATCTCATCGTAGTCAACTCCTTGAACTTGTGAAAAACTCTTCGCCACAAGTCGAGCTTCACTGATGGTGACATTACCATCCACGTCCGTCTTCTTCTTAAAAGATCCATTTATCTCAATGGCTTGCCGATCATCGGGCAAGTCCACCAAAGTCCATGGATCCGTTCTCGGATTTTATGGCCTCGAGCCATTTATTGGAATCCGGGCCCACCATCGCTTCTCCATAGCTCGTAGGTTCATTGTTGTCTAGCAACATGACTTCCAAGACAGGATTACCGTACCACTCTGAAGTAGTATGTATCCTTGTCACCCTACGAGGTACGGCAGTGATTTGATCCGAAACTTCATGATAAATATCATAAGCTTCCACTTCAATTGGTGTAGGTGCCACAGGAACAACTTCCTGTGCCCTGCTACACACTGGTTGAAGTGATGGTTCAATAACCTCATCAAGTCTCCACCATCCTCCCACTCAACTCTTTCGAGAGAAACCTTTCCTCGAGAAAGGACCCGATTCTAGAAACAATCCCTTATTGCTTTCGGATCTGAATTAGGAGGTATACCCAACTGTTTTGGGTTTCCTATGAAGATGCATTTTATCCGCTTTGGGTTCGAGCTTATCAACCTGAAACTTTTTCATATAAGCGTCACAGCCCCAAACTTTTAAGAAACGACAACTTAGGTTTCTCTAAACCATAATTCATACGGTGTCATCTCAACGGAATTACGTGGTGCCCTATTTAAAGTGAATGTGGTTGTCTCTAATGCCTAACCCATGAACAATAGTGGTAATTCGATAAGAGACATCATGGTACGCACCATATCCAATAGGGTGCAACTATGATGTTCGGACACACCATCACACTATGGTGTTCCAGGCGGTATTAATTGCGAAACAATTTCCACAATGTCTTAATTGTGTGCCAAAACTCGTAACTCAGATATTCATCTCTATGATCATATCATAGACATTTTATCCTCTTGTCACAATGATCTTCTACTTCACTCTGAAATTATTTGAACCATTCAATAATTCAGACTTGTGTTTCATCAAGTAAATATTCTCAACATCTACTCGAATCATCTGTGAAGTAAGAACATAACGATATTCACTCCATGCCTCAGCACTCATTGGACTGCACACATCAAAATGTGTTGCTTCCAATAAGTTGCTATCTTGTTCCATTTTACTGAAACCGAGGCTTTTCAGTCATCTTGCCCATGTGGTATGATTTGCATATCTCAAGTGATTCAAAATCAAGTGAGTCCGAACGATCCATTTGCATGGAGTTTCTTCATGCATATACACCAATAGACATGGTTCGCATGTCTCAAACTTTTCAAAAACGAGTGAGTCCAAAGATCCATCAACATGGAGCTTCTTCATGCGTTTTATACCATTATGACTTACATGGCAGTGCCACAAGTAAGTGGTACTATCATTACTATCTTATATCTTTTGGCATGAAAATGTGTATCACTACGACCGAGATTCAATAAACCATTCCTTTAGGTGCAAGAGCACTTATTCAGGTTTAATACTAATCTTGATGGTAGAGGGAGCGTGCGATGTTAGATCACATCAAACTTGGAAACACTTCCAACACATATCGTCAGCTCACCTTTAGCTAGTCTCCGTTTTATTCCGTAGCTTTTATTTTGAGTTACTAACACTTAGAAACCGAACCGGTATCTTATACCCTGGTGCTACTAGGAGTACTAGTAAAGTACACATTAACATAATGTATATCCAATATACTTCTATTGACCTTGCCAGCCTTCTCATCTACCAAGTATCTGGGGTAATTCTGCTCTAGTGACTGTTCCCCTTATTACAGAAGCACTTAGTCTCGGGTTTGGGTTCAACCTTGGGTTTCTTCATTGGTGCAGCAGCTGAATTGCCGTTTCATGAAGTATCCCTTTGTTCCCTTGCCCTTCTTGAAACTAGTGGTTTCACCAACCATCAACAATTGATGCTCCTTCTTGATTTCTACTTTCGCGGTGTCAAACATCGCGAATACTTCAAGGATCATCATATCTATCCCTGATATGTTATAGTTCATCACGAAGCTCTAGCAGCTTCGTGGCAATGACTTTGGGGAAACATCACTATCTCATTTGGAAGATCAACTCCCACTTGATTCAAGTGATTGTTGCACTCAGACAATCTGAGCACAAGCTCAACGATTGAGCTTTTCTCCCTTAGTTTGTAGGCTAAGAAAATTGTCAGAGGTCTCATACCTCTTGACGTGGGCACGAGCCTGAAATCCTAATTTCAGCCCTCGAAACATCTCATATGTTCCGCGACGTTTCGAAAACGTCTTTGGTGCCTCTACTTAAACCATTTAACTGAACTATCACGTAGTTATCAAAACGTGTATGTTCGATGTTCGAAACATCCACAAATGACGTTTGGGGTTCAGCACACTGAGCAGTGCATTAAAGACATAAGCTTTCTACTGATCGCATAATCGCTACTATCAACTTTCAACTATATTTTCTCTAGGAACATATCTAAACAGTGGAACTAAAGCGCAAGCTTACGACATAATTTGCAAAAGGTCTTTTGACTATGTTCAGGATAATTAAGTTCATCTTATGAACTCCCACTTAGATAGACATCCCTCTGGTCATCTAAGTGATCACATGATCCGAGTCAACTAGGCCGTGTCCGATCATCACGTGAGACGGACTAGTTAACGTCGGTGAACATCTTCATGTTGATCGTATCTACTATACGACTCATGCTCGACCTTTCGGTCTCCGTGTTCCGAGGCCATGTCTGCACATGCTAGGCTCGTCAAGTTAACCCTAAGTGTTTTCGCTGTGTAAAACCGTCTTACACCCGTTGTATGTGAACGTAAGAATCCATCACACCCGATCATCACGTGGTGCTTAGAAGCGACGAACTGTAGCAACGGTGCACAGTTAGGGGAGAACACTTCTTGAAATTTTGTAAGGGATCATCTTATTTACTACCGTCGTCCTAAGTAAACAAGATGCATAAACATGATAAACATCACATGCAATCAAATAGAGTAGTGACATGATATGGCCAATATCATATAGCTCCTTTGATCTTCATCTTCGGGGCTCCATGATCATCTTGTCACCGGCATGACACCATGATCTCCATCATCATGATCTCCATCATCGTGTCTTTATGAAGTTGTCACGCCAACGACTACTTCTACTTCTATGACTAACGTTTAGCAATAAAGTAAAGTAAGTTACATGGCGTTCTTCGATGACACGCAGGTCATACAAAAAATAAAGACAACTCCTATGGCTCCTGCCGGTTGTCATACTCATCGACATGCAAGTCGTGAATCCTATTACAAGAACATGATCAATCTCATACATCACATATCATTCATCACATTCTTCTTGGCCATATCACATCACATAGCATACCCTGCAAAAACAAGTTAGACGTCCTCTAATTGTTGTTTGCATGTTTTACGTGGCTGCTATGGGTTCTAGCAAGAACGTTTCTTACCTACGCAAAACCACAACGTGATATGTCAATTGCTATTTACCCTTCATAAGGACCCTTTTCATCGAATCCGTTCCGACTAAAGTGGGAGAGACTGGCACCCGCTAGCCACCTTATGCACCAAGTGCATGTCAATCGGTGGAACCTGTCTCACGTAAGAGTACGTGTAAGGTCGGTCCGGGCCGCTTCATCCCACAATACCGTCGAAACAAGATTGGACTAGTAACGGTAAGCATATTGAACAACATCAACGCCCACAACTACTTTGTGTTTTACTCGTGCAAAGAATCTACGCAATAGACCTAGCTCATGATGCCACTGTTGGGGAACGTAGCAGAAATTCAAAAAATTTCCTGCGTAACACCAAGATCTATCTATGGAGAGACCAGCAACGAGTAGAAAGAGAGTGGAGTTTGCATCTACATACCCTTGTAGATCGCTAAGCGGAAGCGTTCAAGTGAACGGGGTTGATGGAGTCGTACTCGTCGTGATTCAGATCACCGATGATCAAGTGCCGAACGGACGGCACCTCCGCGTTCAACACACGTACAGCCCGGTGACGTCTCCCACGCCTTGATCCAGCAAGGAGAGAGGGAGAGGTTGAGGAAGACTCCATCCAACAGCAGCACAACAGCGTGGTGGTGGTGGAGGAGCGTGGCAATCCCGCAGGGCTTCGCCAAGCACCATGGGAGAAGAAGAGGAGGGAGAGAGGCAGGGCTGCACCAACGAGAGATCAAATCGCGTGTTATGGGCAGCCCCTAGGCCTCATATATATAGGGGAAGGGGAGGGCTGCGCTCCCTTTAGGGTTTCCCACCCCAAGGGGCGGCGGCCAGCCTCCAGATGGCATCTGGTGCGGCGGCCAAGAGGGGGGGAGGAGTCCATCCTCCCCAAGGCACCTCGGAGGTGCCTTCCCCCTTGAGGACTCTTCCCTCTAGGGTTCCCTAGGCGCATGGGCCTCTTGGGGCTGATGCCCTTGGCCCATGTAGGCCAAGGCGCACCCCCCACAGCCCATGTGGCCCCCCGGGGCAGGTGGCCCCACCCGGTGGGCCCCCGGGACCCTTCCGGTGGTCCCGGTACAATACCGATAACCCCGAAACTTGTCCCGATGGCCGAAACAGGACTTCCTATATATAAATCTTTACCTCCGGACCATTCCGGAACTCCTCGTGACGTCCGGGATCTCATCCGGGACTCCGAACAACATTCGGTTACCACATACAAGCTTCCTTTATAACCCTAGAGTCATCGAACCTTAAGTGTGTAGACCCTACGAGTTCGGGAGACATGTAGACATGACCGAGACGTTCTCCGGTCAATAACCAACAGCGGGATCTGGATACCCATGTTGGCTCCCACATGTTCCACGATGATCTCATCGGATGAACCACGATGTCAAGGACTCAATCGATCCCGTATACAATTCCCTTTGTCTATCGGTATGTTACTTGCCCGAGACTCGATCGTCGGTATCCAATACCTTGTTCAATCTCGTTACCGGCAAGTCACTTTACTCGTTCCGTAACACATCATCCCGTGATCAACTCCTTGGTCACATTGCGCATATGATGATGTCCTACCGAGTGGGCCCAGAGATACCTCTCCGTTTACACGGAGTGACAAATCCCAGTCTCGATCCGCATAAAACAATAGATACTTTCGGAGATACCTGTAGTGTACCTTTATAGTCACCCAGTTACGTTGTGACGTTTGATACACCCAAAGCACTCCTACGGTATCCAGGAGTTACACGATCTCATGGTCAAAGGAAGAGATACTTGACATTGGCAAAGCTCTAGCAAACGAACTACACGATCCTTGTGCTAAGCTTAGGATTGGGTCTTGTCCATCACATCATTCTCCTAATGATGTGATCCCGTTATCAACGACATCCAATGTCCATAGCCAGGAAACCATGACTATCTGTTGATCACAACGAGCTAGTCAACTAGAGGCTCACTAGGGACATATTGAGGTCTATGTATTCACACGTGTATTACAATTTCCGGATAATACAGTTATAGCATGAATAAAAGACAATTATCATGAACAAGGAAATATAATAATAATACTTTTATTATTGCCTCTAGGGCATATTTCCAACACTGGGCTCATCATCGCTTCCTCATAGTTCGTAGGTTCATCATGGTCAAGCAACATGACTTCCATAATTGGATTACCGTACCACTCTGGTGCGGATCTTATTCTGGTAGACCTACGAGGTTTAGTAGAAACTTGATCTGAAGTTTCATGATCAATATCATTAGCTTCCTCACTAATTGGAGTAGTTGTCACAGGAACCGGTTCTTGTGATGAACTACTTTCCAATAAGGGAGTAGATACAGTTATCTCATCAAGTTCTACTTTCCTCCCACTCACTTCTTTCGAGAGAAACTCCTTCTCTAGAAAGGATCCGATTTTAGCAACGAAAATCTTGCCCTCAGATCTGTGATAGAAGGTGTACCCAATAGTCTCTTTTGGGTATCCTATGAAGACACATTTCTCCGATTTGGGTTCGAGCTTATCTGGTTGAAGTTTCTTCACATAAGCATCGCAGCCCCAAACTTTAAGAAACGACAACTTTGGTTTCTTGCCAAACCATAGTTCATAAGGCGTTGTCTTAACGGATTTTGATGGTGCCCTATTTAACGTGAATGCGGCCGTCTCTAAAGCATAACCCCAAAATGATAGCGGTAAATCAGTAAGAGACATCATAGATCGCACCATATCTAGTAAAGTACGATTACGACGTTCGAACACACCATTTCGTTGTGGTGTTCCAGGTGGCGTGAGTTGCGAAACTATTTCGTGTTGTTTCAAGTGTAGACCAAACTCGTAACTCAAATATTCTCCTCCACGATCAGATCGTAGAAATTTTATTTTCCTGTTACGATGATTTTCTACTTCACTCTGAAATTCTTTGAACTTTTCAAATGTTTCAGACTTGTGTTTCATCAAGTAGATATACCCATATCTGCTCAAATCATCTGTGAAGGTGAGAAAATAACGATATCCGCTGCGAGCCTCAACATTCATTGGACCACAAACATCAGTATGTATGATTTCCAACAAGTCAGTTGCTCGCTCCATAGTTCCGGAGAACGGCGTTTTAGTCATCTTGCCCATGAGGCACGGTTCGCAAGTACCAAGTGATTCATAATCAAGTGATTCCAAAATCCCACCAGTATGGAGTTTCTTCATGCGCTTTACACCGATATGACCTAAACGGCAGTGCCACAAATAAGTTGCACTATCATTATTAACTCTGCATCTTTTGGTTTCAACACTATGAATATGTGTATCACTACTATCGAGATTTAATAAAAATAGACCACTCTTCAAGGGTGCATGACCATAAAAGATATTACTCATATAAATAGAACAACCATTATTCTCTGATTTAAATGAATAACCATGTCGCATCAAACAAGATCCAGATATAATGTTCATGCTTAACGCTGGCACCAAATAACAATTATTTAGGTCTAAAACTAATCCTGATGGTAGATGTAGAGGTAGCATGCCGACCGCGATCACATCGACTTTGGAACCATTTCCCACGCGCATCGTCACCTTGTCCTTAGCCAATCTTCGCTTAATCCGTAGTCCTTGTTTCGAGTTGCAAATATTAGCAACATAACCAGTATCAAATACCCAGGTGCTACTGCGAGCATTAGTAAGGTACACATCAATAACATGTATATCAGATATACCTTTGTTCACTTTGCCATCCTTCTTATCCGCCAAATACTTGGGGCAGTTCCGCTTCCAGTGTCCAGTCTGCTTGCAGTAGAAGCACTCAGTTTCAGGCTTAGGTCCAGACTTGAGTTTCTTCTCTTGAGCAGCAACTTGCTTGCTGTTCTTTTTGAAGTTCCCCTTCTTCTTCCCTTTGTCCTTTTTCTTGAAACTGGTGGTTTTGTTAACCATCAACACTTGATGCTCCTTCTTGATTTCTACCTCCGCGGCTTTTAGCATTGCGAAGAGCTCGGGAATAGTCTTGTTCATCCCTTGCATATTATAGTTCATCATGAAGCTCTTGTAGCTTGGTGGCAGTGATTGAAGAATTCTGTCAATGACACTATCATCAGGAAGATTAACTCCCAGTTGAATCAAGTGATTATTATACCCAGACATTTTGAGTATGTGTTCACTGACAGAACTATTCTCCTCCATCTTGCAGCTGTAGAACTTATTGGAGACTTCATATCTCTCAATACGGGCATTTGCTTGAAATATTAACTTCAACTCCTGGAACATCTCATATGCCCCATGACGTTCAAAACATCGTTGAAGACCCGGTTCTAAGCCGTAAAGCATGGCACACTAAACTATCGAGTAGTCATCAGCTTTGCTCTGCCAGACGTTCTTAACGTCGTCGGTTGCATCAGCAGCAGGCCTGGCACCCAGCGGTGCTTCCAGGACGTAACTTTTTTGTGCAGCAATGAGGATAATCCTCAGGTTACAGACCCAGTCCGTGTAATTGCTACCATCATCTTTCAACTTTGCTTTCTCAAGGAACGCATTAAAATTTAACGGAACAACAGCACGAGCCATCTATCTACAAACAAACATAGATGAGCAAAATACTATCAGGTACTAAGTTTCATGATAAATTTAAGTTCAATTAATCATATTACTTAAGAACTCCCACTTAGACAGACATCTCTCTAGTCATCTAAGTGATCACGTGATCCAAATCAACTAAACCATGTCCGATCATCACGTGAGATGGAGTAGTTTCAATGGTGAACATCACTATGTTGATCATATCTACTATATGATTCACGCTCGACCTTTCGGTCTCCGTGTTCTGAGGCCATATCTGTATATGCTAGGCTCGTCAAGTATGACCTGAGTATTCTGCGTGTGCAACTGTTTTGCACCCGTTGTATTTGAACGTAGAGCCTATCACACCCGATCATCACGTGGTGTCTCAGCACGAAGAACTTTCGCAACGGTGCATACTCAGGGAGAACACTTCTTGATTATTAGTGAGAGATCATCTTAAAATGCTACCGTTAATCAAAGCAAGATAAAATGCATAAAGGATAAACATCACATGCAATCAATATAAGTGATATGATATGGCCATCATCATCTTGTGCTTGTGATCTCCATCTTCGAAGCACCGTCGTGATCACCATCGTCACCGGCGCGACACCTTGATCTTCATCGTAGCATCGTTGTCGTTACGCCATCTATTGCTTCTGCGACTATCGCTACCGCTTAGAGATAAAGTAAAGCAATTACATGGCGTTTGCATTTCATACAATAAAGTGACAACCATATGGCTCCTGCCAGTTGCCGATAACTTCGGTTACAAAACATGATCATCTCATACAATAAAATATAGCATCACGTCTTGACCATATCACATCACAACATGCCCTGCAAAAACAAGTTAGACGTCCTCTACTTTGTTGTTGCAAATTTTACGTGGCTGCTACGGGCTTTAGCAAGAACCGTTCTTACCTACGCATAAAAACCACAACGATAGTTCGTCAAGTTGGTGCTATTTTAACCTTCACAAGGACCGGGCGTAGCCACACTCGATACAACTAAAGTGAGAGAGACAGACACCCGCCAGCCACCTTTAAGCACGAGTGCTCGCAACGGTGAAACCAGTCTCGCATAAGCGTACGCGTAATGTCGGTCCGGGCCGCTTCATCTTACAATACCGCTGAACCAAAGTATGACATGCTAGTAAGCAGTATGACTTGTATCGCCCACAACTCACTTGTGTTCTACTCGTGCATATAACATCAACGCATAAAACCTAGGCTCTGATACCACTGTTGGGGAATGTAGTAATTTCAAAAAAAAATCCTATGCACACGCAAGATCATGCTGATGGCATAGCAATGAGAGGGGACAGTGTTGTCCACGTACCCTTGTAGACCGTAAGTGGAAGCGTTAGCACAACGCGGTTGATGTAGTCGTACGTCTTCACGATCCGACCGATCCAAGCACCAAACGTACGGCACCTCCGAGTTCAGCACACGTTCAGCTCGATGATGATCCCCGGGCTCCGATCCAGCAAAGCTTCGAGGATGAGTTCCGTCAACACGACGGCGTGGTGACGATGATGATGTTCTACCGGCGCAGGGCTTCGCCTAAGCTTCGCGACGATATGACCGAGGTGGAATATGGTGGAGGGGGGCACCGCACACGGCTAAGGAACGATCCGTAGATCAACTTGTGTGTCCCTGGGTTGCCCCCCGCCCCCGTATATAAAGGAGCCAGGGGGAGGAGGCGGCCGGCCAAGGAGGGCGCGCCAAGGGGGGAGTCCTACTCCCACCGGGAGTAGGACTCCCTTCTTTCCTAGTTGGAATAGGAGAAGGGGGAAAGAGGAGGAAGAGGGGAAGGAAAGGGGGGGGGGGGGGCGCCGCCCCTCTTCCCTTGTCCTATTCGGACTAGGAAGGGGAGGGGCGCGTGGCCCCCTCCTACCTCCTTCTCTCTTCTCCCTCGAGGCCATGTAGGCCCAATAACCCCCCGGGGGGGTTCCGGTAACCTCCCGGTGCTCCAGTAAAATGCCGATTTCACCCGGAACGATTCCGATGTCTAAATATAGGCTTCCAATATATCAATCTTTATGTTTCGACCATTTCGAGACTCCTCGTTACGTCCGTGATCACATCCGGGACTCCGAACAAACTTCGGTACATCAAAACTTATAAACTCATAATAAAAATGTCATCGTAACGTTAAGCGTGCGGACCCTACGGGTTCGAGAACTATGTAGACATGACCTAGAACTATTCTTGGTCAATAACCAATAGCGGAACCTGGATGCTCATATTGGTTCCTACATATTCTACGAAGATCTTTATCGGTCAAACCGCATAACAACATACGTTGTTCCCTTTGTCATCGATATGTTACTTGCCCGAGATTTGATCGTCGGTACCCAATACCTAGTTCAATCTCGTTACCGGCAAGTCTCTTTACTCGTTCCGTAATGCATCATCCCATAACCAACTCATTTGGTCACATTGCTTGCAAGGCTTATAGTGATGTGCATTACCGAGAGGGCCCAGAGATACCTCTCCTACAATTGGAGTGACAAAACCTAATCTCGAAATATGCCAACTCAACATGTACCTTCGGAGACACCTGTAGTACTCCTTTATAATCACCCAGTTACGTTGTGACGTTTGGTAGTACCCAAAGTGTTCCTCCGGTAAACGGGAGTTGCATAATTCTCATAGTTACAGGAACATGTAAAAGTCATGAAGAAAGCAATAGCAATATACTAAACGATCAAGTGCTAGGCTAACGGAATGGGTCATGTCAATCACATCATTCTCCTAATGATGTGATCCTATTAATCAAATGACAACACATGTCTATGGTTAGGAAACATAACCATCTTTGATTAACGAGCTAGTCTAGTAGAGGCATACTAGTGACTATATGTTTGTCTATGTATTCACACATGTATCATGTTTCCGGTTAATACAATTCTAGCATGAATAATAAACATTTATCATGATATGAGGAAATAAATAATAACTTTATTATTGCCTCTAGGGCATATTTCCTTCAGATGGATACGGTGATTGGAAGGATTTCATCCGCGAAAAGCGGATTGTACGAAGCTGCCAGGAGTTTACTAACAGGTTTTGAGGTACGTAAAAAGGTGTACCTTTTGGTAGAGCCGCATATTAAATGTGCCATGTATGAATAGTAGCCCCTGAGACTCTGTGTGTCGTCACGAGTGACGGCGCACAGAGGATCATAACCCCAGGTATAATATGTCGCCTATTCCATGAAGGTGGCGAGGCGTTCGATGGCTAGCCGGACTGATGAATCTGCCAAACTAAAGCGGCAACTTGACGTAGAAGATGCCGACATCGCGCTTGTAAATAAGCGGCTAGACGAGGCTCAAGGTATGTTCAAAAGACACCCAGTAATAGGAGCTTGATGCTCGGGCCTTATATGTATATACTTTATGTAGATGGTGCTGCTGCCATGGAGAACCTTTGGGCGGAACTTGCCCGAGCCAAGGAGCAAGCAAGGAAAAGTGATGCGGCTGCCGTTAAAGCGGCTGAAGAGCTAAAAGCCGAACAGGCTGCTCATTGCCAGAGCAAGAAGGAAATAGCCGAGATGGCCATAAGAGCGATGAAGGTGGCTCAGAAGGACCTTGAAAAGATCACTGCCGAAGCCAAGGATACTCGCTCTGCCATGAGAGCGATGAAGGAGGAGTTGCGTCAGGCCGGAGATATCACAGCTGGAAAGCCTTATATGCTGCGGATGAAGTTCGGAGACCCCAAGTATGTTCCATTAGACCGGTAGTGGAGTGCGGAAAACGCTTACCTGGATTTGGCAGTAAGTGCGGCGGACGCGACCGAACACTTCCGCAGCCAAGGTGACCATGAATTGGAAGAGCTTTTTTGGTCGCAGTACCACAATCCAGAATGCCCACTGTCAGTATCCGACCGTTTAGCCGCCTGGGTGGAGCTGAACAGGTTATCCGGACTCGCCATGAGGTATGTTGCGAGTCGTCTGTGGCCAGAGAAGCCGGAGCCGAAGAGTTATTTTGGCTTGGTGCAGCAGTTCCTTGGTTTGGTGCCGCATGCTGATGCAATGATGAGGTCGGCGTGCATAGAGGGCGCACAGATGGCTCTTGCCCGTATCAAAACATACTGGGCAAATGAAGGCTAGTATTGTTGCGTCCCAGGATTCGGACGAAAGCCGAGTACCTGCCAAGCACTATTTTGAGGAAGTTCTTCCTGGCGCTCGTATAATAGAGTCGCAGTGCTCGAAGGATGTTGTGTTCGAATAGCTTATACTATTTGTAAAACGAATTTTGTTTTTAGGAAAAAAAAGCTTTTTATACTTGTGCTTGCAAGAATCATGATGCCTCCTGTGCGGCCGTTTAATGTATATATTTGTATATAACCTAAAAGATGGCAGTCGTTGGCTTCAGCCCCCACGCATAGAATGCGGGGGTGTTCGCAAAAAGGCGCCTTTTCACACTTGATCCAACGTCTTGGTCCTACAAAGGAGATGGTGGCGCGGTGAACTAGGCAACCGGACTATAATGCTTTATCACTTTCACTTAGCCATAGGAGTTTGACAGTGGGGCTACTGAATAGCCCCTAGGGGCACCGCGCTCGCCCGAATTCGGGGCGCGAGTGTGCCTGACCGGGAAGCGGCCCTTCGTTAATGCGGGGGAATCCTAAAGATTCCGAAAGTCATCGAGTGGTTGACCAATCTCTCGCTATATCATGACTGTCAGTTTTCGGCTTTCTCTACTGAGGTGCTCACCTGGCCGAACCGGGGCACAATCGCAGTAGTTCTCCTGGTGCCGCGTTAGCCGATATAACGGAACGTAAGGCAGCAAAACACAGGATCCGGGCAAACCCAACATTTGACCAAAGACATGATTCGGAGCTGATGCATATAGGGCCAAACTCGCTACGCCGAACACTCCCTAAGGTATTCGGTCTTTATGAAGAGGGGCCGAAATAGAGCCCTTGGTAAAAAAGCCCATAGTGTCCAGGTACGTGCAAAATTTTTGGCGTGGCCACATGCCAAGACGCCAGCCTCCTCATCGGCTATAGAGAAAGCCGGGGGATGTTATTAACAAGAGACAGTAAAAAAGGTTTACGCAGGGTCTTAATCTGAAAAGAATCCTTGAACGGGTCCCTGCTGCACGTCTGCGCCTGTGTCTCCATTGTGCCGTATCCTGGACGGGCGTAGCACGATGTTCGTCTGCGAAAGAGAGGAACTTAGTAAAAAGTAAGCGTGCGAGAAATCTATATCGAAATAAATAAAATATAGTTGGAGCAAGAGTTGGGCTATATTGTCTCCGAGCGTGAGCACATGGAGCCCCTTGCATGGGGGTATGCGGATGTTAAGCATGTTGACGCCGGACTCGTCGAGCCGTGTCCGGGATAGTAGGGCTGGATTTGTGAGCGGCTATCTAGGCAGCCGCACCCTTGCCCGTACTTTGGGGGTCAATTTATGTTCCCCTGTAATGAAATGATACCCTTTGGGCCAGGCATTTTGAGTGTAAGGGATGCGTAATGCGGTATTGCGTTAAAGCGGGCGAAAGCTTCACGTCCCAGTAGCGCTTGATAGCGACTTACGAATGGGGCGATGTGGAATGTTAGCTTTTCGCTTCGGAAGTTGTCGGGTGATCCGAACATGAATTCTAACGTAAGGGAACCCATACTTGGGGTATCCGGGCCTGGCGTTACTCCTTGAAAGGAAGTGTTGCCGAGGTGTATTATAACTGGGTTTAGTCCGAGTTTGCGGACTGTGTCCTGATATAACAGGTTCAAGTCGCTGCCGCCATCCATAAGGGCGTTTGTAAATTGGAGTCCGTTAATAATTGGATTTACGACCAAGGCAGTCCAGCCTGTGTTCTGGTCTCCTCTGGAGTAATCCTGATGATCGAAGGTGATTGGTTGTAACAACCAGTGGGGTTGCTCCTCCGGGGCTGGCTGTACGGCGCGTGTCTTCGTAGGTGCCGTTCTGCTCTTCCCTTTTGTCACATGAAGTAGATTTACTGTCTTGACTTCTTGTGGGAACTTCTTTTGTTCTCCGGTGCTCTGTTTGTGGGGTGCATCGTCATCTTCGCTTGGTGTGTTGAGCCCCTTGTGTTCGGTGTTGAGCTTGCCGGACTGCTTAAAGACCCAACAATCTCTGTGGGTATGGTTTGCGGGTCTCCCCGGAGTGCTGTGGATTTGACATATTTTGTCCAAAATTTTGTTGAGGTTGGATAGCTCGTCCCTATCGTCTTTGGGGGGCGGCTTTTTCTGATTTTGCCGAGAGCTTTTGAATCCGGCGTTTACTGCCATGCTCATCGATCTGTTGTCTTTTATCCGGTGCGGTTCTTTGTTACGGCGCGGCTTCCTGTTCCCATCTCTGGGTTCGGACGTATTCGGGTTGCTGGTGCTGCTTCTTGCCAACTAGCTATCCTCTCCTGCACAAAAGCGGGTCATGAGGCTTGTTAACGCGGCCATTGTTCGCGGCTTTTCTTGGCCGAGGTGTCTGTCGAGCCATTCGTCTTGGACGCTATGTTTGAAAGCTGCCAGGGCCTCTGCGTCCGGACAGTCGACTATTTGATTCTTTTTGATAAGGAATCTATTCCAGAGCTTCCGGGCTGACTCTCCGGGCTGCTGAGTTATATGACTCGGATCATTTGCATCCGGGGGTCGGACATAAGTCCCTTGAAAATTTTCCCGGAAAGCATCCTCAAGCACTTCCCAACTTCCCATGGTGTTTTCGGGAAGGCTTTTAAGCCAATGCCGGGCTGGCCCTTTGAGCTTAAGGGGTAAGTATTTTATGGCGTCGAGGTCGTCTCCTCTGGCCATGTGTATGTGGAGGATGTAGTCCTCGATCCAGACTCCAGGGTCTGTTGTTCCGTCGTATGCTTCTATGTTCACTGGCTTGAATCCGGCTGGGAATTCATGGTCCAACACCTCATCGGTAAAACATAGGGGGTGTGTGGCACCCCTGTATTTAGGCGTGCCGCGATGTTCGGGTATTTGTTGCATTACATCACTCCCTGGAGCTTGCTTTCTTGGCCTATAGATGGATCTGGTTGGGCCAGTTTTCTGATGTGAATTCTTGGACGGATCGCGCGCCATATTGAGTGCGGCGTCCTTTGATGCGTGAGATTGATCGTAGGGTCGTCTATCCGACCTTGTGGCTTCCTTATTTTTTGACTGTGGGGGCTTTATGGCTTCTTCATCAAATTCTGGTAGTAGTTTCCACTTCGGATAGCCCTTTGTATGGCGACTACTGCCGTACTTGTGTGCCGTATTGAGTACTTTGCCCCATCTGATCCTGAGTGCATCTTTTGCTGTCTTGAGCCTCCGCTTCTGCTTTCTCAGGCTACGTGCAGTGGCAACGAGCCTTTGGTGGAGGTTCTGATGTTCCAGCAATTTGTCTGGCGTGAGGTCATCCGGGCTATTATCTTTCCCGAGGATTGGTTGTTCAGATTGTCCGCCCTGTTTGGACGGATGCTCAATGGCATGTTCGTCGTCCGTTGATTCACCCTGCTCTATGGCTGGGTCTTTGTCGAGGTGGGGCTTGGCCTTGCGCTTACGCCGCCACTTTGATTGTTTTTTGGGGGAGCGATCCCTGGCCGCATCCTCGTTGTCGTTTCTGTTGTATGTGTCCACCATGCATATATCGTATGATGAGGTGGCTTTCTGGCGCCCTATAGGTTCTGGTTCCTGATCGTCTCCTTTATCGGCGTCCATACCGTCAATATCTTCGGAGTCGAAATCGAGCATGTTGGTTAGATCGTCGACAGTGGCTATCAAGTGGGTGGAGGGTGGGGTTCAAACTTCGTCGTCCGCATCCCAACCACCCCGACCGTAGTCCGGCCGGGGTTCTTTCGACAAAGAGAGAGACTTTAGCAAATTTAGGATATCGCCAAAGGGCGAGTGCTGAAAGACATCCACGGCGGTGAACTCCATGATCGGAGCCCAATCGGGTTCGATCGAAGGGGGTGCGGAATATTCAGAGTCCGGAACGGAGTCCGGCACCTTGGAGTCACGGGCCTTGCAAAGGACTAGGCTGGTATTCGGCTCTATCGCCGCAGAGATTGCGACTCCTGGGGCGGCGTCCAACCATCCGTCCCTGGTTAGCGCAGTCGGCTCCGAGCTAATGGTCAGAGTGAACACTTGAGCGGCACTCTGGGCGTTGTCCGGCGGCAGAGCTAGATCATGCCCATCGAGACAGTGCGGCGCGCCCGGTCGTGGCTCGAATCCGTCGAAGATCAAGTTCCCGTGGATGTCGGCCGTGTAGTTTAAGCTTCCAAACCTGACCTGATGGTCAGGGGCGTAGCTTTCGATCTGCTCCAGATGGCCAAACGAGTTGGCCCGCAATGCGAAGCCGCCGAATACGAAGATCTGTCCGGGGAGAAAAGTCTCATCCCGGACCGCATCGCGATTGACGAGCGAAGAAGCCATCGGGCCTAAAGGCGACGACACAGAGGAACTCTCAATGAAAGCACCAATGTCGGTGTCAAAACCGACGGATCTCGTGTAGGGGGTCCCGAACTGTGCGTCTAGGCGGATGGTAACAGGAGACAAGGGACACGATGTTTTTACCCAGGTTCGGGCCCTCTCGATGGAGGTAAAACCCTACTCCTGCTTGATTAATATTGATGATATGGGTAGTACAAGAGTAGATCTACCACGAGATCGGAGTGGCTAAACCCTAGAAGCTAGCCTATGGTATGATTGTTGTTCGTCCTATGGACTAAGACTCTCCGGTTTATATAGACACTGGAGAGGGCTAGGGTTACACAGAGTCGGTTATAATGGGAGGAGATCTTCATATCGTATCGCCAAGCTTGCCTTCCACGCCAAGGAAAGTCCCATCCGGACACAGGACAGAGTCTTCAATCTTGTATCTTCATAGTCCAGGAGTCCGGCCAAAGGTCTTAGTCCGGCCATCCGGACACCCCCTAATCCAGGACTCCCTCAAGAACCATGCTCATAACAATAATGTGCCCAACAAAAAGCAGTTTTTGAAAAAGAATCCTCAAAAGCCTAAGCAATGCAACGAGGCAAGTTGTTCACGTTCCGCTCCTCCAACGTCTATTCCAGTTAATCTTACAAATGCCGCTGGAGAAAGACTTTGCAATTTTTGCAAGCTGCCAAATCATGTCAAGGCGGATTGTCCAGGTTTTCTTAAGTGGCTGAATAAAAGGGGTAAGGATGAGATCACTCTTGTAGATGAATCTCTATATGTTGATTTTTCTGAATCTACATGGTGGATTGACTCAGGTGCGACTGTTCATGTCGTGAATTCTTTGCAGGGATTCCATATAAGCCACACCCTAAAGGGAACAAGAGGACTTAATGGCGCGAATGGGAAGGAGGCTGAAGTTGAAGCCGTGGGCTCCCTCACCTTGAAGTTGCACACTGGTTTCCTACTTCAGCTCAAGGACGTTCTTTATGTGCCTACTTTGAGTAGGAATTTAATTTCAGTTTCATGTTTAGATGATTTTGGATTTCATTGTACCTTCGAGGAGAAACAATGTTTTTTAAAGTATTGTAATAAGGATGTTGGTCTCGCCGTTCGGCGAGGAAAACTTTATATGTTAAGTCTTTCCGGTTATCCTATGTGTGTGAATCTCTGCGAAATGAATATGAATGAACGCAATCATAAAAAGAATGGGAGAAGTATCAATCCTTCTTCGAAAGTGTGGCATCGTCGTTTGGGCCACATTTTGAGGGGGAGAATGGAATGAATGATTAAATAAGAAATACTTCATCCTCTAGATTTCTCTAATGCGGGCAATTGTATTGACTGTATTAATGGAAAATATGTGAAAACAATTAAGAAAGGAGCAGTAAGAGCCACATCGGTCCTTGAACTTATTCATACTGACATATGCGGACCTTTAACATAAAGTCTATGGATGGTTTTGATTCCTTCATTACCTTGACAGATGATTTCTCTCGCTATGGCTACATTTACCCCATACGTGATCGATCTGAAGCTTTGGAAAAATTTAAGATTTATAAAGCTGAGGTTGAAAATCAACTCAACCTAAAGACCAAAGTAGTACGGTCTGATCGTGGGGGAGAATATTATGGCAGGCATGCTCCTTACGGGCAAATTCCAGGACCATTCGCAAAATATCTTGCTAAAAATGGAATAATTGCCCAATATTCAATGCCTTGTGAACATCAGCAAAATGGTGTAGCTGAGCATCGCAACCGCACTCTTATGGACATGGTACGTAGCATGCTTAGTCATGCAAACTTACCAGTAAGCCTTTAGATGGAGGCATTGAAAACAACTACACATATCCTAAATCTTGCTCCAACTAAGTCAGCACCGAGCACACCTTACGAGATGTGGGCGGGAAAGAAACCGAGCTTGAATTACTTGCGAGTGTGGGGCTGCCCGGCTAAAGCTAAAGTATTCAATCCACATATTAAGAAATTGGACCCAAAGACAGTTAGTTGTTTTTCATTGGGTACCCTCATAGAGGAAAAGGATATCGCTTTTATTGCCCAGGTCATACCACCAAGTTTGTGGAAACCAGGCAAGCAGTGTTTTTTGAGGATAATGAAGTCACTGAGGTTAGGGCGATTGATCTTGAGGAGAAGCGGGTGTACGTTCCATCCCCGACTATCCAACAGAACTTTATCCCTATGCCTAATATGCACGAGACACCTACTGGTGATCCCGAACCTGAAGTGGATCCTCAACCCGACGAGGAGCCTCAGCATAATGAAGATCCTCAGCCTGATGAGCATCCTCAGCCAAATAATGAGCCTCAACCCAATGTTAATCCTCAACCTTCTTGGGCAAGAGAAAATGCACATACTAATGAGCCTACAAGAAGATCACAACGGGAAAAGAAAAAGGCCATCTCTAGCAATTATGTCACTTTCATGTGTGAGGATGAAAATGACATAGGGAAGGCACAAGATCCGACCTCATATAAAGAAGCCACTAAAAGTGAAGACTCGTCCAAATGGTTGGTATCCATGGAAGACGAATTGAAATCTATGAGCTCGAATGATGTTTGGGACTTAGTAGAAGTTCCTGATGGAGCCAAAAGGGTAGGCTGCAAGTGGGTCTACAAAACCAAATATGCGTCCAAAGGGAATGTTGAAAGGTTCAAAGAGAGAATTGTAGCAAAGGGCTTTACACAGAGAGAATGAATCAATTATAAGGAAACCTTCTCGCCTGTGTCATCCAAAGATTCTTTTAGAATTGTCATGGCACTTGTAGCTCATTATGATTTGGAGATGCATCAACTGGATGTCAAGATAGTGTTTTTGAATGGTGACTTAAAAGAAGAAGTTTACATGACTCAACCTGAAGGTTTTGTCGTGGAAGGAAAAGAACGTATGGCATGTCGTTCAAAGAAATCCATATATGGCTTGAAGCAAGCTTCAAGGCAGTGGTACCTCAAGTTCGACGAGATTGTTAGAACTTTTGGTTTTAAAGAGAATGAAGTGGACAACTGCATATATGTTAAATTTAAAGGCAATATGTGTCGGTGTCAAAACCGGTGGATCCTGAACTGTGCGTATAAGGCTAACAGGAGGCTGGGGACATGATGTTTACCCAGGTTCGGGCCCTCTCGATGGAGGTAATACCCTACTTCCTTATTGATTGATCTTGATGATATGAGTATTACAAGAGTTGATCTACCACAAGATCGTAGAGGCTAAACCCTAGAAGCTAGCCTATGATTATGATTGTTCTTGTCCTACGGACTAAACCCTCCGGTTTATATAGACATCGGAGAGGGCTAGGGTTACACAGAGTCGGTTACAGAGAAGGAGATCTAACATCCAAATTGCCAAGATTGCCTTCCACGCCAGGGAGAGTCCCATCCGGACATGGGACGAAGTTTTCAATCTTGTATCTTCATAGTCCAACAGTCCGGCCAAAGAATATAGTCCGGCTGTCCGGATACCCCCTATTCCAGGACTCCCTCAGTAGCCCCCGAACCAGGCTTCAATGACGATGAGTCCAGCGCGTAGATTGTCTTCGGCATTGCAAGGCGGGTTCTTCTCCAAATCCAGAGTACCTGTTGTAGCGAACAGTGTCCGGCTTCCCACTAATCTTGTACTCCTCAGCTTCTGTGCTTCAATAATGGCCATCTCCACGTGTCGAGCGAATACGAGGAGCTGGGGCATTTTTACATTTGCCACCCTGACCCTGTAAGAGAACCGTCTATTTGAAGAGACGGGGATCCTCAGATCCAAATCTCACCTTCTTCCCTCAAGCAAGCATTCAACAGAGCGCATCCGGAAAAACCATTCCATCATGGTTGGTCGCCGCAGCTCCTCTTCTCGCTCCCTTAGCTCTAAGCCAGGTGATTGGGAAAAGTGTTCTGTCCCCCATAGCCGTTTAGTAGAGTTGCAGACCCAAGGGTTTCTTCCACCTGCATACATGGTCCCTGTCCGAGCCGGACTAGCCACCTATAATGGCGGGGAGCAAGCAGAGAGCTTTCCTAACCCATCTCAGGGGGAGCGGGTATGCCTTGTCCCATATTTGCTGAGAGGACTCGGGTTTCCAATCCACCCGTTCCTCCGCGGGCTCTTGGAGTTCTATGGCCTCCAGCTGCATAACTTCACCCCCGCCTCCGTACATCGCAGGTTACGTTGCCCTCTGCGAGCTATTTCTAGGATGCGAGGATCATTTCGAGTTATGGAAGACGCTATTCTGCCTCATCCCTCGTAATCAGGAGGGATCTATATATCAAGTGGGCGGAGCCGAAATATGGCGCGTCGCCCAGACCGGATACCTATCCGGCACTCCAAAGAAGGCATCCGAAGACTGGCCCTCGGAGTGGGTTTATGTAGATGACGTTCCCCTTCCGAACCCAATCCGGACGGGCCTTCTTGAGTTTAATAACGCTCCGCTGAAGAAACGCCAAAACTGGCGCCCTTGGAGCCCCCAGGAGGAAGATGACAGAGAAATCCACTTCCTGATGGGCAGGATAAAAACACTGGCCCAATCAGGACTGACAATAATCGAAGTTATGTCAATATGCATAATGCGGGGGGTGAAGCCACTTCAATATCGGGGGAAGCCCATGTGGCACTTCAACAGGGAAGACGATGCCACCCGCTGCGGTCGTAAAGGTTCGGACTCCGCCACCGCTCTGGCGAGAATACTGTCCGATTTATATAAAGGAGAAGAAGAGGAGTTCCTCCGCATTAAGGCGCGGGATGGATTTTCCATGTACAACTCCCCAAGCTGGGTAAGCCGTTACTCTTTACTCAACTCTATCCATTCTTGCATCCTTCGTCACAATCATTTACCTTGTTGTTTCAAAGAAGGAACTGAGGATGGCCGTGAAAGAGTTCAACAGCCCCTCTCCGCAGCCAGAGGATCCTGGCCGGGCTCTCGACCCCGGACTTGAAGAAGATCCAGATATATCTGTGGAGCTTGTCGATGAGACATTTTATCAGGCAAGCTGTGACGGCACCTTGGTGGCCATTATTGCCAATTATCCCGGACTGCTCCCTATATCACGTGTAAGCAAAGCTGAAGTCCTAACCTCTAAAAAGGATTCCTTCTTTATACCATACCTTATGCACATATATCGTATTTTTATAGAGACGGCCATCGGGATGCGGCGCTGAGCCCCTAGGGGCTCATCAGCAAAGGGCATCCGGGCCAGGCAGGCTCAAGAGGAAGGCGGTCAGGATTGAAACGCCGTCGTAGAGGTATAATTTAAAATCTGCTCTGTGATTATCAGCTTTAAAATGTAACATCGTCCATCATGTCCTGGCAGAAAGAGTAGTCATCGGCCTATATCCGGAGATCCTACCGGCCACGCCTCCACCAGCCGGATTCCAGAACCGGCCTCATGAGAGGAGGCTAATGTGCGGACGACGCTGAATTGTCCTCCGACAGAGGATGCGGATAGGCTCTCCGCTACAAATTCCGAAGTAGAGAGCGCCATGAATCACCGGCACCGACGGGCCGTACTCCGTAATTGTATTTTTTCCGAAGAGGCATTCAATGCCTTCAATTCGGGAGACGCATACATCCGAGCTACTCAAGATTGACTCGCCCGAGCGACGGGCCAGTATACAAAGGATATACGGGTAAGAAAATATGATAAGTATGTATATCAGTATCCCCTGAGATTTGAAACAGTTGGAACAACTTATTTAAGGATCATTGTATGCACAGGTTCTTGTAGAGAAGAATACCCATTTATCTCAAGAGCTGGAGGAATTCAAGACCCAGCCGAGGGCCGCAGTTGCCAAACTAGAGGAATCCTAGAAGGCCTCATCTGGTAATACTTGTCTCAATAGATAAATTTTAAGGACATATACCAGTTAGTATTCGGCGTGCTTTGTAAGTCTAACAGAAGATTCTACAGACAATCCCGGAGAGAATCCAGAGATCGTAAAAGATAGTCAGTCACATGTCTGAAGACAGCTAAAGGCTGGCGAGCGTGTGCTTACGCAGGTTAGGCCGGAGAAAAACAATCTCCATCATGCCAATATCCGGCTGAGCGTCGAATTAGCAGATGTTCAAGCTCAGCTTGCGGACTCCGTGAAGGAGAACAGGATGCTTCGTCGCGGCATTTATGGTAAGTGCTTAAATGAACTGCAGTGCAGTTTGGCGAGGAAGCGTATTAATAGAGTTATGTCTGTAGGTATGCCGACGGGCCATCCTGAAGAGGAGATGCCCGGGTCCGCAGGCGATTTGCTGCAAGATCTCTCACAACTGCACGAACGAGCTCGGCAGGTGATGCAGGGTATTGCCCAGGCCTTGTGGCCATCCGCTTCCCTGCCAGGAGGCATGGGGGAGCTTGTGGATATTCTCAAAGGAGCATGGCGGCGCTTCCGGTTATGGAAGGTATCAGCCTGGCGACAAGGTACAAGGGAAGCCTGGGCCATGGTGAAGACGCGATACGCCAAGGCTGACCCAAACCATATGGCCAAAGTCGGACTAGTGGGGCCAGATGGGAAAGAGATTCCTGTAAGTCTGGTGTATGACCAAGTGGCATTAGCCGCAAAGTATTCCCAACAGGAATGTAGGCTAGACAACCTATTGGATGGTATAGAAGAAGAATTTAGCCAGTCCAAGTGACTATGTACTTCAATGGACGTATGTAGTCCCTAGCCGGGTTGTAAATCATTTGTCATGGCGGAACTTTTCGCTTCAGCCTCCGAACCCGACAGTCCGAAGTGTATCCGAATACCCGCTCAGTTATGTAAAACTGGGGTACGCATGGAAACCAGGCGTAGGGGTCATAAGCGCTTGAACAGACAAGTACCCAACTAGTTATGTTATATTACATGGATAGTAAGAAACATCTTCCAGAGAGAATAGTTCCTTTAGGGGTTCCTTTCCCTGGGTACGCATGCATCGATGTGCATGTCCGAACTGCGAGCAGAGGCGCAGGAAACAAAACATCTGGGAATTTATGTTATAATAAACAAAAAACATATTTTGTTCACCGACCGAATATTCCCTTAAGAACGCTAGCTTTCGGCTTCACCCAGTCTGAGGTACACATCCGGCTGAACCGGCAGTAACAATCGCAGAGGTGCTCCCCTTATGCCCTAGCCGAATTAATGGGAACGTAGGGCCTAAACACAAGAGCCAGGCAAGCCAGCATGGCCAAAACTTAAGTCATATCGATGCATATAATGGTGAAGAAAAGGAACATATGGAAAGGTGACGCATATGTGGTGGGCATAAAGCCATGAAAATAATTATATTAAACTTCCGTATAGGAAGCTGAGGGAGTCCCGGACTAGGGGGTGTCTGGATAGCCGAACTATCATCATCGGCCGAACTCCAAGACTATGAAGATACAAGATTGAAGACTTCGTCCCGTGTCCGGATGGGACTTCCCTTGGCGTGGAAGGCAAGCTTGGCGATACGGATATGTAGATCTCCTACCTTTGTAACCGACTCTGTGTAACCCTAGCCCTCTCCCGTGTCTATATAAACCGGATGGCTGTAGTCCATAGGACAAACAACAATCATACCATAGGCTAGCTTCTAGGGTTTAGCCTCCTTGATCTCGTGGTATCTACTCTTGTGACCCACATCATCAATATTAATCAAGCAGGACGTAGGGTCTTACCTCCATCAAGAGGGCCCGAACCTAGGTAAAAACATCGTGTCCCTTGTCTCCTGTTACCATTCGCCTAGACGCACAGTTCGGGACCCCCTACCCGAGATCCGCCGGTTTTGACACCGACATTGGTGCTTTCATTGAGAGTTCCTCTGTGTCGTCGCGATCAGGAAGGATGCCTTTTCCCGTCTTTAAAGACGGCACCGTCGTCAAGGGAGCTTTGGCCGCCGGCCAAACTGTCCGGCTAGGTGGTTTTCTTATGACCGCCTGTTCGGCCACCGCTCCAACGATGACCTCTCAGGTCATCAAAAGCGATCTTCACGTCATCCCGGAATTCGCCGAGCAGTTAGATCCGATCGAGCTCTCCTCTGTAAACGAGCTCTTGGATCGCATCGCCGCCCTGGGAGTCGCTACAGACTACTATCAGATTGGGCTTAAAACCGATCTGAGAGAGATTAACTCTCCTCAGGCTACCCACCACGTTGTCGTGGTAGAGGAACAATGTGGCAACCCTTCTTCTACGTTGAAAACCAACTACGTCCGGATTCCCGATCCCTCCAAGCCAGATTCCCGCGGAGGGACGGACGCTAATCAAATACTGAACTTAGAGTCAGGCATCGGACTAGATTCGTTGGAAAGCATCCAGCAAGTCAAGCTTCCAAATCCGGAAACTTCTTGGCCTTTGAGCCTCAGATCGGGCGGGGTTCCAAACTTGATTATACCCGCCCACCCAAACATAAGCGATCTATCTTGAATACGGCAAGAGCCCGATGAAACAGTACATCATTACTGGGCCAGATTCCTCCTGGTTATGAACAGGATAAAGGACTGCTGCGAAGAAAGCGCGATTTCAATTTTCTTCAACAATTGCACGGACAAGGGAATCATGAAGGCCATAAGTCATCGCGAAGTTACATGCTTCGTCGACCTAGCGACCATCGTACAAAAATACTGTGCGGTGGAGAGTGCCAGGAACACCGAAACTAGGTTTTGGGACAGTCCGGCCTTGACTACAACCCTAGTCCGAAGTAAAAGGGTGCGCCATACTCAAGCACCTGGGTTAAAAACCAAAAAGCAAAAACCCCCTAAAGGGCATGGAACCGTACTGGAGGGCTGGCTCAACGGACCCTGCAAAATCCACAGTACGGAGAGTGCCACTCCAACACACAGCCTTCAAGCATGTTGGATACTACGGCAGGTGGCCAAAAGTGGCGAAGGCTTTTTAGCCCCGGGCAAACAGCCCAGCAGTACCGGTACGGTATTAACAGTCTTCAAGACTTTCGCATCAAATAACATGCAAAAATGAACAATCTGCGGCCTCGCCGAAGTCTACCAAGTAGCAACATCAAATCCATGGAGTGACACGGCTATCACCTTCAACGCCAGCGACGAACCTAAATTCCGAACAACTAGAGCACTAGCCGCATTGGTCCTTAGTCCGATAGTGGACGGCTTTCGCCTTACCAAGGTACTCATGGATGGCGGCAGCGGATTAAACCTCATCTACGAGGAAACCCTTCAAAAAATGGATATTGACTGGAGCCGCATCGAGCGAAGCAGCACAACCTTCAGAGGGATAATCCCTAGTCGAGAAGTACGCTGCACAGGAAAAATCACACTAGATGTAGTGTTCGGCTCACAGGACAATTACAGGTCCGAGGAGGTCACGTTCCAAGTGGCTCCATTCGGCAGCGGATATCACGCTTTGTTAGGGCGAGAGGCATTCACAATCTTTCAAGCTATACCCCACTACGGGTACATGAAGCTCAAAATGCCCGGACCCAATGGGATAATCACTCTTGCCAGTGATCCAGATACAGCACTCCACGCTGAAAATAAGACAGCCGCATTGGCCCTAGAGGCATTGTCCGAAGCCCTAGCGGCAGAGGAACTAACTACGCTGTGCTCCACGGTGGATAGGGATGATGTGATACTCGATAAGAGGTCCAAGTCCACCTCTTTTAAACCAGCAGACGAAATAGTCAAATTTCAGGTCCATCCAACGGACCCCACAAAGACGGCCTCCATTGGGGCACAGTTAAGTCCTGATGTCGAAGCCGCACTACGAGAATTCCTTCGGGAAAATTGGGACATTTTTTCCTGGCACCCTTCAGACATGCCAGGAATCCCACGCAGGCTGGCAGAGCACAGCCTAAACATCCCAAAAGGATTCAAGCTGGTCAAACAAGCTCTTCGGCGATTTTACGAACCCAAAAGACAGGCAATGGGAGAGGAGCTAGCCAAACTCTTAGAAGCCGGATTCATCAGAGATATAAAACATCCGGACTGGCTAGCCAATCTAGTAATGGTACCAAAAAAGGACAAATCCTGGTGCCTCTGCGTAGATTTTAAAGACCTTAACAAGGCCTGTCCAAAGGACCCTTTCCCCCTCCCTCGCATCGACCAAATCATCGATGCTACCGCAGGGCACGATTCATTGTGCTTCCTCAACGCATACTCCGGATACCATCAAATCAAGATGGCGGAGAAAGACCAGGCCGCAACGGCATTCATTACTCCATATGGGCCATTCTGCTTCAACACAATGCCCTTCGGACTCAAAAACGCCGGCACAACATATCAGCGCATGATTCAAACATGTCTGGCTACCCAGATAGGCAAAACAGTAGAGGCATACGTAGACGATGTGGTCGTGAAGACCAAACACGTCGAAACTCTAGTAGAAGACTTGAGGGTGACATTCGACAACCTCCGAGCATATGACATTAAGCTCAACCCAGAAAAATGCGTCTTCGGTGTACCAGCCGGAAAGCTCTTGGGCTTCATCGTATCCGGTAGAGGAATTGAAGCAAACCCGACCAAAATCCAAGCTCTGTCACAATTGGATATTCCAAAGGACCTCAAGCAAATACAAAAACTAACCGGATGCGTAGCGGCCTTAAGTCGCTTCATCTCCCGTTTGGGAGAAAAGGCTCTACCCCTCTACCGCCTCCTCCGGCACACCGAACATTTCGAATGGACGGACGCTACCACAACCGGACTTGAAGAAATAAAGGCCATACTGGCAACAAATCCAGTCCTGGCCGCGCCCAACCTGGGCGAACCTATGTTATTATATATCGCAGCAACACATCAAGTTGTCAGCGCGGTACTCGTCGTTGAGCGAGAGACAGAAGGGCACAGATTCCCTCTTCAAAAACCAGTGTACTACATATCCACTGTTCTAACTCCAGGCAAGTCCCGGTACCCACATTATCAAAAGATAGTGTACGCGGTGTTCATGGCATCCCGGAAGCTGCGACACTACTTTCAAGAGTGTTCCATAACGATGGCCTCTAAAGTACCTCTCAACGATATTATAAACAATCGCGACGCAACGGGCAGGATTGCAAAATGGGCTATTGAGCTCTTACCATTTGACATAACCTATAAACCACGGCGAGCTATAAAGTCGCAGGTTCTGGCTGACTTTGTCGCCGAATGGACCGAAGCCAAACTCCCTAAAGAGTACGGTGCATACTCCAATTGGATCATGCATTTCGATGGATCGAAAATGTTGGCTGGCTTGGGGGCTGGCGTTGTCCTGACGTCCCCAACTGGAGACACAATCCAATACATACTTCAAATAATGTACATGGACTCCAACAATGCAGCCGAATACGAGGCCCTTCTACATGGCCTCTGGATGGCAATCTCCATGGGCATTCAACGCCTAGAGGTGCGCGGGGATTCAAACCTCGCAATATCCCAAGTAAATGGAGACTTTGACGCCAAAGATCCAAAAATGGCAGCTTACTGCAACGCCGTCCTAAAAATGTCAGCTCGGTTCGAAGGACTCGAATTCCACCATGTAGCCCGGGATAATAACCAGGCAGCAGATGTGTTAGCGCGCATCGGCGCGAAACGAGACACCGCCCCTCCAAACATCTTCCTGGAACGGCTCTTTAAGCCATCCGTGTTATGGGAAGAGGAGTCCGGGAATAACAATCCAGAGCCAGCTGCATCACCTAACTCAGACCATTCTGACACAATCGGCGGCTCAGCCATTGAAGTAACACCTTCAGCTCACGAAATAATGGCAGTAATTGCCCCGTGGACAGAACCATTCCTAGCCTACTTAATTCGGCAGGAACTTCCCGAAGACCAAAATGAGGCCCGCTGCATAGTTCGGTGATCTAAAGCCTACAAGGTCCATGAGGGAGAACTTTATAAGAAAAGCACAACCGGAGTCCTTCAAAGGTGTATCTCCGAAGAGGAGGGGCGGAATCTCCTGGCTGAAATTCACGCCGGACTCGGCGGGCACCACACTGCAGCCCGGGCCCTTGTAGGCAAGGCCTTTCGTACAGGATTTTATTAGCCGACAGCCCGGGCAGATGCTCAGGACTTAGTCCAACGATGCATCGGTTGCTAGCTCTTTGCTAATCAGAGCCACATGCCACCCATCGCCCTCAAAACTATACCCATTACCTGGCCATTCGCAGTCTGGGGGCTTGACATGGTTGGACCCCTTAAAGGGGGAACCCACAAGCACAAATACTTATTGGTCATGGTGGACAAATTCACCAAATGGATTGAGGCCAAGCCGGTTAAAACGGCAGAATCCGGACCGGTGATAGACTTCGTATCCGGGGTAGTACACCGTTTTGGCGTCCCCCACAGCATCATCACTGATAACGGCACGAACTTCACGGCCGACGAGGTTAAACTCTGTTGCAAAAACATGGGCATCAAGCTCGATTACGCTTCAGTCTATCACCCCCAAACTAACGGTCAAGTCGAGCGAGCAAATGGTCTAATCATGAACGGCATCAAACCCAGACTAGTGCGGTCCCTCAAGGAATCTAACACGCACTGTGTAGAGGAGCTCGACTCCGTACTCTGGGGACTGCGGACCACACCAAACCGAACTACTGGATTCACACCATTTTTCATGGTATACGGCGCAGAGGCAGTTCTGCCCTGCGATATAATTCATGACTCACCTCGTGTGCACATGTACGAAGAAAGAGAAGCCGAGTTGGATCGGCAGGACAGTTTGGACGCCTTAGAGGAGGAGCGGGACGTGGCAAAGGCTCGTTCCGCATTTTATCAGCAGCAGGCTCGAAGATATCAAAGCAGAGAAGTACGGGCCAAAACTTACAATGTCGGCGAACTCGTTCTACGCCTACCGGACAAGAAAAAGGACAAACTTAAGCCCAAGTGGGAAGGTCCCTTCATCATCGACCAAGTCCTGACCGACGGAGCATACCGTCTATGTAAAGCATCTGACAACCGACTCGAGCCGAACCCATGGAACGCAGCCCGTCTCCGAAGATTCTACGCCTAAACACCGGACTCAGAGTTCGTCTCACTCCCCCGTCCACCTTTTTATATTTTTTACTGTCTCTTGTCCCCCTCCTTCTTCCCACTTTTTTTTCAATACCTTTTATAGGCTGATTTGTGCTTTGTTCACACACACTTGATGTGCTCCTAGCACTCATTATACCTGGGGGCTTCTTTACCAGAAGCTTATTCATATGGGCTTCAGGCCCAATACATGTGTCATACTTCTGCATGTACCTTTTATTCACCATTATATGCATCGATATGACTTAAGTTTTGGCCAAGCTGGGTTGCCTGGCTCCTTTGCTTACCCCTACGTTCCCGATTGTTCGGCTAGGAGGTAAAGGGAGCACCTTTGCGATTGTTACTGCCGGGTCAGCCGGATGTGTACCTCAGACTGGATGAAGCCGAAAGCTACCGTTTTGAAGAGAATATTCAGTCGGTGACCTAAAAGATGATTTATTACTTACTTATTTATCTGCCCCCAGATGCTTTTTCTGCTATTTTCGCAGTCCGGCATTGCACCTTAGGGCATGCCTCCCAGGGAAAGGAACCCTTAACGGAACTATTCTCCCTGGAAGATGTTTCTTACTAACCATGTAATATAACATAACTAGTTAGGCACTTGTCTGATAAAGCAATTATGACCCCGACGCCTTGTCTCCATGCATGCCCCGGTTCTTTTATAACCGTGAGGGTATTCGGACACACTCCAGACTGTTGGGTCCCGAGGTTGAAGTGAAACGGTCCGCAAAGACAAACGATCTACAATCCGGCTAGAAGGCATCTTACATGTAATTTCAAATTACATCGTCAAACCGACTGATTGTACTCCTCCTCAATCCCATCTAACAGGCTGTCTAATTTACAGTCCTGTTGGGAATATTTCGCGGCCAGTTCTACTTGGCCGTACATCAAGCTCACAGGGATCTCCTTCCCATCAGGCCCCGCAGGCCCGACCTCGGCCATGTGGTTTGGGTCAGCCTTCGGGTATCGCGTCTTCACCATGGCCCAGGCCTCCCTGGCGCCCTGACGACAGGCCAATATCTTCCACAAACGGAGGTGTCGCCATGCTCCCTGAAGCTTCTCAGCAAGCTCACCAAGGCCCTCGGGTAGGGAAACGGATGGCCATAAAGCCTGAACGATGCCACTCATCGCCTGCCGAACACGTTCGAACAATTGCACCAGCTCGGGAAGTTGGTCACCTGTTAACCCAGGCATTTCCTCCGCAGGGCGACCTATGAGCACACCTAAAGACATATTTCTGTCAATCGACTTCCTCGCCGAATTCTTCTTTTCAAAGGAATTTGCTCAAGCACTTACTATAAATGCCGCGATGAAGCTACTGATTCTCCTTCACGGAGCCAGACAGCTGGGCTCGAACACCCTTCAGCTCTTCTCCTAGTTGGGTGTGGGCATCTTGGAGCTTGTTTCTCTCCTGCTGCACCTTCATAAGCACCCTCTCGCCGGCCTTTAGGTGACGCAGTAGTTGTTGCTTGTCCGGATCTAGTCCGGCGCCCTCTGCAATATTATTGTCAGATTCACGCCGCACTTTGTTAATTAATTATTTTTTCAAAGTACGTCTTACCAGCGGGGGTCTTTGTGGCTCCCCCTGTGGCGGCTAGTGCGGCCTCAAGTTGGGCCTTGTACTCTTGGAGCTCCTGGGACAGATGGGTATTCTTCTCCGTAAGATCCTGCATACAAATTGATCCTTAAATCAGTTATTTTAACTACTTTAAGTCTCGGGGGCTACTGGTATATATAACTATTAAAATTACTTACACGTATGTCTTTCACATACTGCTCCGTGGCTCTGGTTAACCCATCTTGAGCGGCACGGAGGTGCGCGTTTCCCGCATCAAAGGCATTTAACGCCTCCGGGGAGAAACACGCATCACGAAGAACTGTCCGGCGACGCCTGTGTCATGGCGCTCTCCACCTCAGACCGGGTGGAGAACAGCCTGTCGGCATCCTCCGTTGGAGGAGCGTCCGACTCATGCCTTGTATTCGCCTCCCCTCCCGGGCCATGCGTTGGAGCATGGCTGGCGGAGGCTTGATTGGCAACCTCTCCGGACACTGTCCGGCGCGCGCTCTTTCTGGAAAAGTTATGATTATTAATATACCTCCTGGGAATCCTTCCCTTAAAAATAGCGGTGCTCCGTACCGTTGCGGCAACGTTTCAGTTTGCGTCGCACTCCTCTTCCACCTGCTGGGCCGGACTGACCCTTGTTGGCCGGCCACCGTGGGTTCGGCTTCCCGCCGTAAAGGCACCTCCTGCGATGCACCATCAGTATGGGATGGTCAGAATTGAGCACGGTTTAGATAATGGTGTCAAGACCTCGGTCGTAGTCACCTGGGAGGCCGGAAACAAACCGGGGTAGTCAGCCGTAATGGCGACTAAAGCATTGTC
This sequence comes from Triticum dicoccoides, assembly GCF_002162155.2. Classification (NCBI taxonomy): domain Eukaryota; kingdom Viridiplantae; phylum Streptophyta; class Magnoliopsida; order Poales; family Poaceae; genus Triticum; species Triticum dicoccoides. The sequence goes on from NC_041391.1 coordinate 58,946,497, forward strand.
TATGCTGAGCTGGTGGAACACCCCGTCGATCAGTTCCACCGCTAAGTCCGGATCCTCCTCGGAGGCTGGATCAAGGGACCTTTCTGGATCCTCGGGTTGTGGAGCTGGGCTTTTTATGCCCTCCACATCACGACGCAGTTCCTGCGTCAAAACCATACAATAAGACAATTGCCTTTAAAGGCATGGATCAGATATACATGCGACCGCTTACCCAGCTCCGAGGGTTGTTCATGGAAAACCCGTTCAGAGGATTCGTGCGGAGGAAGTCCTCCTTCTCCCTCTTGTACAAGATGGAGAGGATCTTCACCAGGTCGTCGGCCGAGCCAGGTCCCTTGCGGCCGTGACGGGTGGCGTCATCGTCTCCATTGAAATCCCACATGGGGTAGCCCCTATATTGGAGCGGCTGCACCCCGCGCATAATGCATGTGGCCATGACTCCGATCATGGTTAATCCGGAATGGGCTAGCAGCCGTATCCGGCCCATCAAGTAATGGACGCTCCTATCATCTTCTCGTTGAGGGCTCCGTGGGCGCCAACTCAGGCGTTTCTTCAGTGGAGCGTTGCTACACTCTGGAAGGCCGATTTGGATTGGATCCGGCAGCGGAGCGTCCTCCATATAAAACCACTCCGAAGGCCAGTCTTCAGACGCCTTCTTCAGGGTCCCGGACAGGTATCCGGTCCCGGCGATGCGCCATATTTCGGCTCCGCCCACTTGATATATCGACCCCTCGTGAGAGCAGGGTACGAGGCAAAACAGCCTCTTCCACAGCGCAAAATGGGGCTCAATGCCCAAGAACAGCTCACACAGAGCTACGAAGCCCGCGATGTGCAAAATGGAGGCAGGTGTAAGCTGATGAAGCTGGAGTCCGTAGAACTCCAGGAGCCCCCGAAGAAACGGATGTATAGGAAATCCGAGTCCCCTTATTAAGTAGGGGACGAAGCACACCCGCTCTCCTTTGGAGGGATTGGGGGAGCTCTCCGCCTGCTTCCCACCCTTGTAGGTGGCCAGTCCGTCTCGAACCGGAACCATGAAGGCCGGGGGAAGATATCCCTCTGCTTGGAGCGTCACTAACTCGCCGTGCGGGACTGAGCATCTCCTCCAATCTCCTGGCTTAGGGCTGGGAGTGCGAGAAGAGGAGCCGCGTCGACTATCCATGATGGAATGGGTTTGGTGTCAGATGCGCCTCGATGAGTACTTGCGGAAGGAGGATGGTGTGATTTGGATCTGGATCCTCGCCTCTCTTATAGGAAGCTTATTTATGCAGCTAGGGGGTAAAACATAAAAATACCCTGGCTTTTCGCATTCGTACGACGCGTGGAAGAAGTCCATTATTGGATGCGGAAGCCAAGGAGCGCAGCATTTATGAAGCAACCGGACACTATCCGGCAAACACATGGAGCATGGAGAAGAACCCACCTTGCAAACGCCGAAGACAACATACACGCCGGATTCATCGTTATTGAAGCCTGGTTCGGGGGCTACTAAGGGAGTCCCGGACTGGGGGGTGTCCGGATAGCCGAACTATCATCATCGGCCGGACTCCAAGACTATGAAGATACAAGATTGAAGACTTCGTCCCGTGTCCGGATGGGACTTTCCTTGGTGTGGAAGGCAAGCTTGGCGATACGGATATGTAGATCTCCTACCTTTGTAACTGACTCTGTGTAACCCTAGCCCTCTCCGGTGTCTATATAAACCGGATGGCTGTAGTCCATAGGACGAACAACAATCATACCATAGGCTAGCTTCTAGGGTTTAGCCTCCTTGATCTCGTGGTAGATCTACCCTTGTAACCCACATCATCAATATTAATCAAGCAGGACGTAGGGTCTTACTTCCATCAAGAGGGCCCGAACCTGGGTAAAAACATCGTGTCCCTTGTCTCCTATTACCATCCGCCTAGATACACAGTTCGGGACCCCCTACCCGAGATCCGCCGGTTTTGACACCGACAGAAGCCCCCAGGTATAATGAGCACACATAGTGCGGCCGGAGCGATCGAAGCGTCCGTAAAGCATTTAAGGATTTGTGTGTAAAAAGAAAAGAGGAAGAGAAAGAAAAAAGGAGGACATAATTGAAAAGGCGGAGGTAAGGAGACGAACACTGAGTTCGGAACTAGGCATAGAATCTTCGGAGTCTGGCCCCGTTCCATGGGTTTGGCTCGAGTCTGTTATTTGATGCATTACGAAGATGGTACGCTCCTCCGGTGAGAACTTTATCGATGATGAAGGGACCCTCCCACTTGGGCTTGAGATTGTCCTTCTTCTTCTCCGGTAGTTCTAGAACGAGTTCGCCAATGTTATAAGTTCTGGCCCGTACTTCTCTGCTTTGAGACCTTCGAGCCTGCTGCAGATAGAATGTGGAACGGGCTTTTGCGACGTCACGCTCCTCCTCCAAGGCATCTAAGTTGTCCTGCCAATCTAGCTCGGCTTCTTTCTCTTTGTACATGCGCACGTGAGGTGAGTCATGAATTATATCGCAGGGTAGTACTGCCTCTGCGCCATTGTCACGACCGGTTTTCCAATAAAACAATTATTGAGAAACCGACCCTTTTATCGGACCAGTATAGGAAAATCTTCCTTACCAGTAGACAAAATTTGATATAGAAATCCAGTAGTACTAAATATTATACAAGGTTGAGCTGAGGCTGCTCAACAATTTATTACAAGCACGCCGATATTATACATAAAGGCGGATATGGCACACGGAGTATGGTGGCATAACTACTGCCTCGTAATAAAAGTGGGGGTGGATATGTCATAGTAATGTGGATGACATGACTCCTAAATCTTACAGCTCATCGAGCGCTGGAGTGAGGCGCGATGAATATATTTGGGTAGCGGAAGCGTATGTGATACCAGTGACTAATTCCAGGATCACACGGGACTGACTGGGACTCCTCTAGGCGTCGGACTCGCTATCGTACTCTTCATCCATAAGATCGCCTTCGTCGATATCTGGCTAAATCAACAAGCCAGGTGAGTACTTTGAATATACTCGCAAGACAGTTTGGACATAAGATATAACAAATGCAAACATGATGCACATGAGTAGATTAGTAATGCACACTCCAATAATAAATTTGCATGACAGGTTAATTAAAAAGGAAGTCAGGCGGTAGTCCTCCCGAAATCCCAATAAAATAACTGAAACCGATCGGGTGTCTGAAGCGACGCCTCGAAAGGTAAAAATAACTTAACATGCCGCAGTCGGGCGTCTGAGCGACACCATGTAAAGGGCTTATATTGAAATGTAAATGACAGTGCGTGCCACAGTCAAACGTCTACGCGACATCTCGGAAAGGGCTTATAATGAAAGTAAATAGCATGGATGCCACAGTCGGATGTCTGAGCGACATCACATAAAGGGCTTATATCAAAAGTAAATAACGTGATGCCATAGTCGGACGTCTGAGCGACATCACATAAAGGGCTTATATCGAAAGTAAATAATAGGGATGCCACAGTCGGACGTCTGAGCGACATCGCACAAAGGGCTTATAACAAAAGTAAACACAAGAATGCCACAGTCGGACGTCTGAGCGACATCACATAGAGGGCTTATATTTAACCATTCGAATTCAAGTAGTTCATAAATTTAAATCATCCCAAGAAAATACTCAGTACATAATAATAAACAGGTTAGTCCATCCACAGGAATAACATTCGGCCGGGTTTACCACTCATGTTTGTTCACCGGAGATTTTGTCACTGAAACTGACACTGAGGCTGATATAGATAAGTTTATCACAATCCTTGACCATAGATACGGTTACTCTTATGGTTTTGACTATGCAGAGTTTGTACTATTTATCCACAGCCAACGGATTTCAGTAGTCCCAAAGGGCTAGTTTCGTTTATGGTATTTTATAAGAAACTCATCTAACCAGTACACACCCATTCCACATCCCGCTGCCAGGAATCACCCTAGGCAACATTCAAGAAAAACCTTAAGACGGGGAGGCCACAACCTCCAATAGCATGGGATCAAATTTATATCGCGCGCTCTAAGGGGTGCCCCCCTCTCGGTCCCAACCGGAAACACCCATGCCCCCTGACCGAATGACGGGCTTTAATCCAGGGCCATGGAACCCTCATCACGGTCCCTCTATTTGGTGTGTACAAGGAAAGAGGGTTGCAACTTACTAAACCGCATTCTTTGCAGAAAACATGTGGCAGCACGAAGGGGGAAACGAACGGGATCGAGACTTGATCCACGTTAACACTGGAGTTACACGGTCGGCATAAGACTGGCATGCTTCAACAATACCAGCTCACCACCTTACATGTCACCACATGATCATGTTGTCTTCCATCGAATGAAACACACCAAGTTTCATAGCTCACACGTAGTTGCCTTGCATGCAATATAACACTCACAGTTGCTTATATGCACATGCCATGAACTAAGCACTCAAGCAAACATGCAAAACACTCATCATACCAAAGGTTCAAACATGCTTGCCTGGTTCGGAGTAGTCGGAGTCTAGCTCGGTGAAGTTTGCGGTTTCGTCACCTCCTTCGGTATCTACGGTATAAAGAAAATGCATACTAACGTAAATACCGAGTGTGCATAAAAATTGTTCCAATATTTTTTTAAATAAGTATGATAAAAAAAACTAGACAGGAAAATAAAGCTGACAGAAAAAGAATCAACTCAAAATCACCTTTTGTTTAAAAGTTATTAAGGTTTTGGTCCAGGGACTCTTCTGTAATGAAACAGAAAGTTTCAAGGGGGTAGTTTATAAAAACAGAAAACGTTTCGATTAGAAACACGCCAACCCCAAAGGAAAACGTATTCTCCAACCCCAAAGAAAATGCGTACTAACGTAAATACCGAGTGTGCATAAAAATTGTTCCAATATTTTTTTGAATAAATATGATAAAAAACTAGATAGAAAAATAAAGCTGACCGAAAAAGAATCAATTCAAAATCACCTTTTGTTTAAAAGTTATTAAGGTTTTGGTCCAGGGACTCATCTATAATGAAACAGAAAGTTTCCAGGGGGTAGTTTATAAAAACAGAAAACGTTTCGATTAGAAACACGCCAACCCCAAAGGAAAACGTATTCTGCCCGAAGGCGTTTTAAGAAAACGGTTTGAGAAAAAAGAGAAAAAGCTGACGAGGGGGTCCACCCGTCAGGTTTGAATTTCAAAATAGAGCCACCGGCGCCCGAAGACCGCGGTGGTCGCCGGCGACGATCTACGGCGAGGTAGGGGGAAAGGAGGGTACCTACGGGTTCACTGAGTCCTTTCGCACCTGTGGGTGGTGGACTTGGTCGTCGGCGAGCACCACGTTGGCGGTGGCCTTTACTCCGGCGGACGGTGGTTCGGGTGGTGATGGATCTCGTCGAGGAGGGCTGCAAACATCAAATTGGAGCTTGGGTTAGAAGTGTGGGTGCCCTAGGAGGTGGCTGACAAGGTATGGGAGGCGGGGTTGCTCTCACCGGAGCGGATCTTACCGAAGCCTGAGGCAGATCGGGGCGGCCGGAGTCGGGGAAGAAGGCCTCCCCGAGGTCTCCCTAGTAGCTAGGCGTGGCTCTCGTGAGGTGGAGGGGTGATGCCTGGTCGAGATCGAGCTCGAGGCCCCTTTTTATAGCCGGCCCGAGGCGGTTGCCGCGATTGGGATTACTCCGGCGGTGATTACGGCGAGGCAGTGGTTGAACGGGAGGTTTAGGGGTCGGGGCAGCTGCGGATAGGCTCACTGGTTCCATCCCGGGGCTAAGCTTGGCAAAACTTGGGCGCTACTCCACGCTTTCGACGGAACGGCCTCACGGGGCTCGGCGGCGGTAGAGAGCGCGCTCTGCGCCTCTCTGGCCGCGGTGACTGTGCTGCAGCATGCACAGGGGAGGGGGTGGCCATGCGGAGGCTCCGGGTGGCTTGGGCGGTGCTGGTTGGCGCCGAAAGGCAGGGCCGGCCCCTGCTGGCCGCCACGGGTGGTTCTGCCACCACAAAAGACGCCGGCGATGAGGTGCCACGTCGCCACCAACACTTGTGCCCGTCCAAACGATCGTGCGGCACACTGGATAAGAAGAAGGAGTAGGGAACAAGGCGCCAATGTGCACACTGGTGAGATTGTCGACGGGTTCTGACAAAAACGACACCCTCGACTGAAACTGAACACTGAAACCTGAACTTTTTCTGAATTTTGACAGAAACAGTGCATGCCAGGTGTTCGATGAAATGTTTTTGGCATGTGGGAATTTCTTCTAGAGTTGATCTTTGGTGAGGTGACCTCTCAATGCATCTAGGGGTTGCCTGATTTATCCCAGAACTTTTGGAGAAGAAAAATGATGAATTTCACCAAGAATGGCAAATCTGGTCCAAACTTGCAGCAAGCAAAATTTGAAAAATTTGAACTGTGGACAAGTGGATCTTGATGGATCTAGGTTGAGGGTGCTAAGGACTAGTCAAAGGAGTTTGTTTGGAACCAAAACTCAAAAGGGATCTGGTGGTTCCTTTGTAAATCACCTGGGTCCAAAATAAATGACAGAAATAGTTTTGAGGATAAAATAAATAGAAAAAAAAAATAAAAAAAGGGTTGAAACTTGCTGGAGTTGGATGTTTGACTAGACCCAAAGTAGGGAGGTGGGTTTGGAAGAAAATTTTCAACCTAGGTCATGGCAAGAGAAATTTTTCGGAATGGGGAGAGAATAAAAACCAAAAATCCATAGAGTTTCTTTCTAATAGAAATAATTGCAAAACCCTCCAACAAAGCTTGTGTTGAGCCAACACAAATGTGAAAAACCCTTAAAACCAAGGATCAAGGTTGAGAAGGTCCTTTCAAAAATTTGTCATAAAAGATTTTGAGAAGGTGAGTCCCTCCAAAAAAAAATTCAAATAACCTCCTTTAAATCAAATAAAGATTTAAAAAAAATCCAAATCAAAATTTTGAGGTGTTACAGCACCTACCCCCTTAGGAAAAATCTCGTCCCCGAGATTTCAGCTAATCCTCAAAGAGGTGTGGATATTCTGTCCGGAGAAAATCTTCTCTTTCCCGTGTTGCTTCATCCTCGGTGTGATTGCTCCACTGAACTTTGAAAAACTTAATTGTTTTCTGACGGGTCCTTCTTTCAGACTCCTCCAATATTTTTATTTGATGTTCCCTGTAGGTGAGGTCTGGTTGCATGCCAATGTCCTCATGAGATATATGCTTCTCTGGGTTGCTTACACATTTCCTCAATTGTGAGACGTGGAACACGTCGCGGACGTCTGACAATTCTTCGGGTAGGTCTAGCTGGTAGGCTACTGTGCCTCTTCGTGCAACTACATAGAAGGGTCCGATAAATCTTGGTGCTAGCTTTCCTTTAACCTTGAACCGTTGCAGGCCCCTCATAGGGGATACTCGATGGTACACATATTCACCGGGTTCAAAGCTGACTCCTCGATGTTTTCGATCGTAATAACTCTTCTGTCAGCTTTGAGCTGTCTTGAGTCGGTCCCTGATCAGCCTAACTTTCTCCTCAGCTTCCTTGAGCATGTCAGGGCCAAAGATATGAGTGTCTCCTGTTTCTGACCAATTTAATGGAGTACGACATCTCCGCCCGTACAAGGCTTCAAAAGGTGCCATTTGTAAGCGGGCTTGATAACTGTTATTGTATGCGAACTCGGCATATGGCAAGCTTTCTTCCCAACTTGTTCCATAGGTGAGAACACATGCTCTCAGCATGTCCTCTAGAATTTGGTTCATGCGTTCAGTTTGTCCATCAGTTTGGGGATGGTATGCTGTACTGAATGCCAGTTGAGTTCCCAGAGCTTGTTGTAATTGATCCCAAAATCTAGAGATGAATTGAGTGCCTCTGTCAGATATTATAGTCTTTGGAATTCCATGCAAACAAACTATACGGGAGAGATAAAGCTTGACAAGCTTCTGAGTGGTGTGAGTTGTCTTTACTGGGATGAAATGTGCCACCTTAGTCAATCTATCTGTGATTACCCATATGGCATCATTTCTGTATCGTGACCGAGGTAGTCCGACAATAAAATCCATTCCAATTTCGTCCCATTTCCACTCAGGTATCTTGTTTGTCTGTAATAGTCCTGCTGGTTTTTGGTGCTCGACTTTAATGCGCTGACATGAATCACAACATGCAATGAATGTGGCTATATCCCTTTTCATACCGTGCCACCAAATTTTTTCCTGAATGTCCTTGTACATCTTGGTTCCTCCTGGATGGATTGAATATGGAGCGGTGTGACCTTCGGCTAGAATTTGCTGTTTGAGGTCTTCTATATTTGGTACGCAAAGTCTGTCTCCGTAGCACAATATTCCCTTATCGTCTATGACGAATTCTGAGGCCTTGCCCACTCCCTTTTCTTTTTATGCCTTCGATGCTGGGGTGTCCATTTTGAGCCTCCTTAATTTGTTCCATTAGGGTAGGTTGTATTTCCAAATTTGACACATTGCCCTCCATGACCATCACCAAGTTGAGTCTGGCGAACTCTTGCTAAAATTCCGGTCTCAAGTTTGGTAGACCGTCGTTGCCTGAACTGGGGTTTCGACTAAGAGCATCTGCCACTACATTCGCCTTTCCCGGATGGTAGTGAATGCCAACATCATAATCTTTTACTAATTCCAACAAGCGTCGTTGTCGCAAATTGAGCTCTGGTTGTGTGAAAATAATTTCAGGCTTTTATGGTCCGTATATATTTCACAATGATTTCCGAGCAAGAAGTGCCTCCACTCTTTGAGTGCATGAATGACTGCTGCCAACTCTAAGTCATGAGTAGGATAATTTTCTTTATGCTTCCGTAGTTGCCTGGAAGCGTATGCGACTACTTTGCCTTCTTGCATTAATACACATCCAAGGCCCTTTTGGGAGGCGTCACAATACACTTTGAAACTTTTGTGTATGTATGGCACAACCAATACCGGTGATGTGGTTAATTTCCTTTTGAGTTCTTGGAAACTTTTCTCGCAAGCTTCAGTCCATACAAATTTCTTATCCTTCTTGAGTAATTGTGTCATTGGTTTTGCTATGGTGGAGAACCCTTCAATAAACCTTCGGTAATATCCTGTCATTCCCAGGAAACTTCGTACATCCGTTACGTTGGCTAGTGGTTTCCAACCAAGTACGGCCTTGACTTTTTCTGGGTCTACGGCAACACCTTCTTGGGTTAATACATGGCCTAGAAAACCAACCTGTCTTAACCAAAATTCATATTTGTTGAATTTGGCATATAATTGATGTGTCCTTAATTCTCCCAGTACAATCCTGACATGTTCAACATGCTCTTCTGGTGTCTTGGAGTATACCAGAATATCATCAATGAACACCACAACAAATTTGTCCATAAATTTCATAAACACTTTATTCATGAGGTGGACAAAATATGCGGGGGCGTTCGTAAGTCCAAACGGCATTACTGTAAACTCATATAGTCCATATCTGGAGGTGAATGCTGTCTTCGGGATATCTTATGTCCGTACTTTTAGTTGATCATACCCCGACCTCAAATCAATTTTTGAGAAAACCTTGGCTTGCGCGAGCTGGTCAAATAAATCATTTATCAGTGGCATCGGATATTTGTTTTTGATGGTGACCATGTTGAGTGCTCGATAGTCGATACATAACCTCAGTGTCCCATCCTTTTTCTTGGCAAATAAAACTGGTGATCCCCAAGGTGAGGAGCTGGCTCGAATAAATCCTTTGTCCAGTAATTCTTTTATTTGCTTCTTTAATTCTACCAATTCAAAGGGTGCCATTCTATAAGGTTTCTTGTAACTGGGGGTGGTTCCAGGTGCTAGTTCAATGGTGAACTCTATCTCCCGGTCTGGTGGCATGCCGGGTAGTTCTTCGGGAAATACGTCAGGGAACTCACATACCACTGGAACTTTTCTTAACTCCAAAACGTCCACTTTGTTCAACTTTGGTTGCCATGACATTGGTCTTTCTTGAGCTGCAATTTTTATCGTCTTCCCGTGATGATGGGTAAGAATTACAGTTCGATTGAAGCAGTCGATAAATCCCTTGTTGGTGGTTAACCAGTCCATTCCTAGGATAACATCCAGTCCTTTATTTTCCAACACAATGAGGTTTGCCTGAAACTTTAGTCCCTCAAACTCAATAACCACACCTTGGCAGTAACTCTGAGTGATTTACTTAATCCCGGGGGACTTGATGATCATGGATTTTTCCAAAGGAAGCATCGAAAAATCATTTTGCAAAGCAAATTTCTTTGAAATGAACGAGTGAGAAGCTCCAGAATCAAACAAAACCGTGGCAGGTATTGTGTCGACAAGGAACATACCGAGTACGATATCAGGGCATTCTGTGCTTCCTCCTTGGTCACATGGTTCAAGTGACCCTTCTTGTGATTGTTATTTGGGTTGAAGTTGTTACACTTGGGTGTTGAATTATTTCCATTGTTGTTCGAGTTTCTTGGTTTTGGGCACTGTTTGGCATAGTGTCCTTCTTCTCCACAAGCGTAGCAAGTAACACCTGGGCGATAGGTAAAATCCTTGTCCCTTGCATGAAATTTTTTGCTTGGGCAGGGAACATTGGTCGTGGATTTGTTTGTTCCACTTTTCTGAAAATCAGTCTTGTTCCAGTTGCTGCGAGCATGAGTAGTTTGATCCCTTTTGCGTTTGCGAAAATTCTCCAAGCTGCGGCGCTCATTTTCCAATGTAATGGCTTTGCCCACAAGTGTCTTGAAATTCGGAAAGGTGTGTACGACCAGCTGGCAAGTGCTGGTGCCAGACCATCCTAGAATTTTTCCATCTTTTTATTTTCAGTCATATGCTCTTCGTTGGCATAACGAGATAATTGAGTAAAGTGACTGTTGTACTCAGTCACTGTCATGCTTCTCTGCTTGAGGTCATCAAATTCTCTTTTCTTGATTTTCATAATGCTTCTGGGAATGTACGCCCCACGAAAACCTTCTTTAAATTCTTCCCAGGTGATGTCATTTTCATTGGGCTGCATGTGTAGGAAATTTTCCCACCATGATACAGCTGCTCAAGTGAGATAGTGAGGTGCATATAGTACCTTCTCACGGTCCGAACATTGTGCAATAATTAATTTCCTCTCAATGTCTCGAAGCCAATCATCGGCCTCAAGAGGTCTATCAGTGTGAGAGAACGTTGGTGGACATGTCTTTTGTAGTTCAGACAATTTGGATTACTGCTGATACGGTCCACGGTGATTTCTCATATTGATAACATGGTTCATCATTTCTTGATGCTGTTGCTGCCTTTGCTCATAAAGGCGGCATACTTGAGAAAATGCTGCTTCACTGCCCTGCTGACTAGACTGCCCCTGTGTGAAATTGTTACTTGTCTGGGTACCATAATTTTCTTCCGGCGGACTTGGCATGGAACGAGTCCAGGGACGAGGCATTCTCCACTCTGGGGTATTTTTGCAGAACCCATGAGAAAAATAAAACTGAGTGGCAAAAATAAATAATTTTGCAAAGGCGGAGATTTTTAAAGACTCCAAGATTTCTTTCAAGGAAAAAAAACTTGATTGCGCATGGAGAAGGACCGCTCAATACATATCTTACATGCAAGCAGTAATTATACAATACATCACTCAGGATGTGCGTACACATTCCTGACATGTTATTTAGGCTAGTGCACTTCTCCGAGATCCTACATGATGCGCACACAAACTACTTCTCACCAAACCTATGTACATATAAACATATCATACAAGCTGGTACATCGCATGGCTGCTAGGCGCACTCAATCGGAGATGGTAAGAACTTCCCTTGGCCTGCCAAGGGTAAGACCAAGTGATGCTGGAGACTCAACCTCCTCCTCACTAATAGGCTCCAGGCGTGAAGTACTGAGTTGAGGAGCTGGTGCGGGCGTGGTAGGTGGTGCAGCTCTGACTGGGGTAGGAGCAATGACTTGGTCAAACTCCTCAGGAGTAGGCAGGCGGCGAGCGTTGGCAAGGTTGGTAGGTGCATAGGATGCTGAGGACGAGACGTAAGTCAGGGGTGGCGCTGTATGGAGGAGCTCCCTCCTGTTGGCGGAACAGCCCTGCATGAAGTCCATACGAGTAGCCACAAAGTCATCCACGAGGTTATCAAAAACTGCCTCAAGAGCTTTGAGATATTCCACCAACATCTCAATAGCCTCATCTCTCTCTCCCCTAGCGCAAGCAAACGCATAGTGACATGTGTATGGCACGTGGCATGGGAGGTAGCGGTAGCGACGAGTCTTCATTGAAGGAAGAACATCCCGGAGACGAGCTATCGCCTCACGGGCATCCATCTGCATGGCATGCCTCTCCGTAGGCATGGCTCTTCCCACAAATCAGAAGTAGCGTGTCTCAGCACGTCCTCCCTTGAATTGCACCGCGACCTAGTGCATGGACACGATGTCGCTGATCTTGTGCTGGTAGAGTGTGAACTCTGGGCGAGTCGATGGCCCGATCGCGACTTTGGTGATGGAGACGAGAAGCTTGATAAACCCCTCAGGTACATTGGCGAACACCTGTGACTCACAGCCACTGCCAGCCATCTACAAAAGTAGACAGAAATTCCGAATAGTCAAATCATAAATTTATGATGGCTAGCAGGAAATTGCTACAATTGCAAATGGATAAATAAAATCACTTATTATGCTAATAACCAATTAGCGATCGCACCTAGTGGCTTCCTACAGTCAGCCTGGCTCTGATACCAAGTTTGTCACGCCCGGTTTTCCAATAAAACAATTATTGAGAAACCGACCCTTTTATCGGACCAGTATAGGAAAATCTTCCTTACCAGTAGACAAAACTTGATACAGAAATCCAGTAGTACTAAATATTATACAAGGTTGAGCTGAGGCTGCTCAACAATTTATTACAAGCACGCCAACATTATACATAAAGGCGGATATGGCACACGGAGTATGGTGGCATAACTACTGCCTCGTAATAAAAGTGGGGGTGGATATGTCACAGTGACGTGGATGACATGACTCCTAAATCTTACAGCTCATCGAGCGCTGGAGTGAGGCTCAATGAATTTATTTGGGTAGCGGAAGCGTATGTGATATAAGTGACTAATTCCAGGATCGCACGGGACTGATTGGGACTCCTCTAGGCGTCGGACTTGCTATCGTACTCTTCATCCATAAGATCGCCTTCGTCGATATCTGGCCAAATCAACAAGCCAGGTGAGTACTTTGAATGTACTCGCAAGACAGTTTGGACATAAGATATAACAAATGCAAACATGATGCACATGAGCAGATTAGTAATGCGCACTCCAATAATAAATTTGCACGACAGGTTAACTAAAAAGGAAGTCAGGCGGTAGTCCTCCCGAAATCCCAATAAAATAACTGAAAACCGATCGGGTGTCTGAAGCGACGCCTCGAAAGGTAAAAATAACTTAACATGCCGCAGTCGGGCGTCTGAGCGACACCACGTAAAGGGCTTATATTGAAATGTAAATGACAGTGCGTGCCACAGTCGGATGTCTACGTGACATCTCGGAAAGGGCTTATAATGAAAGTAAATAGCATGAATGCCACAGTCGGATGTCTGAGCGACATCACATAAAGGGCTTATATCAAAAGTAAATAACGTGAATGCCACAGTCGGACGTCTGAGCGACATCAGATAAAGTGCCTATATCGAAAGTAAATAATAGGGATGCCACAGTCGGACGTCTGAGCGACATCGCATAAAGGGCTTATAACAAAAGTAAGCAACAAGAATGCCACAGTCGGATGTCTGAGCGACATCACATAGAGGGCTTATATTTAACCATTCGAATTCAAGTAGTTCAGAAATTTAAATCATCCCAAGAAAATACTCAGTACATAATAATAAACAGGTTAGTCCATCCACAAGAATAACATTCAGCCGGGTTTACCACTCATGTTTGTTCACCGGAGATTTTGTCACTGAAACTGACACTGAGACTGCCATAGATAAGTTGATCACAGTCCTTGACCATAGATACGGTTACTCGAATGGTTTTGACTCTGCATAGTTTGTACTATTTATCCACATCCAACGGATTTCAGTAGTCCCAAAGGGCTAGTTCCGTTTACGATATTTTAGAAGAAACTCATCTAACTAGTACACACCCATTCCACATACCATTGCCAGGAATCACCCTAGGCAACGTTCAAGAAAAACCTTAAGACGGGGAGGCCACAACCTCCAATAGCATGGGATCAAATTTATATCGCGCGCTCTAAGGGGTGCCCCCCTCTCGGTCCCAACCGGAAACACCCATGCCCCCTGACCGGATGACGGGCTTTAATCCAGGGCCATGGAACCCTCATCACGGTCCCTCTGTTTGGTGTGTACAAGGAAGAGGTTTGCAACTTACTAAACCACACTCTTTGCAGAAAACATGTGGCAGCACGAAGGGGGAAACGAACGGGATCGAGACTTGATCCACGTTAACACTGGAGTTAAACGGTCTGCATAAGACTGGCATGCTTCAGCAATACCAGCTCACCAGCTTACATGTCACCATATGATCATGTTGTCTTCCATCGAATGAAACACACCAAGTTTCGAAGCTCACACGTAGTTGCCTTGCATGCAATATAACACTCACAGTTGCTTATATGCACATGCCATGAACTAACTACTCAAGCAAACATGCAAAACACTCATCATACCAAAGGTTCAAACATGCTTGCCTGGTTCGGAGTAGTCGGAGTCTAGCTCGGTGAAGTTTGCGGTTCCGTCACCTCCTCCGGTATCTACGGTATAAAGAAAATGCGTACTAACGTAAATACCAAGTGTGCATAAAAATTCTTACAATATTTTTTTAAATAATTATGATAAAAAAACTAGACAGAAAAATAAAGCTGACAGAAAAAGAATCAACTCAAAATCACCTTTTGTTTAAAAGTTATTAAGGTTTTGGTCCAGACACTCATCTGTAATGAAATAGAAAGTTTCCACGGGGTGGTTTATAAAAACAGAAAACGTTTCGATTAGAAAAACGCCAACGCCAAAGGAAAACGTATTCTGCTCGAAGGCATTTTCAGAAAACAGTTCAAAAAAAAGAGAAAAAGCTGACGAGGGGGTCCACCCGTCAGGTTTGAATTTCAAAATACAGGCACCGGCGCTCGAGGACCGTGGTGGTCGCCGGCGGCGATCCACGGCGAGGTAGGGGGAAAGAAGGGTACCTACGGGTTCACTGAATCCTTCCGCACCTGTGGGTGGTGGACTTGGTTGTCGGCGAGCACCACGTCGGCGGCGGCCTTTACTCCGGCGGACGGTGGTTCGGGTGGTGATGGATCTCGTCAAGGAGGGCTGCAAACTTCAAATTGGAGCTTGGGTTAGAAGTGTGGGTGCCGTAGGAGGTGGCTAACAAGGTATGGGAGGCGGGGTTGCTCTCATCAGAGCGGATCTTGCCGGAGCCCAAAGCGGATCATGGCGGCCGGAGTCGGGGAAGAAGGCCTCCCCGAGGTCTCCCTAGTAGCTAGTCGTGGCTCTGGTGAGGTGGAGGGGTGATGCTTGGTCGAGATCGAGCTCGAGGCCCCTTTTTGTAGCCGGCCCGAGGCGGTTGCCGTGATCGGGATTACTCCGGCGGTGATTACGACGAGGCAGTGGTTGAACGGGAGGTTTAGGGGTCGGGGCAGCTGCAGATAGGCTCACTGGTTCCTTCCCGGGGCTAAGGTTGGCAAAACTTGGGCGCTACTCCACGCTTTCGACGGAACGGCCTCACGGGGCTCGTCGGCGGCAGAGAGCGTGCTCTGCGCCTCTCTGGCCGCGGTGACTGTGCTGCAGTGTGCACAGGGGAGGGGGTGGCCACGTGGAGGCTCCATGTGGCTTGGGCGATGCTGGTCGGCGCCGAAAGGCAGGGCCGGCCCCTGCTGGCCGCCACGGGTGGTTCTGCCACCACAGAAGACGCCGGCGATGAGGTGCCACGTTGCCATCGACACCCGCGCCCGTCCAAACGATCGTGCGGCACACTGGATAAGAAGAAGGAGCAGGGAGCAAGGCACCAACTTGCACACTGGTGAGATTGTCGACGGGTTCTGACGAAAACGACACAATCGACTGAAACTGAACACTGAAACCTGAACTTTTTCTGAATTTTGACTGAAACAGTGCATGCTAGGTGTTCGATGAAATGTTCTTGGCATGTGGGAATTTCTTCTGGAGTTGATCTTTCGTGAGGTGACCTCTCAATGCATCTAGGGGTTGCCTGATTTATCCCAGATTTTTTGGTGAGGTGACCTCTCAATGCATCTAGTGCCCGTTAGTGATTTTGGTGTATTGAAGACTTATAGGTGAAGGGACTAATGTGTTTGTGAGTGTATACATGTCTAACAAGTCTCTGAGAAGTTTGATAAATCCGAAGAAAGTCGACCCCTGAAAATGAATGTCTTCATCCGAAGACTTTGAAAATGAGGAAATTGGCGTGACCTTGAAGATATTTATATTGATGCGAGGACTATGAAGCGTGACGACTTTTGTTTTCGAAGTTTCATTTTCCTTTCTTGAGTCATAGGAAACACGTACTGTTAAAGAGGGTTGAGGTAATACCAAGGAAAAATTTCCAAGTGATGCTCATCTCAAAGCCTACACATACCCAATCCTTCGAGTGAAGCCTTTGGACATCTTATACAGTTCAGTCAATTTCTTCAGTGACAGAGACGAAGATCTTCTGGTCTCTGAGGAATTTGTTCTGAATGAGGAGTTAGGAATTCGCCAGTGCAAATTGCCTATAGTGAGGAACATGATAGCCCTGAGGAATTTGAGAGCTCAAAATTTTGACCGTTGATGTGCTTCGTGCCAGCTGTTCCAAATATCTTATCCATATAACAGTCATATCATTAAGTGGCAATTATGTCTTATCATGCCAGGCTGCTCCCCGGCTATAAATAGCTGCCCCTTCAACTACTAGCTGGTTGGCTGCTCCAGGTGAAACTGACACTTGTCATTTAGAGCATCCCATCCTCCGAGGACTTATCAGTGAGGAAAAACCCAAAACCCCAACACCTAAAACCCAAAGTGATTGAGCATCACTGAAGAGATTGTTCCTGTGTGGAACCGATGCTTGTTACCTTTCAAGACTGTGCATCTTCCAGACAGTTAGGCGCCAAGGTCTAGAGCATCCAAAAGGAATTGTGGATCACCGAGTGACCTAGTCTGTGAAGGTTTGGAAGTCACCTTGAAGACTTACCATGAGTGATTGGGCGAGGTCTATGTGACCTTAGCTCAAGGAGAATACGGTAAGGACTATGTGTCCTGGGACTGTGTGCCCTTTGGTTTAAATACCAAGCCGCTCCAACCAGGCGTACAACTGTCACAGTACTTGGAACTGGTCCCCCAAATCACTATCTTCGCCGAGCTACTGGTTCTATTTCCTCAACCCTTTCATTTTCTCGCTTATGTGTTGATGAAATTGATCGTTACTGTTTGAAGACTTTGACTGAAGACTTTCTCAATTTGCTCAATCTTATTTCTTCAGTCATCTTCTCTTCTGCTTGCTTATCCTGTTTACATGCTACCTGTGCTCTGTATATGTTTCATTTCATCATGATGACTATGCTACTGCTTTGTTATGCATGCACCTGAGTACTTTATCCGCTGCTTGTAATTCGTCACTTAACAAATTCCTCAAGTAGTATTTCCTCAGTGATGAATTTGTAAAAATCTCCTATTCAACCCCCCCTCTAGTCGAAATAATGCACTTTTAATTGGTATCAGATCAAGGTACTCCCTTGTTCTGTGTGATTTTGGTTTAACCACCTGCAGGCATGATCAAGGTCTTGGGTGGGTGTCCTACCTTCGATGGGACGGACTACCCCTATTAGAAGGACAAGATGCACATGCATCTTGAGGCAATTGACAACGATCTCTCATACGTTGTGGAAAATGGCGTTATCTCCATCACTCCATTCGTGAATGTTGCTGATGTGAAGAGATTCAAGAAACTCGACTCTCAAGCGAAGAAAACCATATGTGTCCATATGAGCAAAGGACAGTGCGGCAGAGTAAGTGCTTTTGAGACTGCAAAGCTTATCTGGGATAGGTTGTCGAAGGTCAATGAAGGAATATCAACACAACCTGATTCTCGAGTTGACGTTCTTCACAATCTCTTCAACCGCTTCAAAAGACTCGACATTGAAAATGTTCAAGAAACCATCGATTGCCTCACTATCTCCAATGAGCTTCAAGCACTTGGTGCCACTAACATCACCGATCATGTGGTAGTGGAGAAATTGATGAGATCTCTTGATTCCCCATTTGATACACTAGCACTAGTGATTCAAGAACGTGAAGACTACAAGTCACTAGATCCTGCTGATATCCTCGAGAGGCTAAATACTCATGAGTTCGTCATTTGAAGGGGAAGACGCTAACAGTAGCCTTGGTGATCCCGAGGAGCTAAGTCAGGAGCTAGCAATGCTCGTGAGGAAATTCCAAAAGTTCTCAAGGCATGGTCATTTTTGAAAATCTTCTAGAGGTGATGATTTGAGATCAGATTCTTCATACCGTGAATACAAGAAGAGGACTTGCCGCAAATGCAAGAAGCCTGGTCACTACATGGCTAATTTTCCTTGGTGGCTGAAGGAATCAAAGAATAAGAAGCACAAGGATGACATTTTTTAGATGACTCAAAAAAAGAAGAAATTTTCAAGGTCCTCATCGTCAAAATCTTCAAATTCTTCATCTCACAATGCGAACTGTTCCAGAAAGGCTCGGGCATTCATTGGCAAGGAAATGGACTCTGAAGTTGAATCTGAGGAAAATGGGGAAGAGGAGGAATCTGAGCAGTTGGACTCTAGTGTGGCGAGCCAAGCTCTCGCTACTGCTTTCATCAGCAAGTCCATCTTCAACTGTGAAGAAAATGGCAACTCCACCACTGTTGACAATGACAATGATGACGATGCTCCCACCTATTGCTTCATGGCAAAAGGTGTCAAGGTTCTCAAATATCCCTGCTCTGAATCTAGTGAAGATGACTCTGATGAAAACCTCAAACCTAGCTATTCCAAGCTTGCTAATATTGCCACTAAACAACAAAAAGCTTTGGAAATGATTCAAAATTTGCTAGACAAAAGCGATGACCTGTTGGGGGAGGAAATGGATCGAACTCAAACTCTGACTGATGATCTTCAATGACTTCAGTCCAAGTTTGATAACCTTCAAGGTCGTCATGAAACTCTCTTAGATGATCATGGGAGGCTTTCTTATGAATTTCTTCAAAGAAAACAAGATCTTGAGAAACTAAGGGTGAGTCATGATGATTTTCAAAGGGAAAATGATTCTCTGCTTGCTCAACAGACTAGTTCCGCACAGGAAGAATTTACTCCACCATGTTTGAAATGCATCGAACGTGAATCTGCTAATTCTTCACCTGAAAGTTCAAATGCTTCTATTGCTACAACTTCTTCAACAACTTCTGTGGTCACAAATTCCCCATCTGGGGTACCACTAGTATCACTGACGATAATGCAAGGTTGAAGGAATTGTATGTGACAGGCATGTACAAAAGCCTCAAAGGGCATCAAGCTCTTTATGATGTGCTCAAAAAGTAGATCTTGAACAGGAACCCTAGGAAAGAGGGTATTAAATTTGAGAGGAAACTAAATGTCGATGGAACCTACTAGAAACCTGAGCAGTATCCCAAAACCACATGGGTTGCTGCAAAAGGACCTCCTGTAGATCCATCTAATTTATCTAGCTTTACATGTGAATCTTCATGTTCATCTGATGAGTCATTTGACTCCAACTATAAACTATTCAAAAATCAGAATAGTGAAATATTTGCTAGATATGTTCGAACTAACTGCAGGAATGGACCCCCTATGAAGAAAATCTGGGTTCCCAAAAGGTGCCTTGAAAGTCTTCAGGTGAATGTCCTCATGACAGCACCTGTGAAAAACAGGAACCCTAGATCAAATTCCTCTTATGGATACCAGTCCTCATATGGATCAAATTCCTCATACGACCATCATCGTGCTAATGCATCTGTTTCATAGGGAAAATCTAAGGGTCATGAATATGTGCATTATTCTTCAAATCAATATGTTCATAAGTCCTCAAACAATTTCTCTGCTTACTCATATGCATACTCTAATCCCTCCTCTGTGAAACAAGTGCATTGGCTTCAATGCCACCGTTCTCATATGGAGCTCGTGGAATGATGAACTCTTTTCCACCCCTCCATATGTCGGTGGTGAAGAAAAAAAACTAATCTTGTATGCAGGGTCAGGTCTCCAGACGAACTTAAACATCTAAAGAATTTGCTGGAGACCTGAGAATACTTGAAAGGACGCAAGCTAACCATGAAGAAACGAATTACTCATTCTCACATCCTTATATTGTTGTATCTATTGTACTACTTGATGAAATTCTATCTGACGAATTTGATGTCATATTCTTCACTTTGAAGTATATGAGTTCATAATATGCACTGATTCGTCTGTAGGATGAATCTATCAAAGCCACTGAGGGGGTCCTCGACAGTGGATGCATAAATCACATGACTGGTGACAAGAACTTACTGATGGACTCTGCACTATCTCCATCGCATCTGAAGCATATCACCTACGCTGATAAAGGAAAAAAGCAAGGTATTGGGTCTAGGTAGGGTTGCAATCTCAAAGGATCGACACATGGACAGAGTCATGCTTGTCGAGTCCCTCAGATTCAACGTCATGTCTATCTCAATGCTTTGTGATCTTGATATGGTTGTCGTCTTTGGCAAATATCGTTGCATAGTACTCATGGAATCTGACAAATCCAAAGTCTTCGAAGGCTTTAGGAGAGGAGACTTGTATATTGTTGATTTCTCTACAGGACCACAACCTGCCACATGTCTACTTGCAAAAGCTTCAGAAGGCTGGCTATGGCATTGACGACTTGGCCATGCTGGCATGAGGAACTTGCACACACTTGTGAAGAAGAAGCACGTCATCAGCATCGAGGGTGTCAAATTCATCAGAGATCATCTTTGTGGGGCTTGTGAGTCTGGAAAGATGACCAGATCCAAGCATTTCTCGAAGACTATCATGACTACCTCTCGACCTTTCAAATTGCTTCACATGGACCTCTTTGGCCCCACTCATTATGCCACACTAACAAATGCATGATACGTCTCCAATGTATCTATAATTTTTTATTGTTCCATGCTGTTATATTATCATTCTTGGATGTTTTACAATCATTATATAGCAACTTTATATGATTTTTTGGGACTAACCTATTGACATAGTGCCCAGTGCCAATTGTTGTTTTTGCTTGTTTTTTACTTCGCAGAAAATCAATACCAAATCGAGTCCAAACGCAACGAAACTTTTTGGTGATTTTTTCTAGACCAGAAGACACCTGTTGGTCCAAAGAAGTACTAGAGGGGGGCTTCGAGGGCTGCACAACCCACCTGGGCGCGCCTAGGGGCCCAGGCACGCCCTGGTGGGTTGTTCCCACCTCGGCCGCGTCCCTCACCGCCTCTTTGTTCTATAAATACCCCAATATTCCAGAAACCCTAGGGGAGTCGACGAAAAACAATTCCAGTCGCCGCGAGTTCCAGAAACCACATATCCAATCTAAACACCATCACGGAGGGGTTCATCATCCTCATTGGTGCCTCTCCGATGATGCGTGCGTAGTTCATTGTAGACCTAGGGGCCTGTAGTTAGTAGCTAGATGGCTTCCTCTCTCTCTCTTTTGATTCTCAATACAATGGTCTCTTGGAGATCTATTTGATGTAACTCTTTTTGCGGTGTGTTTGTTGGGATCTGATGAACTTTGAGTTTATAATCAGATCTATGCTTTTATCCATGAAAGTTATTTGAGTCTTTTTTATCTCTTATATGCATGATTACTTATAGCCTCACATTTCTTCTTCGAATCTTTGGTTCAGTTAGGCCGACTAGATCGATTTTTCTTGCCATGGGAAGAGGTGCTTTGTAATGGGTTCGATCCTGCGGTGCTCAATCCCAGTGACAGAAAGCGAAATGACACGTATGTATCGTTACTATTAAGGATAACAAGATGGGGCCTATTCCTACATGAATAGATTTTGTCCACATCATGTCATCGTTCTTATGGCATTACTCCGTTTCTCCAGGAACTTAATACACTAGATGCATGCTGGATAGTGGTCGATGTGTGGAGTAATAGTAATAGATGCAGGCAGGAGTCGGCCTACTAATCTTGGACGTGATGCCTATATAATGATCATTTCCTGGATATCGTCATGATTATTTGAAGTTTTATCAATTGCCCAACAGTAATTTTTTACCCACCGTATGCTATTTTTCTCGAGAGAAGCCACTAGTGAAATCTACGACCCCTAGGTCTATTTTCTTATCATATATTTTCAAATCTATTTTGCAATTTGCCTTTGCATTTATTTGCCACTTTTATTTTCAGATCTATATTATCGAAAACCCAAAAATACCTTGCTGAATTTTATTTATTTTCATCTATCAATCTACTACAATTTTATCTCGTCAACTTGACAATTTCTGGCACTGTTACCTGAAAGGGATTGACAACCACTTTAACACTTCGGGTGCAAGTATTTGTTCTTTCTGTGCGGGTACCATTTACATAGTGTTGCGTGGTTCTCCTATTGGTTCAATAACCTTGGTTTCATCACTGAGGGAAATACCTACCGTTGTTGTGCTGCATCATCCCTTCCTCTTTGGGCAAATACCGACGTAGTTCAAGCCACATCAAAAGTAATTTCCGGTGCCGTTGCCGGGGATACATCATCAACAACTACCAGGTTCCTAATCACAAATCTCATCTCCTTGCAGTTTTCATTATTTTCCATTTGCCTCTCATTTTCATCTTCCCCACTTCACAAAAATTTGCGGTCTTATTTGCCCTCTTTTTCATTTGCCATTTTCTCGTCAGATATGTCTTTGAGTGTAACCTTGCTTTCCTACTTTGTCTTCATGACTAGCTCAACTATTCCTCCTTTGTCACCAGATTTTGAAGTTCTATACTTCAAACAAAAACACGGAGAAAATTTGAAAGATGCTTGGTATAGATTAATGGAATTTTAGCGCACTAGTAACCTCAAAGGAGATGCAAGGATTTTGCTTCAAATTTTTTATATTGGATTAGCTTTGCACCATAGACAACTTTTGAATTTTGCTGCTAAAGGGAATTTTATCGAACTTGATGCTAATGTTGCTTATGAGATCCTAGAGGGAATCTTGCAGATTCCACCGATCAAGAAAGGGATTTCTTTTACTCAAGAAGGGGTCCAAATTTTAGACAAGTTGAGTGATTTGCATAAGCATATGGTCGAGTTGCAAAAATATAATGAATCTCTCAAACACATTAGTGGAAATCTCAATTGCATGAATACATTGATTACTCTTTGTAATAAGCGGTTGGATATTTTAAATCTCAAGATGGTTTCCTTTCCTGAGAATTTAGGGAAGCATAGAGAGACTCCCAGGTTTGAGAAAACCCTTACAAAAGTTGCCAAAACTAGGAATAACAACAATACTTGAATCTATGCATTATTCCTAGCTAAGGGCGTATGATGTCTTCTAGAACTACGTCGGTACTTCCCCAAATTAGGAACCTGGTTGATGTTGAAGATCCTCCTCGGCAACAATGCCAGAAATTCCTTTTGATGTCTGCTAGAATTACGTCGGTACTTCCCCAAAGAGGAAGGGATGATGCAGTATAGCGATGGTAGGTATTTCCCTTAGTGATGAGACCAAGGTTATCGAACCAGTAGGAGAACCTCCTCACACCACGTAAACAACACCTGCATACAAATAACAAATACTCGCAACCCGACGTGTTAAAGGGGTTGTCAATCCCTTTCGGGTACGGCGCCTCAAGGTAGGCAAATAACTTGGGGCAAAAAGTGGTAGATAGGATAAATAGATCGTGGAACAAATAAATTGCAGCAAGGTATTTTTGTATTTTTGGTTTAATAGATCTGAAAATAAATGCAAGAGAAAATAGATCGCAAAGGCAAATATGATGAAAAGAGACCTGGGGGCGTAGGTTTCACTAGTGGCTTCTCTTGAAAAAAATAGCAAACGGTGGGAAAACAATTACTGTTGGGAAATTTATAGAGTTCAAATAATCATGACGATATATAGGCAATGATCATTATATAGGCATCACGTCCAAGATTAGTATACCGACTCCTGCCTGCATCTACTATTATTACTCCACTCATCGACCGCTATCCAGCATGCATCTAGTGTATTCGGTTCATGAGAAAACTGAGTAATGCAATAAGAACGATGACATGCATGATTTAGACGAGATCCGTTTATCTACTGCGGCAGATGATACGTCCATTTTGCATCATGCTTTTATATCGATATTTATTGCATTATGGGCTGTTATTACATGTTATGTCACAATACTTATGGCTATTCTCTCTTATTTTACAAGGTTTACATGAAGAGGGGGAATGCCGGCAGCTGGGATTCTGGGCTGGAAAAGGAGCAAATGTTAGAGACCTATTCTGCACAGCTCCAAAAGTCCTGAAACTCCACGAATGTCATTTTTGGATTTAATAAAAAATACTGAGTGGAATAAATACCAGAGAGGGCCCACATCCTGGCCACGAGGGTGGGGGGCGCGCCCCCCTACCTCGTGGGCCACCTGGCAACCCTCCGGTGCCCATCTTCTGCTATATGAAGTCTTTTACCCTGGAAAAAATGACAAGCAAGCTTTCGGGACGAAACTCCGCCACGAGGCGGAACCAATCTAGGGCTCCGGCGGAGCTATTCTGCCGGGGAAACTTCCCTCCGGGAGGGGGAAATCATCACCATCGTCATCACCATCGATCCTCTCATCGGGAGGGGGTCAATCTCCATCAACATATTCACCAGCACCATCTCCTCTCAAACGCTAGTTCATCTCTTGTATCCAATTGTACCAAAACCTCAGATTGGTACATGTGGGTTGCTAGTAGTGTTGATTACTCCTTGTAGTTGATGCTAGTTGGTTTATTCAGTGGAAGATCATTTGTTCAGATCCTTAATGCATATTAATACCCCTCTGATCATGAACATGAATATGCTTTGTGAGTAGTTACGTTTGTTCCTGAGGACATGGGTGAAGTCTTGCTATTAGTAGTTGTCACGACCGGTTTTCCAATAAAACATTTATTGAGAAACCGACCCTTTTACCGGACTGGTATAGGAAAGACTTCCTTACCAGTAGACAAATCCTTGATACAGATATCCAGTAGTACTAAATGTTATACAAGGTTGAGCTGAGGCTGCTCAACAATTTTATTACAAACGTGCCGATATTATACATAAGGGCGGATATGACACACGGAGTATGGTGGCATACTACTGACTCGCAAATAAAAGTGGTGGTGGATATGTCACAGTGACGTAGGTGACATGCCTCCTAAATCTTACAGCTCATCGGGCGCTGGAGTGAGGCTCGATGAGTTTATTTGGGTAGCGGAAGCGTATATGAGACAAGTGACCAATTCCAGGATCGCACCGGACTGACTGGTAATCCTCTAGGCGTCGAACCCGAAATCTCAATAGAGGTAACTGAAAACCGATCGGGTGTCTGAAGCGACGCCTCGAAGGGTAAAAATAAGTTAACATGCCGCAGTCGGGCGTCTGAGCGACACCACATAAAGGTCTTATATTGAAAGGTAAATGATAGTGTGTGCCACAGTCGGACGTCTACGCGACATCTCGAAAAGGGCTTATAATGAAAGTAAATAACAGTGCATGCCGCAGTCGGACGTCTATGCGACATCTCGAAAAGGGCTTATAATGAAAGTAAATAATAGTGCATGCCACAGTCGGACGTCTACGCGACATCATGAAAAGGGCTTATAATGAAAGTAAATAACAGTGCATGCCACAGTCGGACGTCTACGCGACATCTCGAAAAGGGCTTATAATGAAAGTAATTAACATGGATGCCACAGTCGGACGTCTGAGCGACATCACATAAAGGGCTTATAACAAAAATAAACAACAAGAATGCCACAGTCGGACGTCTACGTGACGTCACATAAAGGGCTTATATTTCATCATCCGAACTCAAGTTGTTCGTGAAATTATGTCACTTCAAGAAAATACTGAGTAATAATAAACAGGTTAGTCTGTCCACAGGAATAACATTCAGCCGGGTTTACCACTCAAGTTTGTTCACCGGAGATTGTCACTGAAACTGACACTGAGACTGACATAGATAAGATGACTATAGTCCTCGACCATAGATACGGTTACTTGAATCATTTTGACTCTGCAGAGTTTGTACTATTTAACCACAGCCAACAGATTCCAGTAGTCACAACAGACTAGTTCCGTTTACGGCATTTCAGAGGAAACTCGTCTAACCAGTACACACCCATTCCACATCCCGATGCCAGGAATCACCCTAGGCAACGTTCAAGAAAAACTTTGAGACGGGGAGGCCACAACCTCGAGTAGCATGGGATCAAATTTATATCGCGCGCTCTAAGGGGTGCCCCCCTCTCGGTCCCAACCGGAAACACCCATGCCCCCTGACCGGATGACTGGCTTTAATCCAGGTCCATGGAACCCTCATCCCTGACCCTCTATTTGGTGTGTACGAGGAAAGAGGTTTGCAACCTACTAAACCATATTCTTTGCAGAAAACATGTGGTAGCACACAAAAAGGGGACGGACGGTAA
Source organism: Triticum dicoccoides (assembly GCF_002162155.2). Classification (NCBI taxonomy): domain Eukaryota; kingdom Viridiplantae; phylum Streptophyta; class Magnoliopsida; order Poales; family Poaceae; genus Triticum; species Triticum dicoccoides. Next base: position 58,973,044 of record NC_041391.1, read on the forward strand.
CGTGACTTGATCCACGTTAACACTGGAGTTGAACGGTTTGGCATAAGACTGGCATGCTTCAACAATACCATCTTACCACCTCTCATGTCACCACATGACCAGCTTATGTCCCATCAGATACACATCGAGTTTTGAAGCTCACTTGTAGTTACTTTGCATGCAATATAACAATTACCGATGCTCATACAAACATGCCATGAAATAACTACTCAAGCAAACATGCAAAACACTCATCATATCAAAGGTTCAAACATGTTTGCCTGGTTCGGAGTAGTCGGAGTCTAGTTCAGCGAAGTTCGCGGTTCTGTCACCTCCGTCGGTATCTACGGCATAAAGAAACTGCATACTAACGTAAATACCATGTGTGCACAAAAAGTGTTCCAAATATTTTTCAAATAAATATGATAAAAAACTAGGTAGAAAAATAAAGATGACAGAAAAGAATCAATTAAAAATCACCTCTTTTTTTAAATCTATTAATGTTTTGGTCCAGGGACTCATCTGTAATGAAACAGAAAGTCTCCAGGGGGTAGTTTATAAAAACAGAAAACGTTTTGATTAGAAACACGCCAACCTCAAAGGAAAACATATTCTGCCCAAAGGCGTTTTCAGAAAATGGTTCGGCAAAAAATGAAAACGCTGACGAGGGGTCCCACCCGTCTGGTTTGAATTTCCAAACAGAGTCACCAGCACCCGAGGGCTGCGGTGGTCACCGGCGGTGATCCACGGCGAGGTAGGGGGAAAGGAGGGTACCTACGGGTTCACTAAGTCCTTCCGCACCTGTGGGTGGTGGAGTTGATCGTCGGCGAGCACCACATCGACGGCAGCCTCAACTCCGGCGGACGGCGGCTCGGGTGGTGATGGGTTTCGTTGAGGAGGGTTGCAAGCTTCAAATTGGAGTCAGGGTCAGACGAGTGGGTGCACTATAGGGTTGATGATGCGGTTTGGGAAGCGGAGGTGCCCTCACCGGAGTGAATCATGTCGGAGCCCGTGGCGGATCGGGGCGGCCGGAGTCGGGGAAGAAGGCCTTCCTGCGGTCTTCCTAGAAGCTAGGCGTGGCTCTGGTGAGGTGTAGGAGGGGTGCTGGGTCGAAGGTGAGCTTGAGGCTCCCTTTTATAGCCGATCTGAGGCGGTGGCCGTGAACGGGATAACACCGGCGATGATTACAGCGAGGCAGTGGATGAACGAGGGGTTTAGGGGTTGGGGTAGCTGCGGAGAGGTTCACTGATTCCATTCCAAGGCTAAGCTGGGCAAAACTTGGGTGGCACTCCACGTTCTCGACGAAACGGCTCACGGGGCTCGGCGGCGGCAGAGAGCACGCTCTGCGCTGCTCAGGCCATGGCAATAGTGCTGTAGCGTGCACAGGCAAGCGGACGGCCACGCAGAGGCTTCGGGCGGCTTGGGCGGTGCTGGACGGTGCCGAAAGGTGGTGCTGGCTCCTGCTGGCTGCCACGGGTGGCTCTGCCACCGCAGAAGCTGCCGGCGATGAGGTGCCATGCCGCGACCGACACCTGCGCCTGTCCAAATGATCATGCGGCGCTCCGGATAAGGAGAAGGAGCAGCGAGCATCGTGCCAACGCAGGCACTGGCGAGATGGATGCCGAGGCTCTGAAGAGAACGACGTTGCTGACTGAACCCAACACTGCATCTCTGAATTTTACTGAATATTGCAAGGAACAGTGCACGCAGGTGTTTGATGAAATGTTTTTGGCATGTGGAAAAGTTTTCTGGAGTTGATCATTGGTGAGGTGGCCTCTCAATGCATCAAGGGGTGGCCTGATTTGTCTCAGAATTTTTGGAGAAGGAAAAGGATGAATTTCACCAAATTTAGCAATTCTGGTTCAAACTTGCAGCAAGCAAAATTTGAAAAATTTGAATTGTGGCAGAGTGGATCTTGATGGATCTAGGTTGAGGGTGCTAAGGACTAGCCAGGGGAGTTTGGTTGGAGCCAAAACTCAAAAGGGTTCTGGTGGTTCCTTTGCAAATCACCTAGGTCCAAAATAAATGACAGAAATAGTTTTGAGGATAGAATAAATAGAATAAAAATCAAAAATGGGTTGAACTTGTTGGGATTGGATATTTGACTTGACCCAAAGTGGAGGGAGGTGTTTTGGAGTAAAATTTTTAACCTAGGTCATGGCAAGAAAAAAATTTGAATGAGGAAGGATTAACCCATAAGTCATTAAAAGAGAGTATTCCAAAAAATTTCCCAAAAGAAAAATATTTGTGTTGAGCCAAATTTTTTTTGAAAAACCCTCAAGACTAAAGATTAAGATTGAGAAGGTCCTTTCCAAAGTTTGTCATAAAAGATTTTGAGAAGGAGAGTCCCTCAAAGAGAAAAATTAAAATAACCTCCTTTAAATCAAATAAAGATTTTAATAAAAATCCAACTCAAAATTTTGGGGTGTTAAAGCACCTACCCCCTTAGGAAAAATCTCGTCCCCGAGATTTCAGCTGATCCTCAAATAGGTGTGGATATTCTGTCTGAAGAAAATCCTCTCTTTCCCATGTTGCTTCATCCTCGGTGTGATTGCTCCAGTGAACTTTGAAAAAATTAATTGTTTTCTGACGGGTCCTCCTTTCAGACTCCTCCAATATTTTTATTGGACGTTTCCTGTAGGTGAGGTCTGGTTGCGTGTCAATATCCTCATGGGATACATGCTTCTCTGGGTTGCTTACACATTTCCTCAACTGTGAGACGTGGAACACGTCGTGGATGTCTGACAGTTCTGCGGGTAGGTCTAGCTGGCAGGCTACTGTGCCTCTTCGCGCGACTACGCAGAAGGGTCTGATAAATCTTCGTGCTAGCTTTCCTTTAACTTTGAACCGTTGTAGGCCCCTCATAGGGGATACTCGTAGGTACACATATTCACCGGGTTCAAAGCTAACTCCCCGATGTTTTCGATCGTAATAACTCTTCTGTCGGCTTTGAGCTGTCTTGAGTCGGTCCTTGATCAGCCTAACTTTTTCCTCAGCTTCCTTGAGCATGTCTGGGCCGAAGATACGACTGTCTCCTGTTTCTGACCAATTTAATGGGGTACGACATCTTCGCCCGTACAAGGCTTCAAAAGGTGCCATGTGTAGGTTGGCTTGGTAACTGTTGTTGTAGGCGAACTCGGCATATGGCAAGCTTTCCTCCCAACTGGTTCCATAGGTGAGAACACATGCTCTCAGCATGTCCTCTAGGATTTGGTTCACGCGTTCAGTTTGTCCATCAGTCTGGGGGTGGTATGCTGTACTAAATGCTAGTTGCGTTCCCAGATCTTGTTGTAACTGATCCCAAAATCTAGAGACGAACTGAGTGCCTCGGTCGGATATTATCGTCTTTGGGATTCCATGCAGACAAACTATACGGGAGAGATAAAGCTTGGCAAGCTTCTGAGTGGTGTGGGTTGTCTTTACTGGGATGAAATGTGCTACCTTCGTCAATCTATCTGTGATGACCCATATGGCATCATTTCCGTATCGTGGCCGAGGTAGTCCGACAATAAAATCCATTCCAATTTCGTCCCATTTCCACTCAGGTATCTTGTTTGGCTATAATAGTCCTGCTGGTTTTTGGTGCTCGGCTTTAATGCGCTGACATGAATCACAACATGCAATGAATGTGGATATATACCTTTTCATACCGTGCCACCAATTTTTTTCCTAAATGTCCTTGTACATTTTGGTCCCTCCAGGATGGATTGAATATAGAGTGGTGTGGCCTTCGGCTAGAATTTTCTGTTTGAGGTCTTCTATATTTGGTACACAAAGTCTGTGTCCGTACCATAATATTCCCTTATCGTCTATGACGAATTCCGTGGCCTTGCCCAAACTCACCTTTCTTTTTATGCATTCGATGCTGGGGTGTCCATGCTGGGCCTCCTTAATCTGTTCTATTAGGGTAGGCTGTATTTCCAAATTCGACACGTTGCCTTATGTGACCATTACCAAGTTGAGTTTAGCGAACTCCTGCTGAAATTCGGGTCTCAAGTTTGGCAGACTGTCGTTGCCCGAGCTGGGGTTCCGACTAAGAGCATCTGCCACTACATTTGCTTTTCCCGGGTGGTAGTGGATGCCAACATCATAATCTTTTACTAATTCCAACCAGCGTCGTTGTCGCAAATTGAGCTCTGGTTGTGTGAAAATATACTTCAGGCTTTTATGGTCCGTATATATTTCACAATGATTCCCAAGCAAAAAGTGCCTCCACTCTTTGAGTGCATGAATGACTGCTGCCAACTCTAAGTCATGAGTAGGATAGTTTGCTTCATGCTTCCATAGTTGCCTGGAAGCGTATGCAACTACTTTTCCTTCTTGCATTAATACGCACCCGAGGCCCTTCCGGGATGCTTCACAATACACTTCGAAACTTTTGTGTATGTCTGGTACAACCAATACTGGTGTTGTTGTTAATTTCCTTTTGAGTTCTTGGAAGCTTTTCTCGCAAGCTTCAGTCCACACAAACTTCTTATCCTTCTTGAGTAATTGTGTCATTGGTTTTGCTATGGTGGAGAATCCTTCAATAAACCTGCGGTAATATCCTACCATTCCTAAGAAACTTCGTACATCTATTACGCTGGCTGGTGGTTTCCAACCAAGTACGGCCTTGACTTTTTCTGGGTCTACGGCAACACCTTCTTGGGTCAATACATGGCTTAGGAAACCAACCTGTCTTAGCCAAAATTCACATTTGCTGTACTTGGCGTATAATTGATGTTTCCTTAATTCTCCCAGTACAATCCTGAGATGTTCAGCATGTTCTTCTAGTGTCTTGGAGTATACCAGGATATCATCGATGAATACCACAACAAACTTGTCCATAAATTTCATAAACACTTTGTTCATGAGGTGGACAAAATATGCGGGGGCGTTCGTCAGTCCAAACGGCATTACTGTAAACTCATACAGTCCATATCTGGATGTGAATGCTGTCTTGGGATATCTTTGGTCTGTACTTTTAATTGATGATACCCCGACCTTAAATCAATTTTTGAGAAAACCTTAGCTTGCGCGAGCTGGTCAAATAAATCATTTATCCGAGGCATTGGATATTTGTTTTTGATGGTAACCATGTTGAGTGCTCGATAGTCGATACATAACCTCAGTGTCCCATCCTTCTTCTTGGCAAATAATACTGGTGAACCCCAAGGTGAGGAGCTGGCTCGAATAAATCCTTTGTCCAGTAATTCTTTTATTTGCTTCTTTAATTCTACCAATTCCGAGGGTGCCATTCTATAGGGTTTCTTATAAATGGGGGTGGTTCCAGGTGCTAGTTCAATGATGAACTCTATCTCTCGGTCTGGTGGCATGCCTGGTAGTTCTTCGGGAAATACATCATGGAACTCACATACCACTGGAACTTTGCTTAACTCTGAAACGTCCACCTTGTTCAACCTTGGTTGTCGTGACCTCGGTCTTTCTTGATCTGCAATTTTTATCGTCTTCCCGTGATGATGGGTAAGAATTACAGTCCGATTGAAGCAGTCGATAAATCCCTTGTTGGTGGTTAACCAGTCCATTCCTAGGATAACATCCAGTCCCTTATTTTCCAATACAATGAGGTTTGCCTGAAACTTTAATCCTTCAAACTCAATAACCACACCTTGGCAGTAACTCTTAGTGATTTGCTTAATCCCGGGGGACTTGATGATCATGGATTTTTCCAAGGGAAGCATTGAAAAATCATGTTGCAAAGCAAATTTCTTTGAAATAAACGAGTGAGAAGCTCCAGAATCAAACAAAACTGTGGCAGGTATTGTGTTGATAGGGAACGTAACGAGTACCATATCCGGGGCATTCTGTGCTTCCTCCTTGGTCACATGGTTTAGGTGACCCTTCCTATGATTGTTATTGGGGTTGAAGTTGTTTCGCTTGGGCATTGAATTATTGCCACCGTTGTTCGGCTTGGGGGCCGAGTTTCTTGGCTTTGGACACTGTTTGGCATAGTGTCCTTCTTCTCCACAAGCGTAGCAGGTAACACCTGGGCGGTATGTAAAATCCTTGTCCCTTGCATGAAATTTTTTGCTTGGGCGTGGAACATTGGTTGGGGACTTGTTTGCTCCATTCTTCTGAACTTCAGTCTTGTTCCGGTTGTTGCGAGCATGAGTGGTCTGGTCTCTTTTGCACTAGCGGAAATCTTCCAAGCTGCATCGCTCATTTTCCAATGTAATGGCTTTGTCCACAAGTGTCTTGAAATCTGGAAAAGTGTGTACGACCAGCTGGCATTTAGTGCTGGTGCCAGACCGTCCAGGAATTTTTCCATCTTTTTATTTTCCATCATATGCTCTTCGTTGTCCGAGATAATAGAGTAAACTGACTGTTGTACTCAGTCACTGTCATGCCTCTCTGCTTGAGGTCGTCAAATTCCCTTTTCTTGATTTTTATAATGCTCCTAGGAATGTGCACCCCACGAAAACCTTCTTTAAATTCTTCCCAGGTGATGTCATTTTCATTGGGGTGCATGTGTAGGAAACTTTCCCACCATGATGCAGCTGCTCTAGTGAGATAGTGAGGTGCATAGAGTACCTTCTCATGGTCCGAACATTGTGCAATAATTAATTTCCTCTCTATGTCCCGAAGCCAATCATCGGCCTCAAGAGGTCTATCCGTGTGAGAGAACGTTGGGGGACGCATCTTTTGTAGTTCAGATAATTTGGATTGCTGCTAATATGGTCCATGATGATTTCCCATATTAATAACATGGTTCATCATTTCTTGATGCTGTTGCTGGCTTTGCTCATAAAGGCTACATTTTGAGAATATGCTGCTTCACTGCCTTGTTGACTTGACTGTCCCGGTGTGAAATTGTTGCTAGTCTGGGTACCAAAATTTTCTTCCGGCGGACTTGGCATGGAACGAGTCCAAGGACGAGGCATTTTCCACTGTGGGGTATTTTTGTAAAACTCATGAGAAAAACTGAGTGGCAAAAATAAAGCAAATTGCAAAGGCGGAAATTTAAGAACTCCAACATTTTTCAAGGAAATATTTGATCGCGCATGGAGAAGGACCGCTTAGTACATATCTTACATGCAAGCAGTAATTATACAATACATCACTCAGGATGTGTGTACACATTCCTGACATGTTATTTAGGCTAGTGCACTTCTCCCAGTTCCTACATGATGCGCACACAGACTACTTCTCACAACCTATATACATGTAAACATATCTTACAAGCTGGTCCATCGCACGGCTCCTAGGCGCACTCAGTCGGAGATGGTAAGGACTTCCCTCGGCCTACAAAGAGTAAGACCCAGTGGTGCTGGAGACTCAGCCTCCTCCTCACTAATAGGCTCCAGGCGTGAAGCACTGAGTTGTGGAGCTGGTGCGGGGGCGGTAGGTGGTGCAACTCTAACTGGAGTAGGAGCGATGACTTGGTCAAATTCTTCAGGAGTAGGCAGGCGGTGAGCAGTGGCGCAGATGGCAGGTGTATAGGATGCTGCGGATGAGACGAATGTCAGTGGTGGTGCTGTATGGAGGAGCTCCCTCCTGTTGGCGGAACAGCCCTGCACGGAGTCCATACGAGCAGCCACAAGGTCGTCCACGAGGTTATCAAAAACTACCTCCAGAGCTTTGAGATATTCAACCAACATCTCAATAGCCCCATCTCTCTCCCCCCATAGTGCAAGCGAATGCATAGTGACATGTGTATGGCACGTGGCATGGAAGGTAGCGGTAGCGACGAGTCTTCATTGAAGGAAGAATATCCCGAAGACGAGCTATCGCCTCACGGGAAGCCATCTGCATAGCATGCCTCTCTGTATGCATGGCTCTTCCCACAAATCGGAGGCGGTGAAACTCAACACGTCCTCCCTTGAACTGCACCGTGGCCTGGTGCATAGACAGACTGTCGCTAATCTTGTGCTGGTAGAGTGTGAACTCCGGAGGTGTTGATGGCCCGATCACGACTTTGACGATGGAGACGAGAAGCTTGACAAACCCCTCAGGTACATTGGCGAACACCTGTGTTTCACAGTCGTTGCCAGCCATCTACAAAAGTAGGCAAAAATTCTGAATAATCAGATCATAAATTTATGCTGACTGTCAGAAAATGACTACATTTGCAAAATAATAAAATAACACTTATTACGCTAATAACCGATTAGCGATCGCACCTAGTGGCTTCCTACAGTCAGCCTGGCTCTAATACCAAGTTTGTCACGACCGGTTTTCCAATAAAACATTTATTGAGAAACCGACCCTTTTACCGGACTGGTATAGGAAAGACTTCCTTACCAGTAGACAAATCCTTGATATAGATATCCAGTAGTACTAAATGTTATACAAGGTTGAGCTGAGGCTGCTCAACAATTTTATTACAAACGTGCCGATATTATACATAAGGGCGGATATGACACACAGAGTATGGTGGCATACTACTGACTCACAAATAAAAGTGGTGGTGGATATGTCACAGTGACATGGGTGACATGACTCCTAAATCTTACAGCTCATCGGGCGCTGGAGTGAGGCTCGATGAGTTTATTTGGGTAGCGGAAGCGTATATGAGACAAGTGACCAATTCCAGGATCGCACAGGACTGACTGGGACTCCTCTTGGCATCGAACTCGCTATCGTACTCTTCATCCATAAGATCGCCTTCGTCGATATCTGGCCAAATCAACAAGCCAGGTGAGTACTTTGAATGTACTTGCAAGATAGTTTGGACATAAGATATAACAGATGCAAACATGATGCACATGAGCAACTTAGTAATGCACACTTAAATAATAAATTTGCATGACACGTTAATAAAGAAGGAAGTCAGGCGGTAGTCCTCCCGAAATCCCAATAGAGGTAACTGAAAACCGATCGGGTGTCTGAAGCGACGCCTCGAAGGGTAAAAATAAATTAACATGCCGCAGTCGGGCGTCTGAGTGACACCACATAAAGGGCTTATATTGAAAGGTAAATGACAATGCGTGCCACAGTCGGACGTCTACGCGACATCTCGAAAAGGGCTTATAATGAAAGTAAATAACAGTGCATGCCACAGTCGAACGTCTACGCGACATCTCGAAAAGGGCTTATAATGAAAGTAAATAACAGTGCATGCCACAGTCGGACGTCTACGCGACATCTCGAAAAGGGCTTATAATGAAAGTAAATAACAGTGCATGCCACAGTCGAACGTCTACGCGACATCTCGAAAAGGGCTTATAATGAAAGTAATTAACATGGATGCCACAGTCGGATGTCTGAGCAACATCACATAAAGGGCTTATAACAGAAATAAACAACAAGAATGCCACAGTCGGACGTCAACGCGACGTCACATAAAGGGCTTATATTTCATCATCCGAACTCAAGTTGTTCGTGAAATTATGTCACTTCAAGAAAATACTCAGTAATAATAAACAGGTTAGTCCGTCCATAGGAATAACATTCAGCCGGGTTTACCACTCAAGTTTGTTCATCGGAGATTGTCACTGAAACTGACACTGAGACTGACATAGATAAGATGACTATAGTCTTCGACCGTAGATACGGTTACTTGAATGATTTTGACTCTGCAGAGTTTGTACTATTTAACCACAGCCAACGGATTCCAGTAGTCACAACAGACTAGTTCCGTTTACGGTATTTCAGAGGAAACTCATCTAACCAGTAGACACCCATTCCACATCCCGATGCCAGGAATCACCCTAGGCAACGTTCAAGAAAAACTTTGAGACGGGGAGGCCACGACCTCGAGTAGCATGGGATCAAATTTATATCGCGCGCTCTAAGGGGTGCCCCCATCTCGGTCCCAACCGGAAACACCCATGCCCCTTGACCAGATGACTGGCTTTAATCCAGGGCCATGGAACCCTCATCCCGGCCCCTCTATTTGGTGTGTACGAGGAAAGAGGTTTGCAACCTACTAAACCATATTCTTTGCAGAAAACATGTGGTAGCACACAAAAAGGGGACGGACGGTAACATGACTTGATCCACATTAACACTGGAGTTGAACGGTTTGGCATAAGACTGGCATGCTTCAACAATACCATCTTACCACCTCTCATGTCACCACATGATCAGCTTATCTCCCATCAGATACACATCGAGTTTTGAAGCTCACTTGTAGTTACTTAGCATGCAATATAACAATTACCGATGCTCATATAAACATGCCATGAAATAACTACTCAAGCAAACATGCAAAACACTCATCATATCAAAGGTTCAAACATGTTTGCCTAGTTCGGAGTAGTCGGAGTCTAGTTCGGCGAAGTTCGCGGTTCCGTCACCTCCGTCGGTATCTACGGCATAAGGAAATCGCATACTAACGTAAATACCATGTGTGCACAAAAAGTGTTCCAAATATTTTTCAAATAAATATGATAAGAAACTAGGCAGAAAAATAAAGATGACAGAAAAAGAATCAATTCAAAATCACCTTTTGTTTAAAAGCTATTAAGGTTTTAGTCAAGGGACTCATCTGTAATGAAATAGAAAGTCTCCAGGGGGTAGTTTATAAAAACAGAAAACGTTTCGATTAGAAACACGCCAACCTCAAAGGAAAACGTATTCTGCCCGAAGGCGTTTTCAGAAAACGGTTCGGGAAAAAAAGAAAACGATGACGAGGGGTCCCACCCGTCAGGTTTGAATTTCCAAACAGAATCATCGGCGCCCGAGGGCTGTGGTGGTCGCCGGCGGCGATCCACGACGAGGTAGGGGGAAAGGAGGGTACCTACGGGTTCACTAAGTCCTTCCGCACCTCTGGGTGGTGGAGTTGATCATAGGCGAGCACCACGTCGATGGTGGCCTCAACTCCAGCGGACGGCGGCTCGGGTGGTGATGGGTTTCGTTGAGGAGAGTTGCAAGCTTCAAATTGGAGTCAGGGTCAGACGGGTGGGTGCACTATAGGGTTGATGACGCGGTTTGGGAGGTGGAGGTGCCCTCACCGGGGTGAATCGTGCCGGAGCCCGTGGCGGATCGGGGCGGCCGGAGTCGGGGAAGAAGGCCTTCCTGCGGTCTTCCTAGAAGCTAGGCGTGGCTCTGGTGAGGTGTAGGAGGGGTGCTGGGTTGAAGGTGAGCTCGAGGCTCCCTTTTATAGCCGATCCGAGGCGGTGGCCGTGAACGGGATAACGCCGATGATGATTATGGCAAGGCAGTGGATGAACGGGGGGTTTAGGGATTGGGGTAGCTGCGGAGAGGTTCACTGATTCCATTCCAAGGCTAAGCTGGGCAAAACTTGGGTGGCACTCCACGTTCTCGACGGAACGGCTCACGGGGCTCGTCGGCGGCAGAGAGCACGCTCTGCGCTGCTCAGGCCACGGCGACGGTGCCGCAGCATGCACAAGCAAGCGGACGGCCACGCGGAGGCTTCGGGTGGCTTGGGCGGTGCTGGACGGCGCCGAAAGGTGGTGCTGGCTCCTGCTAGCCGCCACGGGTGGCTCTGCCACCGCAGAAGCTGCCAGCGATGAGGTGCCACGCCGCCACCAACACTTGCGCCCGTCCAAATCATCATGCGGCGCTCCAGATAAGGAGAAGGAGAAGTGAGCATCGTGCCAACGCGGGCACTGGCGAGATGGACGCCGAGGCTCTGAAGAAAACGACGCTGCCGACTGAACCCAACACTGCATCTCTGAATTTTCTGAATATTGCTAGGAACAGTGCATGCCAGGTGTTTGATGAAATGTTTTTGGCATGTGGAGAAGTTTTCTGGAGTCGATCATTGGTGAGGTGGCCTCTCAATGCATCAAGGGGTGGCCTGATTTGTCTCGGAATTTTTGGAGAAGGAAAAGGATGAATTTCACCAAATTTGGCAATTCTGGTTCATACTTGCAGCAAGCAAAATTTGAAAATTTTGAATTGTGGAAGAGTGGATCTTGATGGATCTAGGTTGAGGGTGCTAAGGACTAGCCAGGGGAGTTTTTTTGGAGCCAAAACTCAAAAGGGTTCTGGTGGTTCCTTTGCAAATCACCTAGGTCCAAAATAAATGACAGATATAGTTTTGAGGATAGAATAAATAGAATAAAAATAAAAAATGGGTTGAACTTGTTGGGATTGGATATTTGACTTGACCCAAAGTGGAGGGAGGGGTTTTGGAGTAAAAATTTTAACCTAGGTCATGGCAAGAAAAAAAATTGAATGAGGAAGGATTAACCCATAAGTCATTAAAAGAGAGTATTCCAAAAAATTTCCCAAAAGAAAAATATTTGTGTTGAGCCAACAAAATTTTGAAAAACCCTCAAGACTAAAGATTAAGATTGAGAAGGTCCTTCCAAATTTTTTCATAAAATATTTTGAGAAGGAGAGTCCCTCAAAGAGAAAAATTCAAATAACCTCCTTTAAATCAAATAAAGATTTTAATAAAAATCCAACTCAAAATTTTGGGGTGTTACCGTAGTCATGTGAATTTGGTATTCGTTCGATATTTTGCTGAGATGTATGTTGTCTCTCCTCTAGTGGTGTTATGTGAACGTCGACTACATGACACTTCACCATTATTTGGGCCTAGAGGAAGTCATTGGGAAGTAATAAGTAGATGATGGGTTGCTAGAGTGATGGAAGCTTAAACCCTAGTTTATGAGTTGCTTCGTAAGGGGCTGATTTGGATCCATATGTTTCATGCTATGGTTAGGTTTACCTTAATACTTCTTTTGTAGTTGTGGATGCTTGAAACTGGGGTTAATCATAAGTGGGATGCTTGTCCAAGAAAGGGCAGTACCCAAGCACCGGTCCACCCACATATAAAATTATCAAAGTAACGAACGCGAATCTTATGAGCATGATGAAAACTAGGTTGACGATAATTCCCATGTGTCCTTGGGAGCACTTTTCTCTATATAAGAACTTGTCCAGGCTTGTCCTTTGCTACATAAAGGATTGGGCCACCTTGATGCACCTTATTTACTTTCATTGCTTGTTACCCGTTACAAATTACCTTATCACAAAACTATCTGTTACCGATAACTTCAGTGCTTGTAGAGAATACCTTACTGAAAACCGCTTGTCATTTCCTTCTGCTCCTCATTGGGTTTGACACTCTTGCTTATCGAAAGGACTAGATACACTACTAGGAAAAGGCCTGCTAGTGGCGCACCTGTTTTGGCTACTAATGGCACACTACAGGTGCGCCACTAGCATCACGCCATTAGAATTTTTTACTAATGGCGCACCACAAGTGCGCCATTAGTATCTGGTATACTAATGGCGCACCAGGCAGTGCACCATTAGTATAGCCCACGGTGTGCCATTAGTATGCCTCCCAGGGGGCCATATTTACCCATGTGCTCTGGCTTACTAATGGCGCACTAGTTGATGATGCGCCACGGGTGTGCTTTTTGCAGTGCGCCACTAAAGTGTTCAGTGGTGCGCCACTAGTATGAATATTAGGGTTTTTTCTGATATTTGCACAGGTTACAAAACATATTACTGCACAGAATATAGAGAGCACAACATATAAACAACAGATTTATCGAATACAATAGAAGATTAGTCTCCAAATACAATTCATCATATTAGTCTCTGAATTTAAAATACCGAACAAAGTTAGAACATTACAAGTCTCGAGACCGCGAGTAGCGAGTTTGTCTTCACATTACAAGTCGATATCGATCATCTAAACTACCATCACATAGAAGAGAGTTGCAGTCATCAAGATGAGCATAATATCGCGATGAAACTGGTCTTCATCCGGTTCCTCCAACGCTCCCTCCTCTCTCCCGCTAGATAGCGCGCGTATCTAACTTCCGCCTCCGCCCTAGTGGTGTACCCTTTGTAACTGTTATCGCTGAAATGGTGAACCTGTCTCCGGCACTCCTCCCAGTCGTTGTAGACTCCGGGAACCTTACACCTGTACACGACATACGACAACATCTCTATGCACTAGCCAAACAAAACGTTAGTAGCAATTCACAGACAATACATAAGCAATATATAAGTATGCAACAAAAGGATCGGAAGAGAAAAGCAACACATTAATAGCACGATTCATGGTCCTACTAATAAATAGCATCGATTACATATAAGTTGAACGACTGTCCAAACCAAAGAGACACACAAGTTCATTAAAGTTTAACATTACAACATGAATTAGTAGCAATTCACGGAGCGTGGATGAAGCCACCGTCTTTCGTGATGGTCATGAAATCGCGGTCGTTGTCAGCCTGCATTTGTAGCGTTGTTTCTATCTCACTGTTGGACGGTTGAAATCTGAGGTAGAACTGCCCCGAGGTACGAAGGACATCTTGATGGATGATTTCCGCAAACTCAGACTGGATGCAAAAGAATTCTTGTCTGATGTCCGCGTCCTGGATTGCCGACAAGCATGCGGCCCAATCTTTGAGATTATTTGGTAGCCAAAGGTGATTATGGTCCCGTATGATCGCCCACATGTGATGGTGGGCGTAGTAGGCATCCTTCTGACCACCAGCCGGCTGCTTGACGTAGGGGAACGTCGTATTGTGGGTGAACACGTGCTAGCTATACCCACGAATTGTCCTGCTGAAGGTGCCTCCAGATCTGGCGTAGTCAGGAAGAGCTTCATCAAGAACTTTCTTGATATTTGTGTAGTCTTTTGTCGACTGACGGTACGAGTCGAAATACGTCGCCGTGGAATATTTCAGGCTTAATAAGATGAGTGTGCAATGTGTGTCACTGCACAAAACACGGAATGTTAGAAAAAAAGAACGATCGAAATCTAAGAATCATATGTTACAGGGCGGTGAGGGGATAACTTACTCGGGAAAGTAAGGCACGAGGAAGTTATCCTTATCTGGGTTTGCCAGAATGACGCCTTCGAGGTATGAACTCGCTACTTGCCGGTCACCAGTGCTGCCCAAGATCTTGGTACTCCATATTGAAGGGGTCGACTATCACGATGTCCGGGGTCTTGTCTCTAATGATCCGCATCTCCATACTTAGCGAAAATAGCCGAATGAAGGCGTAGTGCAGTGGATGAAGGTTAAACATAGCGAAGATGTCAGCAAACCACAAGAGATCATACCCCCGATGGCGCTATCAACAAAGCCCTTGCCCTCTGGCACCTTGGCCACGAAAACCGGGTATGCCACATCATTCTTGGAGAGACGCCGCTTCTCCAAAGAAAGAACACTATCATGCAGACTCCGCATAGCACCGGTTGCAGCATTGAGCAGATTAGTCGGTAGCATCGGCCTACCCGCCACATGCACCCTCCTCGAGATATCCTTAGGTGAAGGTGGCCCGTCCTGAGCACGGATCATACTCGGTGCCGGCTGGCTCGCACCCTTGATAGTCTTTCTTTTCCGTCCTTCTTCTTCTGCTGCTATAATGGGATCGAGTTCTGCTCAGAGACCACCTTCTTGAGTGTGTTGGGGCTAATAATATTTCGCACCTCGGCTATCTGAGGCTCAGTGAAGGTGGCAGTTGGAGGCGTCTCCTGAGAACTAAACGCCAGACGACGCCTGTTGCAATTGGGTTTCTCCGCGGTACCAGCTAGATCGCGGTCGTCTTTTGCAGGGTTGGGTTCTTGAGAAGGAGGCCCCAAGAAGTCGTCACCGTACCATGTTTGGCAAAGTACTTATTGACCATGGTATATGTACCATCGTCGTCGTCGTCCGGATCCTGTGCCATATGCATGTCCGGATCCTTTGTCGTATGCATGTCCGGCATGTCCATTAGCGTTGCGGCGGTCTTGCCATGGCTTGGCGCCGGCACGACTGGCGGTGTTGTCTGTAGGGTGGTGTCCCCCGCCCCCAAACGAATCTGGCTCTTCGGCCAAAGAAGAGGCCAGCTTAAGCAGGCGCTAAGGGTCATCACATCATCTTCGTCGGCCCCAGCGGGTCGCAACGGAGGTAACAAGTCGTCGCAGCCTGGCAGCACCCGAATCAGTTGAACCCTATACACGATGGATGGCATCGGATTACCATGGAACACGGGGTTGCCCGGTTGAACGATTCTGCCCTTGGCAACATCGATCAACTCACCACCCATGAAGTGCAGGAGAGTGCATGGAACGTCGGCACTGGCGCCCTGCAAAAACATGTAGGGCGTCAGGGGATGCCCAGTCAAAGGCAAGGAGATGAAGTCATCGGCCGAGAGAGGCTTAGTTAGCGTGATGGCGTCGAGCTCGGCTAATGTCGAGGCACCGCCAACGGCGGGTGTGCAAGTGACGGAGGGGCCGCTTGCTGCCGAGGTGTCGGCCGGCGTATTCTTCACACACCCGGGTGCATTAATAAGCTCTAATGCCCATACCGGCGCCAGAGACACCAATGGCCCCGGCGCCGGAGACACCAATGGCGCTGGCACTGGAGACACCAATGGCGCTGCCTGCACGTTGTGCGAGTTACTGGCCGTGAAGCTGGGAACCGGGGGCGGCCCCTGTTAGCCGCCCGCAATCCACGCCTACAGCCCCTCAATCAAGGTAGGCACAATGGCGATGATCGCCCCTCCCACTTGGTGTTGCACTTGCTCTTGGACCATCTCCGGAATCCGTGCCACTTGTGCCCTGAGTTCTTGAACCTCATGCGCCTAGCTTTCCAAGTTGGTCTTTCTCTCCTTTCGCCCACCAGCGTTATAGTATGATGACCATTTCAGGGACAAGCCTTTGCCGGCCACACGACCAGCTGACGACGGCTTACTGGACTTATCCTTGTTTTTCATTACGTTCAATGCCCTATTTAAAGTGGTGTCCCAAGGGGAGCTCTGAGACGACCCTGCGCTACTGCTTTCAGTGTCCTACCGAAGGAATGTGAACCATTTAGAAATTTGGCTTCAATAATTAGAATGCAACCATATGGAGCTAATTACGTGGGGGTGTATTCCTTACCAGAACAAGCTCAAGCGCCCTGGTCTTCGCATCCGTGGTAAGCTCCTTTGTTACCGGGTCCACCTTGTACCGGGCCCTGACATAGTTCATGGTTTTCTTATCACCGTATTTCTCAAAGCGGGGTGGTAGGCCTTGCTCGGAACGCTCTGCGTACTCCTTGTCCCATATAGGTTCCACCACTCTGTAACCGCCGGGACCGAGTTGGTGGACCCCTAAGTTCAACTCCCGCATTTCTTTCCCCCACTGACTTGATTCCATGGTTGCGTTGCTCTCGCACTTGATCTTGAACTCCTTGTACTCATCTTCGTTGATCAAAGGATTTTCCGCCTTGATCTTCTCATAACTATCACCTTTGTCAATCATTCTCTTCACCGCGCTTCTCCAAGTAGACAGGGTCGTTCTCATCTTCGTGAGGGCGGCATTGTTCACTTTATTCCCTGAGAGGCGTGTGTTTGCGACATCACTGGGGAACTTGTATCGTTCGTGCAGCTTCGTGAAGAGGAGGTTGCGCAAATTCCCTCAGTCCTTATGCCTTAGGTTCTCGGTGTTGATCGAGACGGTGCTCCGGAGAATGCACCCGAGCCGAACCGCATAACCCTTGACTATTTCTTTGGGCGCCGTTGGATACCCGTAGGAGTTCACTTCAGTAAATTCTTCCTTGACGGTGCCGAGCACGTTTGGGTGCCGGTCCTTCTGTTGCCTCTTTGATTGGCTGCCATCTATGCGTGTGTTGCCATCATCAGTGGTGGCATCCTCCGTGGCACCATCAGTGGTGTCATCCCCGACGCCACTAGGGGTTGTCTAGTCAGGATCGTTGTCTTCCGCGGCGTCCTCATAGCGGTGAGGTTCTTCCTCCATCTCCTGGGACAGCTCCCAGAATGCCTTGCCCAAACCGCTGGCCTCATCGTTGTGGGCCATGTTTCGCTCTAAATAGGAAAAAAGTTTGGTCAAAATGTTGGTTATTATCAAGGAACAAGATCATGGTCTCATCATTTAGAGTTTGTCGACACCGAGGCATCCTAAAAGCTTAGACACCGAGGCATCCTAAAAGCTAAGTTTTTATCATTTAGGGTTTGTCGACGCCGAGGCACCCTAAAATCCTAAGCTTTCATCATTTAGTTTTTATCGACACCGAGGCACCCTAAAAGCCAAGGTTTTATAATTTAGGGTTTGTCGATGTTGAGGCACTCTAAATGCTAAGTTAAGTTTTCATCATTTAGGGTTTATCGATGCCGAGGCACCCTAGGTTGACTGATATATATGGGTATCTTCTAATAATATACCCTATCAAGAAAAGGGAAGGAGAATTCTAAGTTGGGCCTAATCACTTGGCTCTATTGCCACCTATGGTTTAATGCAGCAATAATAAAGGGGCAGTTGATCCTACTTAATTAAGTACTAAGATACCTCGGCCCATGCATTAGTCGCAAGTACCCCATATGTCCTATTTTTAGCAAAGTCATGCTAAAATTCACAGAAAATTTCAGCATGACCTTTGCTGAAAATAGGACATATGGAGTATCCGAATTTGCCAGAACGGAAGTTAATCGACATTCCGGCAAACTCAAGGGCCTCTCGGGGTACAGCAGCAGCATCACAAGTTGACAAAATTCCCAAGTAGTAGAGCAGCAGCATCACAAGTAGTACCAATGAACATATAGTCTAGCACATTCTAAATTTCGATAAATGATAACAAGTTAACTCATGCTGACAGCAACAAACTTATAACAACATAAATGAAATTGCAGTTGTACGATCATACACTTATAACAACATAAACTCATGCTGACAGCAACAAATTGCAATGATCAAGCTATCTGAAAACAGAGTACTTGTTGATTTACTATCAAGCTATCTGAAAACAGAATACTTGTTGATTAACTATCAAGCTATCTTTGCCATTTTAGAAAAGCACTAATTAAATTTCTAAAATGAAGCTATAGATATCCAGTTTTCTTTTCTGAAAGTACCTAGGATAGCTGAAGATTCAGAACAGAGGATAAGGAAGAAGCAGTATAGAGTAGATTCAGAACAGTAGCTAGGTAGATAGTCACTGTGATTTCAGTTAAATGAAAACAACAACTCTGCAAAAGCATTGGTAACCAGCCCAAACAATCATACCAGAAGAAGTGCATTAAGAATAAGAGAAAGCAATTCACATTCAGTTAACTGAATTTACCACGTGTTAAACATGTTAACTGAATTTAACAGTTGGGACATAAGCAATCACCATCTGTTCATAATTACTCCATAATTATTCTAACTGATCTACTCCATAATTAACTATGTCAAAACATTCAGTGCACAAGACCTTTCAAATTAAGTTCACTAAAATATCTTATAATGTGAATAATTACAAAAGGACTATTAGCAATCTATCTTGTGACAATGTGAGTTAATCCACAATTATGTCCCACTAGTTGGCACTACAGTAGTGAATATCTATTACAAGTGTATTGTGTGTTTTGCACCAAGTTCAAAGAAAGCTTAACCAGCATTTGTTCTTGTCACTTTAAATGAAACAAGTGTCAACATTCAGTTAACTATTGTGTCCAAATTCAGTTGACTAGTGTGTCAAATCAATAAATGGAGCAGCATGACATGACCAAAACATTTAACATTCAGAGATGATGGTCGAGTTTGGGTTGATATTTTCCTTTCTTTAACTAAATATAAGATATGTGTGCAGTGTTTTCTTTGTTTTCAAAAAATAGTGTGTACTTAGTTTAGGTGTAAATAGTAGATAGATGAATAAACTGGTACAACAGAGAATAGAAAGGGTTACAAACTTCTTTGAAGGGTCAAAACTGGTGTCTTTTTTCCCAGTTAATACTAACATGAATCGGCTACGTGACTATAACAAGGTGCACGGAACATTTGAGTTTGTACCTTGTTCAAATTATCTGATCACAAAAGGTTGTTCCCAACAGCAGACCTGCCGGTCAACATAAATTTTACCAGCTTCCAAGGTTCGCACTTGTTTCAGCGACTCACATGGCTTCTCGCCAGCCACTTGGTACAGAAGCGCAGCAGCAGGATTCTCTTCAGCTGCAAGATGAACATACATAATCAAGTCATAGTAAATCCATTTGGGGATAAGACCGTAGGAATTGATGATACAACTACATATACATTGGTCCCATAGAATGCCACTATTGGACTCGCGGTGTGTGAGCTGAGTAGGGAGTGTAGTGCACAGTGCTCAATTCAGACGTCTCCCTGAGTAGGTGCTGGCTGGCGACTTTCGGGATTTGACATTTCGTAATACTGAAAATGGACTGTGTTGTTGTTGTAAGTTCCATGCCTATGAAATTGGGAGGCGCTCCTTATTAATTTAAAAAGAACTATACTAGTGAATTGCAATTATGGTTGATAAAATTAGATTTGCCTACCAACCACGATTGCATCCATCTACAGTTGGATGCCTATCTATCTATCTCTCTGAAGTCTAAACCAATAATGCAGTCACCAAAACACTATGAATTGACTAGCATCGGAGGCAAGAAGTGATGTATGCATGTGAAGTGAGCTCAATCCCGCCAGCAATCCCCAGTAGCCTGTCCCTGCGCTGGCACCATGAATCCAGAACCAGAACAAGAGAGAGGATGGCTCACCGTGGAGGAGTGGAGGACTGGATGATCTACAGCTTCGGGACGGAGGCGCCGTGGGCAGCCGGTGCAGAGGGGCACGGCGGAGGCTACCCGTTGTCCCGGCTACGGCAGAGGGCAGAGGGGCAGACGGGCCATGGAGGAACCTGGGCTGCGGCGGGAGTGGGTCCCGGCGGCGGCGAGGACCGAGACGGCGAGGCGGGGCCGGCGGCGGCGCTGGAACCCTAGAGACGGCGAGGCAGGGCCACCTTCTTGACCTTCCGAGCAAAAGAAGGCACGGGCGGTGAGAGGAAGAGGAGAAGCTAGGGGATG
>NC_041391.1:58994546-59019184 GCF_002162155.2 Triticum dicoccoides
GGTGGAGCGGGGGAGGGTGCGATGGGTGCTCGGCGGCGGGGGAGGGTGCAGGGGGTCGACGGCGGCGGTGGAGCGGGGGAGGGTGCGGGGGGTGCTCGGCGGCGAGGGGGATCTAGCGAGGGGGGATAGCGATCGAGATGGAGGGGGATTGAGATCGAGTGTCCTCATGAATATTCAATATTTTTTCATATTGAGTATGAAAAAATATCATCAAATTTGAAAAAATATTCATGAATTCAAAAAGTGCCCATGAAATTTAAAAATATTCATGAGTTCAAAAAATATTAACAAATTCAATAATTTTTGTGAGTTAGAAATTCAATACCATAATAAACATAAATAAATACTCATGAGGACAGTAGAACAGAAGAAATATCATTTCAATATGTCGAAATACAATCGAGAAACGAAGGCTACAATTTAAATACAATCGATCTTAGCTAGCTATCTGTTCACAATCTTCTTGCCCTTATTTTTCGTAAATGGAGTTCTTCTCTTGAACGGACGTCTTTTAGGTAGGGTGGTCCTGCTTCTTCTTGTGGTGTATGCTGGTACTTCATCATCGTCGTCATGTTCCATCTTCGGGTCGCCGTACTTGTCGAAGTCTTGCTCATTGGCGACTCCATCCATTCTGATGATCTTCCTTTTGCCTCTCCTCACGACAACACGACTGGGATTTGGCGGGTCGGTAATGAAGAAGCATTGGTCCACTTGGGAAGCCAGTACCCATGGGTCATTTTTCGCGGTGACGTTTGCGCCCGCGGTCTTGGATTTGGCTTCGGGTATAACCATGGTGGTGAAATACCGGTCTTCTTTTATGACGCTCTTCGCCCATCTGACATGGAACATCGGGACCTTCTCTCCAGCGTAGCTCATCTCCCAGATCTCCTCGATCCTTCCGTAGTATCTCTCCTTGTCGTTATCGGTGTAGGATTCCATCGTTACCCCGGAGTTCTGATAACCATCGCTCTTCATGTCCTTTCCCTCGGTGTAGAATGTGTAGCCGTTGATATCGTACGCCTCATACATCATCAGGTTGTGCTTGGCGTCTTGTGACAAGGCGAATATGAGTTGTTCTTCCACGGAAGAATCCTCATGTAAAGAGTACGACAGAAGCTTCTGCTTGAACCAATGCGTGACACATAAGTTGTGCTCTTTTATTATATCTCCGTCCGTCCTCTGTTGGCCTCGGTTATTGTACGTCTTCTCAATAAAGGTTTTGTGCTCTACCACCCAAGGATCGACCACGTCTATGTGTTGTAGCGCGACTAGGTTTGCTCTTTCAAAGTCGGCGAGTCGACCCTTGAAGTCGACATGCATTTCGTGGTGACCCTCACAGTGACCCCATCCAGCGACCCTGCCGAGGTGCCTATTGACGGGTAGACCAACGGGGTTCTCGATGCCTAGATAATTCATGCAGTAGGAGATGCACTCTTTGGTCAGAAAGCCCCTGGCTATGCTTCCCTCTGGACATGACATGTTGCGAACGTATCCTTTGATGACACCATTCATCCTTTCGAATGACATCATGCTGTGTAGGAATGTCGGCCCGAGTTGGATGATATCCTCCACGATATGGACCAGAAGATGCACCATAACATTGAAGAATGCGGGCGGGAAGTACATCTCAAGCTCACATAGTATCACCACGATCTCTTCCTGTAGCCTTCTGAGTTGCCTCACACCAACCGACTTCCGAGAGATGACGTTGAAAAAGTTGCATAGGACAAATAGCGTTTCACGGACGTGTGCGTCCATGATCCTACAGATTGCAACTGGAAGTATCTGCGTCATCAGGACGTGACAGTCGTGAGACTTCATCCCGCTGAACTTCTGCTTCGCTGAGTCTAGGTATCTGCTTATCTTCCCCGCGTAACCGTAAGGAAGTTTTACTCCTACGAGGCAGGTGAAAAACTGATCGATCTCCTCCTGACTTAGAGTGAAGCACGCGGGAGGGAAGTCATTTCCGGTCTTCTTGGCCTTTTGCCTTTGCAACGACTTTCCGTGTCCTTCTTTGCCTCATCATCATCATCATCATCATCATCATCATTATTAGCGTGAAGCTCCTCCCTGATGCCCAATGATTTCAAGTCTGCCCTTGCTTTCGGCCCATCTTTGGTCCTCTCTGGCATGTTGAGCAGGGTACCAAGCAGACTCTCGCACACGTTCTTCGTGATATGCATGACATCAAGGCTGTGAGGCACACGGAGGATCTTCCAGTATGGCAAGTCCCAGAAAGCAGACCTCGTTTTCCATACCTTCAGCAGCGGCTCTGGCGCCTTTCGCTTCTTTCCCGGCTCTGGCGCCTTTCCCGGCGGTGGGCACTCTTTCCAATATTTCAACAGCTCGTCTATTTCCTCGCCGCTCCTTGTACGGGGGCGTCTTCGGGGTTCGGTTTCACCATCGAACAGATCCTTGCATTTTCTCCATGAGTCATCATCGGGAAGCCACCTTAGATGTCCCATGAACATGGTTTTCAAAGACCCAGGATCTCTATCTAGCTGGTGATACGTCGTGTCATCCATGCACCTGATGCATCCAGAAAATCCGTGGACCACCTACCCGCGACATATCCGTAACCGATATAGTTGTGCACCGTTGTGAGAAGTGCGGCTCTCATAGGGAAATATTCTTTCTCTGCGGCGTCCCACGTATTGGCTGGCGTTTTCCACAGCGTGTCTAGCTCCTCTTTCAGCAGCCCCAGATACAGATTGATGTCGTTCCCTAGTTGTTTCGGCCCTTCAATTAGCATACTCATGTGAATGTACTTCCTCTTCATGCACAATGAGGGGGAAGGTTGTACATCCACACAAACATAGGCCACGTGCTATGTGTGCTTCTCTGGCTGCCAAACGGATTGACTCCATCGGTGCTCGCGCCCAGCATGATGTTCCTTGGATCATCCCCAAATTCTGGGTATTCAAAGTTCAACACTTGCTACTGGTTCGCATCCTTAGGGTGACTCAGCATCTTGTCTTTTTTATTTATCTCCGGATCATTCCCGTCATCTTCTCGCTTTTTCTCCTCCCTATCCGCATGCCAACGTAGGAGCTTTGCTACCTTAGGGTCCGCGAAATACCGCTGTAGACGGGGAGTGATCGGGAAGTACCACACCACTTTTCGAGGAGCTTTCTTCCTCTTCTTGTATCGAATGACACTGCACACTGGACATATGGTAGACTCCGCATGCTCGTCCCGATAAATGATGCAATTGTTCATGCACACATGGTATTTCATGTGCGGTAAATCCAGAGGACACACGATTTTCTTCGCCTCCTCGAAATTGGTCGGGCACTTGTTCCCCTTGGGAAGACGTTCGTGCCAGAATGACATGTTCTCGTTGAAGCATGCGTCGGTCATTTTGTGTTTTACCTTCATCTCTAGAGCCATGAGCGTTACTTTCAGGCGGGTATCCTCGGGCCTGCTTCCTTCATACAATGGAGTAACCGCGTCTATCTCCAGTTGATCCAGCTTGGCTTTCTCTCGGGCGGAAGCTCTTGCGTTATCCGTCTGCTTGAGAAGCAGCTCTTGAATATGAGGGTCCTGCACCCAGGCCATCGATGGTCCATCATTGTCTGCTCCAGCATCTTCATCTTCATGATCATGCCCTTCGTTTGCTCCGACATCTTCCTCATCATCATGTCTGGCATCTTCTACATGATGACTCTCTCCTGGAGATTCTTCGTCTTATCGCCTGCCCTCGCCGCGGTTGTCTTGCTCATGCCCTTCCTCATTTCTTGCCCGGCCCCCATGGACGACTTCATAATCATCTTCATTAATTTGCCACCGATAGCCATCCATGAAACCACGCAAGAGCAAGTGGTCCCGCACCTTTACGGAATCCGGGGCCATAAGACTCTTTAGCTTGCACCTTCGACACGGACATCTTATCTCCGTCTCGTTCTTTTGAAGCATCTCGGCCTTCACGGAGCTCAAAAACCTATTCATGATGCCTTCGGTCGTGCGGACCATGGTCACCTACGGGGTAGAGCAAAATGATATTTTAGAACCAAAAAATAAATTGGCATGACTTTGCCTAAAAATAGGACCAAAAAGAATGCATAGTGCCAAATTCTCGCCGAATCGGAAATGAATCAACATTCCGGCAAAATATTGGCAACTATCGCATTTCAAATACCTGTACCTGCAAACACAAACATATATGCAACACCACAAACATATGCAACACCACAAACATATGTAGATCTAGCTAGGCCATAAAAAGTGCATGTGTATGTTGTTGGAGGGAGAAAAAAGTAGATATACAACATAAAAGCTTTCCCCTTGTTAGGTTGATCTCTCCCGTGTGGGCCCAACGACCCACTGGACCCCTGATCCGCGCCCTGATCGCGGGCGCCCAATCGTAATATGGTTGACGGGCCCCTGTCACGCAGCGCTACATAAAGAGGTGGGGGCCGGTGGCACGCGGTATGAGGTTCACCGTGTTGCCAGGCTCCCCACCAAAAACCCCGACCCAATCTAGGTCTAGCGCTGACAGTGACGGGAAGCTCCGCCGCCGCCACTGCCCAGACATCGCCGCCACCACCACCTCGCCCACTCTCCGCCATCGTTGTGCGCCCCAGCACAACGATGGCCTCCGGCTCAAGCTCATCCGCACCTGGAGAAGGTAGGTTCACCGGAATAACTAGCCCAATCCGATCCAGAGGACCTATCAATGGTATCAGATAGCCAGATCGGGCTAGATGATTTCGGTATAGAGAAACAAAAACAGAAAAAGAAAAAAAAGACTCCCCTCCCCAAGAACCCTAATCAGAGGGCAAAGGAAAGTTCACCGGCAGAGGGCCTTGGGCCTCGCTGGAAAAGTGTGCCGCCACTCCGGCTGCGCCGTTCCTCTCGATCCCCACATGCATCGCAAGCCGAGGTGCGGGGAAGAAGAACACAGCCTCCCAAGGGGGCAAAAGGGCACCACCACCGCACCGCTTGACGGTGGCGCGCTCTCCCTCGGGAGCTCGCGCACACCGGCAAGGGGGACGGGGGCGATGCCGCCGCATCTCGATCTCCCACTGGTTTTTGTGGATGGGGGGCTTGTAAGATGGAAATGAAGGGGAACAGGAAAGGTAGCTCGCGCTGCGCGGCTCGACGCCGTCACCAGCGGCCGGCGTGGCCCCAACCCGCCGCATCAGGAAGGCCTGTTGCGCCTCTCTGCTCTCTGTTGCTGGAGAAGAGAAAGAAGAAAACGGAGAAGGGAAAGGGAAGAGGGAGCAGCCGCGCGCGACGCAGTGGCCCTCGTCGCCGTCGCCGGCAGCCGGGGTGGCCTGCCAGGGCGGACCCCTCTCTGTTCCTGCGGTCTCCGGCGAGGAGAGCTACAGCGAGAGCGCGAGGGGGAGCAGAGGGCTTGGAAGAGCCTCTCTCTCAGAAAGGGGGAAGGGAAAGGAGGCGTGCACGGGGCGGTGGCTTTCGCCGCCGCCGCCGGCGGCCGGACCGGGGTGAACCTCTCTCTCTACCATCACCGGCGAAAGAGACGAGGAGCGAGCGGCCGAGAGCGGCGCGAGCGGTCGAGAGAGAAATCGAGAAAGGGTGGGGGCGCTAGGGTTGGACTGGGTCAGACTCCTGTTTTGTTCAACCGAAACGCACGGATGGCCGTCGGATCCCCACGGATGGCCTAGATCGAAACCCTGGCCCGTACCGGGCCGCTAGGCCGAAAGAGCTGCAAGGCCAGCAGCGGCGGGGGGCAGCCACGCGTGAGTTGGGCCGAGGCCGCAGCTGCGGGCGGCCCAGGCTGAGTCGAGGCCGGCTGCTGCTGCTGTTTTTTCTTTTTGGTTTAATATTTTCTTTCCAGTTTTTTGGGGAATCTTATAATAGATTTTCTATGCAATTTTTTTGAATGAAAATTTTTGTTTAGAAAATAGAAAAGTAAACAGAAAATGTTTCTGAAAATTCAAATAGAAAATTTTCAGAAAAAGAAATGTTCATGAATTTTACAGAGAAGATAATAAAGTTCACGAATCTTTTATTTCATCAAAGAAAATTTTCTGTAAAAATTAAAAGTTCGTGACTTTTTATTCACGTTTTTCCGCTGCGTAAATAATTACTAGTGGTCTTTAAAAGAAAATAAAAGTTTAGATAGAATTATGTTTTTAAGAGCATGTTAAAGTAGTTAATGAAATGATATGATTATGTTATTTTTTTATGACCAACGTTATTAAGAACATGATCATGTTTTATTATTGAAATTTAAAGGTGCATTTATTTCAAATATTTTGTCCAACGGTAATATAGATCTAATTGCATAGACAATTGTATTTTTAATTTGACCAACGTTAGATTATTGCATATGATTGTTATACTGATGTCACTTAAATTGTGATTTCAGGAGGCTTTCACTTGATGAGTTTCCTAAAAGAAGTTCCGACACTTAGAGGTGACAACCACACTGAGTGGAGGAAGAAAGTTGAACTGGCATTTGTTTGTGTTGATCTTGACTGGGTTGTGGAGAAACCACAGCCGGTTAGACCCACAGAGCCAGTAAGAGAGGCTACTGATGATGATGCTGCATGGGCTAAAAAGAAGGGGGACTATGCTCCTTTGGAGCAGTCTTACCTCATAGATAACAAAAAGTGGGTCACTGCAAACAAAAGTGCACGGCATTTATAAAGAATACAATCGGAGCACCATTGTGGGCTCCATTGCAGAGTGCACTTCCGCAGGGGAGTTGCTTACAAAGATAAAGAGCCAGTTCACTGGCTCTTCAAAGATATATGCCACCCAAGTGTTAGAGCAACTGGTGACACAACACTACACAGGTGGTAGTCATGGAATAAGAGAGCACATCCTGAGGATGAGCAATATGGCAGCAAAGCTAAACCCATGGATGAGGATCTGGAGATCAAACCAAAGCTCCCCGTCCACCTGGTCATGGCTTCACTGCCAAAGGAGTTTGAAACTTTTGTTGTAAACTATAATATGTCACCTGTAACATGGGACATTGAAAAGACAATAGCAATGTGTGTCCAAGAAGAGGACAGACTCAAAGCCGCACATGGTGGTTCACTCAACTATGTGAAGGATTACAAGAAAAAGAACTACAATCAAAACAACAAAAGTTCTCCTTCAAAGAATGGAAAAGCCCCCTATCAGCATCAGCATCAGCAACAGCCTTTCTCAGTGGGCAAAGACACTTGTCTCCACTGCAAGCAGAAAGGGCATTACAAGAAAGACTGCGCTGCTTGGCTGAAGTCAGTCATGGCAAAAAGAGGTAACAATATAGTTTCATTTGTAAATGAATCCTTGTATACACAGTTTTTAAAATCCACCTGGTGGATTGATTCAGGAGCAATTGTTCATGTTGCAAATTCTTTACAGGGATTCTGTTCGACGCGGACTATGCTAAGAAGAGAAAGACGCATTGAAGTGGCAAACGGAGTTGAAGCAGAAGTTGAAGCTGTTGGCGACATCTCCTTGGAGTTAGCTGATGGATTCAATCTTCTACTTAGAGATGTTTTATTTGTTCCATCATGTCATAGAAACTTAATTAGTGTTTCTTGTTTGTACAAAGATAATTATGAATGTTATTTTGGACATGGAAAGTGTGCCATTTGGTATAATAATGCTTATGTGGGTGATGCTTTACTACACGATGAGCTTTATTTGTTATCACTTCGTGAAAAAGTTTATTCTGTATGCAGTGTGAAAGAACATGTTTCTGTGTCAAATAAAGAACAAAAGAAAAGAAAGAGAACATTTGACTCATCGAAATTATGGCACTGTCGCTTGGGCCATATTTCGAAGGGGAGAATGGAAAGATTAGTCAAGAGTGAAATTCTTCCTCCGTTAGAATTCTCAGACTTAGAACAATGCATCGATGGCATTAAAGGAAAGTATATAAAACAAATAAAAAAAGGTGCAATCCATAGCACAGGCACACTAGAAATCATCCACACTGACATGTGTGGACCATTTCCGGTGAAAAGTGTGGATAGATATGACTCGTTCATAACATTCACATATGATTACTCTCGCTATGGATATATTTATCCAATCAAAGAAAGATCTGAAGCGTTGGATAAATTCAAAATATTCAAAGCTGAAGTTGAAAATCAACATGATAAAAGAATCAAGATAGTCAGGTCCGACCGTGGGGGAGAGTACAATGGTCGGCACACTCCATATGGCCAAGTCCCTGGACCTTTTGCAAAGTTCTTGCAGGAGACTGGCATTGTAGCCCAGTATTCAATGTCGGGCGAGCCTCAGCAAAATGGAGTAGCTGAAAGGCACAACTGTACACTTATGGATATGGTGCGCAGTATGATGAGTTATTCCAACTTGCCATTAGGATTATGGATGGAGGCGCTTAAAACCGCCATTCACATTCTCAATAGAGTACCAAGCAAGTCGGTGCCCAAGACACCGTACGAGCTATGGACAGGAAGGGTGCCTTCTCTACAACACTTCAGGGTGTGGGGGTGCCCTGTTGAGGCCAAAATGTTTAATCCAAACATTGCAAAGCTAGATCCCAAAACAGTGAGTTGCCACTTCATTGGCTATCCAGACAGATCAAAGGGTTTTCGTTTCTACTGCCCAGGCAGATATACAAAGTTTGTATAAATGAGACATGCAGTCTTCTTAGAGGATGAAATGATGAGGGGGAGCTTGGTAGCTCGGAAAATTGATCTTGAGGAGAAGAGGGTGCATGCACCTAATCCGATGATTCAGGAGCCATTTTCTCACTACTAGTTGCAACTCCACCCATGACAACTATGGGGGCAGACCCGAAACCTGTCCGTCAGGAGCCGACTGAACCCGTTGTTGAGCATGAAAGGGAGGTGCAGCAGCAAATTTTAGAAGAAGTGTCAGAAGTTGAGGCACAGAATGTGCCAGAAACTGAGGCCCTTAGAAGGTCTACAAGACCAAGAAAGTCAGCTATTTCTACTAACTTTAAAGTTTATAACATATAAATTGTTCATATGGAAAAAGATCCCACCTCATATGAAGAAGCCATGAGAAGCCCTCATTCATCGATGTGGATGAAGGCAATGGAAGACGAGATGAAATCGATGAGTTCCAAGGATGTTTGCAACTTAGAGGAAATTCCTAAGGGAGCCAAGACAATAGGCTGCAAATGGGTCTACAAAATTAAGTATGACTCTAAAGGAAATGTAGAAAAGTATAAAGCACGACTCATGGCAAAAGGATTTAAATAAAGAGAAGGGATAGATTACAATGAGACATTTTCTCCGGTCTCATGTAAGGATTCCTTCAGAATCATAATGGCATTAGTTGCTCATTTTGATTTAGAGTTACATCAAATGGATGTAAAGACGGCATTTCTCAACGGATATTTAGAGGAAAATGTCTACATGAAACAACCCAAGGGTTTTATCATGGAAGGCAAGGAAAATATGGGATGCCGCCTAAAGAAATCCATTTATGGATTAAAGCAAGCCTCTAGACAGTGGTATTTAAAGTTTAATCAAACGATTAAAAGTTTTGGATTTAAAGAAAATATTGAGGAAAACTGCATTGATGCAAAGTTTAAAAATGGGAAATATATTTTCCTAATCTTGTATGTGGATGAAATTCTGCTTGCTAGCAGTGATGTTAGTCTACTACAAGAAACAAAGAAGTTCTTATCCTTGAATTTTGACATAACGGATCTTGGTGAAGCATAATATGTTTTGGGCATAGAAATTCACCGAGATAGAAACAATGGAGTCTTAGGACTATCGCAGAAAGCATATTTAGAAAAGGTTCTTAAAAAGTATAATATGCATGCGAGTAAAGCCACACCTGCTCCCATAGTTAAGGGCGATAGTTTTGGGAAATTCCAATGTCCCAAAAACTAGTACGAGATCGATCAAATGAAAGGACTACCATATGCTTTGGCAGTTGGTAGCTTGCAGTGTGCACAAGTGTGCACTCGCCCTAACTTCGCCTTTATCACCGGGGTACTCGATAGATATCAAGAGAATCCAGGCATAGAGCACTGAAAGATGGTAAAGAAAGCATTGCGTTATGCGTAAGGCACGAAGGACTACATGATAACATACAGGAGATCTGATTCCCTAGAGATAAAAGGGTATTCAGACGTAGATTTTGCGGGCGACAAAGATGATAGAAAATCCACGTCAGGATACGTATTCACCCTCGCTGGGGGAGCTATTTCGTGGAAAAGTTCCAAATAGTCGATAGTTGCATCATCCATGATGTATGCAGAATTCATAGCATGCTTCGAAGCCATGGGGCAGGCGATATGGCTAAAGAAATTTGTACCCGACTTGAAAGTGGTAGATTGTATTCACAAACCACTAAAGATGTACTGCGACAATCAGGTCGCGGTATTTTACGCTCACAACAACAAGTCGAGTAATGCTGCCAAAACAATAGAGATAAAGTATTATGTTGTGAAAGATAAAATCCAGGATCAAACTATAAGTCTCGAGCATATAAAGACAAAAGATATGCTTGCGGATCCGCTAACGAAAGGCTTACCACCCAATGTGTTCAAGGAACACTTAGCCGGCATGGGTTTAAGGGAAAGCCTTATGATTCCTGGATAGGCCCAAAAGGAACATAATTTGTTTCTGAACAAAACGTATGTTGTAGCTGTATGATTCTATCGGCATTTAAGCTGTGACGATGAAACATGCTCTATGTACCAATATGTGATGAAACCAATAAACTAGAAAGTATAAGGTTAAAATTAAAGTTGAGATCAAGGGGGTGAATGTTCGGTTGATCTCTCCCGTGTGGGCCCAACGGCCCACCGGACCCCTGATCCGCACCCTGATCGGGGGCGCCCAACCGCAATATGGTTGACGGGCCCCTATCACGCAGCGCTACATAAAGATGTGGGGGCCGGCGGCATGCAGTACGACGTTCACTGCGTTGCCAGGCTCCCCACCGAAAACCCCGACCCGATCTAGGTCTAGCGCTGACAATGACGGGAAGCTCCGCCGCGGCCACTGCCCACACATCGCCGCCACCACCACCTCTCCCACTCTCCGCCATCGCCGTGCGCCCCAGCACCACGATGGCCTCTGGCTCGAGCTCATCTGCACCTGGAGAAGGTAGGTTCACCGGAATAACTAGCCAAATCCGATCTAGAGGATCTATCACCCCTTACTTACCTATCAAAAAAAGGTAATTTAACGACTTAATTTTGGTGAATCTATGATACAAATGAGGTGAGGAGGAGGAGGCACCCGAGACAAGCTTGGAGGAGGAGGTGGAGAGAATGAAAGTGGGGAAAGTGAGTGTGGTAGGTGGTTGTCCAAAATATCTAGCTGGTCCCAGGTTATTAATGGCGCACCACCTACAAATGCGCCATTAGTAACCCTGGTTACTAATGGCGCACCAGCTGGTGGTTCGCCATTAGTAGTTTTGCAAAAAAAATGATAGTAGTGGCGCACTGGGTGAGTGGTGCGCCATTACTAGTTAAAACTAGTAATGGCGCACTGTGCCCTGGTGTGCCATTAGTACTTTTGGAAAAATAAAAGAAGTTTGTTAGTAGTGGCGCACCATGTGTGTGGTGCGCCATTAGTGTCCATCACACTAATGGCGCACCTGCACATGGTGCACCACTGCTATATAGTAGTGGCACACCACTTGTCTGGTGCGCCATTAGTGTCCATTTCATATATAGCCGTTTTCCTAGTAGTTATAGATCCCCTACACTTGTGGGTCATCAAGACTCTTTTCTGGCTCCGTTGCCGGGGAGTGAAGCGCCTTTGGTAAGTGGAACTTGGTAAGAAAAAATTTATATAGTGTGCTGAAATTTACTGTCACTTGTTACTATGGAACATAATCCTTTGCGGGGCTTGTTCGAGGTATCTTCACACCGACCAGTAGATCAAAGAGTTGCTACTCAACCTACTGAACCTACTGAAAATGTTTACTTTGAAATTCCTTCGGGTATGTTAGACAAACTGCTAGCTAATCCATTTACAAGAGATGGAACATTGCATCCCGATTTACACCTAATCTATGTGGATGAAGTTTGTGGATTATTTAAGCTTGCAGGTATGCCCGATGATGTTATCAAGAAGAAGGTCTTCCCTTTATCTTTGAAGGGAGATGCATTGACATGGTATAGGCTATGTGATGATATGGGATCATGGGACAACAAACGATTGAAATTGGAATTTCTCTAGAAGTTTTATCCTATGCGTCTTGTTCATCGTGATCGTAATTATATATATAATTTTTGGCCTCGCGAAGGAGAAATCATCGTTCAAGCTTGCGGGGGGCTTAAGTCAATGTTATATTCATGCCCCAATCATGAGCTCTCAAGAGAAATGATTATTCAAAAATTTTATGCTCGGCTTTCTCTCAACAATCGCTCCATGCTCGATACTTCTTGTGCTGGTTCTTTTATGATAAAGACTATTGAATTCAAATGGGATTTATTGGAAAGAATTAAACACAACTCTGAAGATTGGTATACTGAGGAAGGTAAGAAGTCAGGTATAACACCTAAGTTTGATTGTGTTAAATCTTTCATGGATACCGATGCTTTTCGTGGATTTAGCACTAAATATGTACTTGACTCTGAGATAGTAGCTTCTTTCTGTGAATCATTTGCTACTCATGTTAACCTCCCTAAGGAGAAGTGGTTTAAATATAATCCTCCCACTTATAGAAGAAAAGACTATCACTTATAATGATCCTATTGTTCCTTCCACTTATATTGAGAAACCACCTTTCCCTGTTAGGATAAAGGATCATGCTAAAGCTTCAACTGTGGTTCGTAAGAGTAATACTAGAACATATACACCTCCTGAGCAAATTAAAGTTGAACCTAGTATTGCTATGGTTAAAGATCTCTTGGCTGATAACATTGATGGGCATGTTATTTATTTCTATGATGCAGCTGCTAGAATTGCTAGACCCGATGCTAAGAAACATAGACCTGTTGTAGGCATGCCTGTTATTTCTGTTAAAATAGGAGATCATTGTTATCATGGCTTATGTGATATGGGTGCTAGTGCTAGTACAATACCTCGTTCATTATACAAACAAATTATGCATGATATTGCACTCGCTGAGATAGAAGAATCTGATGTTACAATTAAGCTTGCCAATAGAGATACTATCTCACCAATTGGGATTGTTAGAGATGTAGAAGTCTTGTGTGGGAAAGTTAAATATCCTGCTGATTTTCTTGTTCTTGGTTCCCCACAAGATGACTTTTGTCCCATTATATTTGGTAGACCCTTCTTGAACATTGTTAATGCTAAGATAGATTGCGAAAAGGATGTTGTTACTATTGGTTTGGGAGAAATGTCTCATGAGTTTAATTTTTCTATGTTTCATAGACAACCCCATGGTAAAGAATTGCCTAGTAAAGATGAAATTATTGGTCTTGCTTCTATTGTTGTGCCTCCTAATGATCCTTTAGAATAATATTTGCTAGTCCATGGAAATGATATGTTTACGAATGAAAGAAGGGAGATAGATGAAGTATTCTTTAAATAGGGACCTATTTTGAAACACAACTTGCCTGTTGAAATCCTAGGGGATCCTCCACCACCCAAGGGTGATCCCGTGTTTGAGCTTAAACCACTAGCTGATACTCTCAAATATGCTTATCTTGATGAAAAGAAGATATATCCTATTACTATTAGTGCTAACCTTTCAGAGGAGGAAGAGGAGAGATTATTGAAAACTCTGAAGAAGCACCGTGCTGCTATTGGATACAGTCTTGATGATCTTAAGGGCATTAGTCCCATGCTATGACAACACAAAATAAAATTGGAGGAAGACGCCAAACCAGTTATTGATCACCAACGGTGATTAAATCCTAAGATGAAAGAAGTGGTAAGAAAGGAAATACTAAAGCTACAGGCAGGTATAATTTATCCCGTTGCTGATAGTCAGTGGGTAAGTCATGTCCATTGTGTCCCAAAGAAGGGAGGTATTACTGTTGTTCCTAATGATAAAGATGAATTGATCCCGCAAAGAATTATTACAGGTTATAGGATGGTAATTGACTTCCACAAATTAAATAAAGCTACTAAAAAGGACCATTACCCATTACCTTTTATTGATCAAATGCTAGAAAGACTATCCAAACATACACATTTTTGCTTTCTAGATGGTTACTCTGGTTTCTCTCAAATACATGTGTCAGTAGAGGATCAAGAAAAGACCACTTTCACTTGCCCTTTCAGTACTTTTTCTTATAGACGTATGCCTTTTGGTTTATGTAATGCACCTGCTACCTTTCAACGATGCATGATGGCTATATTCTCTGACTTTTGTGAAAAGATTTGTGAGGTATTCATGGATGATTTCTCCGTTTATGGTTCCTCTTTTGATGATTGCTTGAGAAACCTTGAACGTGTTTTGCAGAGATGCGAAGATACTAGTCTTGTCTTGAATTGGAAGAAGTGCCACTTTATGGTTAATGAAGGCATTGTCTTGGGGCATAAAATTTCTGAAAGAAGTATTGAAGTTGATAAAGCTAAGGTTGATGCTATTGAAAAGATGTCGTGTCCTAAGGATATTAAAGGTATAAGAAGTTTCCTTGGTCATGCCGGTTTTTATAGGAGGTTCATTAAGGACTTCTCTAAAATCTCTAGGCCTCTGACTAATCTCTTACAAAAATAAATTCCTTTTGTCTTCGATGATGATTGTGTAGAAGCATTTGAAATACTGAAGAAAGCTTTGATTTCTGCACCTATTGTTCAGCCACCTGATTGGAATTTACCCTTTGAAATTATGTGTGATGCTAGTGATTATGTTGTAGGTGCTGTTCTAGGACAAAGAGTTGATAAGAAACTAAATGTTATTCAATATGCTAGTAAAACTCAAGACACTACCCAGAGAAATTATGCTACTACTGAAAAAGAATTCTTAGCAGTTGTATTTGCTTGTGATAAGTTTAGACCTTATATTGTTGATTCTAAAGTAACTATTCACACTAATCATGCTGCTATTAAATATCTTATGGAAAACAAAGATGCTAAACCTAGACTTATTAGATGGGTTCTCTTGCTACAAGAATTTGATTTGCATATTATTGATAGAAAGGGAGCTAAGAACCCCGTTGCAGACAACTTGTCTAGGTTAGAGAATGTTCTTGATGACCCACTACCTATTGATGATAGCTTTCTTGATGAACAATTAACTGTCATAAATGCTTCTCGTACTGCTCCATGGTATGTTGATTATGCTAATTATATTGTTGCTAAATTTATACCACCTAGTTTCACATACCAGCAAAAGAAAAAGTTTTTCTATGATTTAAGACATTACTTCTGGGATGACCCACACCTTTATAAAGGAGTAGATGGTGTTATTAGACGTTGTGTACCTGAGCATGAACAGGAACAAATCCTACGCAAGTGTCACTCTGAGGCATACGGAGGACACCATGCTGGAGATAGAACTGCACATAAGGTATTGCAATCCGGTTTTTATTGGCCTACTCTCTTCAAAGATGCACGTAAGTTTGTGTTGTCTTGTGATGAATGTCAAAGAATTGGTAATAGTAGTAGATGTCAAGAAATGCCTATGAATTATTCTCTTATTATTGAACCATTTGATGTTTGGGGCTTTGATTATATGGGACCGTTTCCTTCCTCTAATGGGTATACACATATTTTAGTTGTTGTTGATTATGTTACTAAGTGGGTAGAAGCTATTCCAACTAGTAGTGCTGATCATAACACCTCTATTAAGATGCTTAAAGAAGTTAATTTTTCCAAGGTTTGGAGTCGTTAGATACCTAATGACTGATGGTGGTTCACATTTTATTCATGGTGCTTTTTGTAAGATGCTTGCTAAGTATGATGTTAATCATAGAATTGCATCTCCATATCACCCACAGTCTAGAGGTCAAGTAGAATTGAGTAATAGAGAGCTTAAATTATTTTTTCAAAAGACTGTTAATAGATCTAGAAAGAATTGGTCCAAGAAACTTGATGATGCATTATGGGCTTATAGAACTGCATATAAGAATCCTATGAGTATGTCTCCGTATAAAATGGTTTACGGAAAGGCATGTCACTTACCTCTCGAACTTGAACATAGGGCATATTGGGCCATTAAAGAGCTCAATTATGATTTCAAACTTGCCGGTGAGAAGAGGTTATTTGACATTAGCTCACTTGATGAATGGAGAACTCAAGCCTATGAGAATGCCAAACTGTTTAAAGAAAAAGATAAAAGATGGCATGACAAAAGGATACAAAAGCGTGAGTTTAATGTAGGTGATTATTTGTTGCTAATCAACTCTCATTTATGATATTTTGCAGGAAAACTTCTCTCTAAATGGGAAGGCCCTTACATTATCAAGGAGGTTTATCGTTCCGGTGTCATAAAAATCAACAATTTCAAAGGCACAAATCCGAGGGTGGTGAACGGTCAAAGAATCAAACATTATATCTCAGGTAATCCTATAAATGTTGAAACTAATGTTATTGAAACCGTAACCCTAGAGGAATACATAAGGGGCACTTTTCAAAATGTTTCAGACTCCGAAAAGGAATAGGTATGTGGTACGGTAAGTAAACCATCTCCAAAACAGTTCAATTAGCATTTTTTCTCCGTTTTGGAATATTTAAGAAAATAGGAAAATAACAAGTAGTTCGGGAAGGACACGAGGCATCCACGAGGGTGGAGGGCGCGCCCTACCCCCCTAGGCAAGCCCCCCTGCCTCGTGGGCACCTCGTGTACTCTCCAGACTCTGTTTTCTTGCACGATACTTCTTTTGGACGGTAAAAATTCATTATATAATCTCCCAAAGGTTTTAACCATTGTATCACGCAAATATCCTCTGTCTTTGTTTCGAGCTGTTTCTGTAACTGGTTTAGAGCAAGATTTCTTCTCAAGAGTCAGTCAGGGAGAGTTGGGTGTCTCACCCGACACCGGGTCCAGAAGCAAACAGCGATGCCTATCAATTTGGGCCATCACCCGACATCCAAGGAACTATTAATAGTGTAGATAATCCATATATACTTATTAGTAGAATTCATGATTAATTAGTACAAATGAATAGTACTGTGTCTTTTGATAGTGTACAAATATAGACTTAATATAAATATATTTGCAAGAGTATGTGTGAGGCTATTTATTAATTGATATGTTTTTCTTATTCAGAAATTGCTAAAGAACCTATCTGTGAGTTGTGGTATCGAGCCTGATGAATAAGGCTCAGCTGGACTATGCCTTACCGCAAGGGGCTTCGTCACCACCTGTACTTACCGCATGGACACAGACGGTCGCACACACTTAAACTCGGTTGGGTGGAAGAGATTCCTCATTGGCAAGAATCTTCGTGTTGGACAGGCCATCCTAATTACTATCAAGAACACCCACCGCTCAGGCTTGAGGATGATGATCGTCATCGATATCATCTAGAACTACATATGTGTGTGTGGCTATATCATCTAGAACTACATATGATGATCGTCGTCGATATCATGTAGAACTACATATGATGATCGTCGTCGATATCATCTATATGATGATCATCGTCGATGTCACCTTGTACTGCTTGAGGATGCATGTTGAGTATATATGAAATTGTTATCTAGTACTCCCTCGGTTCCAAATTACTCGTCGTGGTTTTAGTTCAAATTTGAACTAAAACCACGACGAGTAATTTGGAACCGAGGGAGTACTACCTAGTACCTATAATGCTTTATGAAATTGATATCTAGTAGTACCTAGTATCTGGAAATTGCAGTTTATTGAAGCTGGAATTGGGAAATGGTGAAAGATATAACAGTAGCACGGGCTCAGGAAATCGCTACAGCTAACTAATAGTAGCGCGTTCCAAAAATGTGATGCTGATATAGTCAATAGTAGTAGCGCGGGTACAGACAGCGCTACTACTAACAGTTAGCTAAAGCGCCTTATTGGTAGCGCGGGTGCCCGCGCTGCTGATAGCCTCAAAACCCGCGCTACTACTAGGGTTTTCCCTAGTAGTGAGATGCAATGGAGGAAGATCAAGAAGTTACCTCTCATTTCTGAGCCGGATTCACGATGGGGGAACTACAGAGCTCAGCTATTCCAAACCCGGTCGTCCCTTCCAATGTTAGATTTCTTTCTTATGAAACTATGAAAAAGAGTGTCACTTGTTCTCCAGCAGTTATGCAACATCCATGGGTGAAAGGAGCTCTAGCCGTCACGAATAAGCTCCGTAAGGAAACGATGGGTCTCAAGCAGCAAGTCAATGAGCTCGAGGAGGAGAATCGTATCTTAAGGGGCATCATCGCCAAGAACATCACACCACCACTTCCGAAGAGGGAGACAAAAACACATGAGTATGGGCACTCCCCTTGGCAACTGCCAAGCTTGGGGAGTTGCCCCGGTATCGTATCACCATCACACTCCTATCTTTACCGTTTTTCTTAGTTCAATCCTTTGGTAATATCTTGATCTAGTAGAATAAAGTTTTGGTATGAATTAGTTTTGAGTTTTGCTTTATGATCCCTCTATGTAATCGAGTCCGTGAGTTATATATAATAAAGATTAGTGTTGAGTCAAGGGCTTTGCTATCTTGCCACGATCTTGAGGAAATAAAAGAACAAAAAGAAATAAAAGAGACCATATTGATCTTACGCATGGTAATGACTTCACATATAAAGAGTATGATGATTAAAAGTTGTTGAGAGTTGGCAAACATAGTTTTGGTCATCGTTGCAATTAATAGGAAGTAATAAAGAAAGAGAGGTTCTCACATATAAATATACTATCTTGGACATCTTTTATGACTGTGAGCACTCATTAAAGTATGACATGCTAAAGAGTTGATGTTGGACAAGGAAGACAACGTAATGGGTTATGTTTTATCACATCTTAATTAAAGTATATTATCATGGATCATCCAACATGTTGAGTTTGCCTTTCCCCCTCATGCTAGCCAAATTCCTTGCACCAAGTAGAAATACTACTTGTGCTTCCAAATATCCTTAAACCCAGTTTTGCCATGAGAGTCCACCATATCTACCTATCGATTGAGTAAGATCCTTCAAGTAAGTTGTCATGTTGCATGCAATAAAAATTGCTCTCTATATATGTATGACTTATTAGTGTGGAGACAATAAGCTTTATACAATCTTGTGATATGGAAGCAATAAAAGTGACGGACTGCATTATAAAGGTCCGTATCACAACTGGCAATATAAAGTGATGTTCTTTTCCATTAAGATTTTGTGCATCCAACCATAAAAGCACATGACAACCTCTACTTCCCTCTGTGAAGGTCCTATCTTTAACTTCTTGTCTTACATTCAGAGCCATGGTGATCTTTACCTTTCCTATTTACATTTTATCCTTTGGCAAGCACCTCATGTTGGAAAGATCCTGATACATATATCCAATTGGATGTAAGTTAGCATGAACTATTATTGTTGACATTACCCTTGAGGTAAAAGGTTGGGAGGCAACACTATAAGCCCCTATCTTTCTCTATGTCCGATTAAAACTCCATAACCATAAGTATTGCGTGAGTGTTAGCAATTGTGAAAGACTAAATGATAGTTGAGTATGTGGACTTGCTGAAAAGCTCTTATATTGAATCTTTCCGATGTTATGATAAATTGCAATTGCTTCAATGACCGAGATTATAGTTTGTTGGTTTTCAATGAAGTTTATGATTCATAATTGACATTGTGAATAGATTGTTATTTTAGCATAAGAAATCGTATGACGAAATATATTTATGTGGCTGTTATAAGAATGATCATGATTCCCTCATGTCCGTATGTTATTTTATCGACACCTCTATCTCTAAACATGTGGACATATTTTTCGATATCGGCTTCTGCTTGAGGACAAGCGAGGTCTAAGCTTGGGGGAGTTGATACGTCCATTTTGCATCATGCTTTTATATCGATATTTATTGCATTATG
Source organism: Triticum dicoccoides (assembly GCF_002162155.2). Classification (NCBI taxonomy): domain Eukaryota; kingdom Viridiplantae; phylum Streptophyta; class Magnoliopsida; order Poales; family Poaceae; genus Triticum; species Triticum dicoccoides. The sequence goes on from NC_041391.1 coordinate 59,014,367, forward strand.
GGCTGTTATTACACGTTATGTCACAATACTTATGGCTATTCTCTGTTATTTTACAAGGTTTTCATGAAGAGGGGGAATGCCGGCAACTAGGATTCTGGGCTGGAAAAGGAGCAAATATTAGAGACCTATTCTGCACAGCTCCAAAAGTCCTAAAACTCCACGAAAGTCATTTTTGGATTTAATAAAAAATACTGAGCCGAAGAAATACCAGAGGGGGCCCACACCCTGGCCACGAGGGTGGGGGGTGCGCCCTACCCCCTAGGCGCGCCCCCTGCCTCGTGGGCCACCTGGCAGCCCTCCAGTGCCCATCTTCTGCTATATGAAGTCTTTTATCGTGGAAAAAAATGACAAGCAAGCTTTCGGGACGAAACTCCGCCACGAGGCAGAACCTTGGCGAAACCAATCTAGGGCTCCGGTGGAGCTGTTCTGCCGAGGAAACTTCCCTCCGGGAGGGGGAAATCATCACCATCGTCATCACCATCGATCCTCTCATCGGGAGGGGGTCAATGTCCATCAACATCTTCACCAGCACCATCTCCTCTCAAACCCTAGTTCAACTCTTGTATACAATCTTTGTACCAAAACCTCAGATTGGTACCTGTGGGTTGATAGTAGTGTTAATTACTCCTTGTAGTTGATGCTAGTTGGTTTATTTGGTGGAAGATCATTTTTTCAGATCCTTAATGCATATTAATACCCCTCTAATCTTGAACATAAATATGCTTTGTGAGTAGTTATGTTTGTTCCTGAGGACATGGGTGAAGTCTTGCTATTAGTAGTCATGTGAATTTGGTATTCGTTCGATATTTTGCTGAGATGTATGTTGTCTCTCCTCTAGTGGTGTTATGTGAACATCGCCTACATGACACTTCACCATTATTTGGGCCTAGATGAAGGCATTGGGAAGTAATAAGTAGATGATTGGTTGCTAGAGTGACAGAAGATTAAACCCTAGTTTATGAGTTGCTTCGTAAGGGGCTGATTTGGATCCATATGTTTCATGCTATGGTTACTTATTTTGTAGTTGCGGCTGCTTGCAATGTGGGTTAATCATAAGTGAGATGCTTGTCCAAGAAAGCCCAGTACCCAAGCACCGGTCCACCCACATATCAAATTATCAAAGTAACGAACGCGAATCATATGAGCGTGATGAAAACTAGCTTGACGATAATTCCCATGTGTCCTCGGGAGCGCTTTTCTCTATATAAGAACTTGTCCAGGCTTGTCCTTTGCTACAAAAAGGATTGGGCCACCTTTCTGCACCTTATTTACTTTCATTGCTTATTACCCATTACAAATTACCTTATCACAAAACTATCTATTACCGATAATTTCAGTGCTTGCAGAGAATACCTTATTGAAAACTGCTTGTAATTTCCTTATGCTCCTCGTTGGTTCGACACTCTTACTTATCGAAAGGACTACGATAGATCCCCTACACTTGTGGGTCATCAGCAGATATAGATCTCATCTTGTTATCCTTAGTAGCAACGATACATACGTGTCGGTTTCCTTTCTGTCACCGGGATCAAGCACCGTAAGATCAAACCCACTACAAAGAACCTCTTCCCATTGCAAGATAAATAGATCAAGTTCGCCAAACAAAACCCAAATATCGGAGAAGAAATACGAGGCTATAAGGAATCATGCATATAAGAGATCAAAGAAGACTCAAATAATTTTCATGGATAAAAACATAGATCTGATCTTAAACTCAAATTTCATCGGATCCCAACAAACAAACTGCCAAAAGACTTACATCATATGGATCTCCAAGAGACCATTGTATTGATAATTCAAGAGAGAGAGAGGAAGCCATCTAGCTACTAACTACAGACCCGTAGGTCTACAAATAACTACTCACGCATCATAGGAGAGGCACCAATGGAAGTGGTGAACCCCTCCATGATGGTGTCTAGATTGGATCTGGTGGTTCTGGACTCTGTGGCGGCTGGATCAATATTTCGTCGACTCCCCTAGGGTTTCTGGAATATTTTGGTATCCATAGAGCAAAGAGGCGGTTCGAGGGGCACCCGAGGTGGGCACAACCCACTAGGGCGCGCCTGGGCCCCCTGGCGCGCCCTGGTGGGTGCTGCCCCCCGCGAGCAGCCCCTCAGGTGCTTCCTTGGCCCATTGGCTTTCTTCTGGCCCAAAAAATTCCTCTAGGAGTTGCGTTGCGTTTGGACTCCGTTTAATATTGATTTCCTACGATGTAAAAAAACATGCAGAAAACAACAACTGGCACTGGGCACTGTGTCAATAGGTTAGTACCAAAAAATGATATAAAATGACTATAAAATGATTGTAAAACATCCAAGAATGATAATATAACAGCATGGAACAATCAAAAAAATATAGATACGTTGGAGACGTATCAGCATGCCCAAGCTTAATTCCTTCTTGTCCTCGAGTTGGTAAATGATAAAAAAAGAATTTTTGATGTGGAATGTTGCCTAACATGTTCATAATATTCTCTTCTTTATAGCATGGACATATGGACTTTTATATGATTCAAAGCAATAGTCTAGTTTTGGCATGACGACTTTAATACTCAAGCATACCAACAAGCAACCTTGTCTTTCAAAATATCAACACTAAAGCAAGTTATCCCTAGCCCAGCATGCTCAATCATTGATCCATTCTTGAAACACACTCGAATATTAGCTACATCCAATGCTCAAATACGATCATAGTGCCCCTTAGTTGGTGCTTTATAAGAGAAGATGGAGACTCAAGTTCAAATAAAAATTGCATAAGTAAAAGTAAGGCCCTTCGCGGAGAGAAGTTGGGATTTGTAGAGGTGCCAAAGCTCATAGCTTAAATTGAGAGATAAAAAATTATTGTTGGTATTTGAGAAATCACACAACTAGTGGCAGGAGGAGCAATCGGAGTGCTAATATAATCATTGTTGTTGGTAATTGAGAAATCACACAACTTGGTGTTCTCTTGAGTCATGATGACTTCGTAACAAGATTGCACTCAAAAACATATCTGACGAGAAAATGGCGAACGAAAAAGAGGGCAAATAAAACGGCAATTTTTTGTGAAGTGTGGGAGAGGAAAATGAGAGGCAAATGGCAAATAATGTAAATTGCAAGGAGATGAGATTTTTAATTAGGAACCTGGTTGATGTTGAAGATCCTCCTCGGCAACAGCGCCAGAAATTCCTTTTGATGTCTGCTGGAACTACGTCGGTACTTCCCCAAAGAGGAAGGGATGATGCAGTATAGCGATGGTAGGTATTTCCCTTAGTCATGAGACCAAGGTTATTGAACCAGTAGGAGAACCTCCTCACACCATGTAAACATCACCTACACACAAATAAAAAGTACTCGCAACCCAACGTGTTAAAGGGGTTGTCAATCCCTTTCGGGTACGGCGCCTCAAGATAGGAAAATAACATGAGGTAAAAAGTGGTAGGATAAATAGATCGTGGAACAAATAAATTGCAGCAAGGTATTTTTGTATTTTGGGTTTAATAGATCTGAAAATAAATGCAAGAGAAAATAAATCGCAAAGGAAAATATGATGAAAAGAGACCCGGTGGTCATAGGTTTCAATAGTGGCTTCTCTCAAGAAAAATAGCAAACGTTTGGAAAACAATTACTGTTGGGCAATTGATAGAGCTTCAAATAATCATGATGATATCCAGGCAATGATCATGATATAGGCATCATATCCAAGATTAGTAGACCGACTCCTGACTGCATCTACTACTGTTACTCCACACATCGACCGCTAGCCAGCATGCATCTAGTGTATTTGAAGGAAAATTCCCTAGAGGCAATAATAAAGTTATTATTTATTTCCTTATTTTATGATAAATGTTTATTATTCATGCTGGAATTGTATTAACTGGAAACATAATACATGTGTGAATGCATAGACAAACATAATGTCACTAGTATGCCTCTACTTGACTAGCTCATTGATCAAAGATGGTTGAGTTTCCTAACCATGGATATGAGTTATCATTTGATCAGTGGGATCACATCATTAGTAGAATGATGTGATTGACATGACCCATTTTGTTAGCTTAGCACTTGATCATTTAGTATGTTGCTATTGCTGTCTTCATGACTTATACATGTTCCTATGACTATGAGATTATGTAACTCCCGCTTACCGGAGGAACACTTTGTGTGCTAACAAACGTCACAACGTAACTGGGTGATTATAAAGGTGCTCTACAGGTGTCTCTGAAGGTACTTGTTGAGTTGAAGTATTTCGAGATTAGGATTTGTCACTCCGATTGTCAGAGACGTATCTCTCGGCCCTCTCGGTAATGCACATCACTATAAGCCTTGCAAGCAATGTAGCTAATGAGTTAGTTACGGGATGATGCATTACGTAACGAGTAAAGAGACTTGCCGGTGACAAGATTGAACTAGGTATTGAGATACCAACGATCGAATCTCGGGCAACATACCGATGACAAAGGGAACAACGTATGTTGTTATGCGGTTTGACCGATAAAGATCTTCGTAGAATATGTGGGAGCCAATATGAGCATCCAGGTTCCGCTATTGGTTATTGACCGGAGACGTGTCTCAGTTATGTCTACATGGTTCTCGAACCCGTAGGGTCCGCACGCTTAAAGTTAGATGACAGTTATATTATGAGTTTATATGTTTTTATGTACCGAAGGTAGTTCGGAGTCCCGGATGTGATCACGGACATGAGAGTCTCAAAATGGTCGAGACATAAAGATTGATATATTGGACGACTATGTTCGGAAACCGGAATAGTTTCAGGGAGTATCGGGCATATACCGGAGTACCGGGGGGTTACCGGAACCCCCCCCCCCCTCGGGGAGAC
>NC_041391.1:59019439-59026423 GCF_002162155.2 Triticum dicoccoides
CTCCCACTTGGAAGGGGGGAGTCCTACTCCCGGTGGGAGTAGGACTCCTCATGGGTCGCCCCTAGGGTGGCCGGCCCCCTCCCCCTCCTCCACTCCTTTATATACGGGGAGGGAGGCACCCCTTGGAGACACAACAATTGATCCCTTGGATCTCTTAGCCATGTGTGGTGCCCCCCTCCACCATAATCCACCTCGATAATATCGTAGTGGTGCTCAGGCGAAGCCCTGCATCGGTATAACATCATCGTCGTCACCATGCCGTCGTGCTGACGGAACTCTCCCTCAAAGGTCGGCTGGATCGGAGTTCGAGGGACGTCATTGAGCTGAACGTATGCTTAACTTGGAGGTGTCGTACGTTCGGTACTTGATTGGTCGGATCGTGAAGACGTACGACTACATCAACCGCGTTGTGCCAACGCTTCCGCTTTCGGTCTACGAGGGTACGTGGATACACTCTCCCCTCTCGTTGCTATGCATCTCCATGATCTTGTGTGTGCGTAGGAATTTTTTTGAAATTACTACGTTCCCCAACAGTGGCATCCGAGCCTGGTTTTATGCCTAGATGTTATATGCACGAGTAGAACACAAGTGAGTTGTGGGCGATATAAGTCATACTGCTTACCAGCATGTCATACTTTGGTTCGGCGGTATTGTTGGATGAAGCGGCCTGGACCGACATTAAGCGTACGCTTACGCGAGACTGGTTCTACCGACGTGCTTTGCACACAGGTGGCTGGCGGGTGTCAGTTTCTCCAACTTTAGTTGAACCGAGTGTGGCTATGCCCGGTCCTTGCGAAGGTTAAAACAGCACCAACTTGACAAACTATCGTTGTGGTTTTGATGCGTAGGTAAGAACGGTTCTTGCTCAGCCCATAGAAGCCACGTAAAACTGGCAACAACAAAGTAGAGGACGTCTAACTTGTTTTTGCAGGGCATGTTGTGATGTGATATGGTCAAGGCATGATGCTATATTTTATTGTATGCGATGATCATGTTTTGTAACCGAGTTATCGGCAACTGGCAGGAGCCATATGGTTGTTGCTTTATTGTATGCAATGCAATCGCCCTGTAATTGCTTTACTTTATCACTAAGCGGTAGCGATAGTTGTAGAAGCAAATAGTTGGCGAGACGACAATGATGCTACGATGGAGATCAAGGTGTCGTGGCGGTGACGATGGTGATCATGACAGTGCTTCGGAGATGGAGATAACAAGCACAAGATGATGATGGCCATACCATATCACTTACATTGATTGCATGTGATGTTTATCTTTTATGCATCTTATCTTGCTTTGATTGACGGTAGCATTATAAGATGATCTCTCACTAAATTTAAAGATAAAAGTGTTCTCCCTGAGTATGCACCGTTGCCAAAGTTCGTCGTGCCCAGACACCACGTGATGATCGGGTGTGATAAGCTCTACGTCCATCTACAACGGGTGCAAGCCAGTTTTGCACATGCAGAATACTCAGGTTAAACTTGACGAGCCTAGCATATGCAGATGTGGCCTCGGAACACTGAGATCGAAAGGTCGAGCGTGAATCGTATAGTAGATATGATCAACATAGTGATGTTCACCATTGAAAACTACTCCATTTCACGTGACGATCGGTTATGGTTTAGTTGATTTGGATCAAGTGATCACTTAGATGATTAGAGGGATGTCTATCTAAGTGGGAGTTCTTAAGTAATATGATTAATTGAACTTAAATTTATCATGAACTTAGTCCTGGTAGTATTTTTCAAATAATTTTGTAGATCAATAGCTCGCGTTGTTGCTTCCCTATGTTTATTTTTGATATGTTCCTAGAGAAAAACTATGTTGAAAGATATCAGTAGCAATGATGCGGATTAGATCTGTGCTCTGATATTTATCCTCGTTGCTGCATAGAAGAATTATGTCCTTGATGCACCGCTAGGTGATAGACCTATTGCAGGAGCAGATGCAGACGTTATGAATGTTTGGCTAGCTCAATACGATGACTACTTGATAATTTAGTGCACCATGCTTAACGGCTTAGAATCGGGACTTCAAAGATGTTTTAAACGTCATGGACCATATGAGATGTTCCAGGAGTAGAAGTTAATATTTCAAGGAAATACCCGAGTTGAGAGATATGAAGTCTCCAACAAGTTCTATAGCTAAAAGATGAAGGAGAATTGCTCAACTAGTGAGCATGTGCTCAGATTGTCTGGGGTACTACAATTGCTTGAATCAAGTGGGAGTTAATCTTCCAGATAAGATAGTGATTGACAGAGTTCTCTAGTCACCATCACCAAGTTACTAGAACTTCGTGATGAACTATAGTATGCAAGGGATGACGAAAACGATTCCCGAGCTCTTCGTGATGTTGAAATCGACGAAGGTAGAAATAAAGAAAGAGCATCAAGTGTTGATGATTGACAAGACCACTAGTTTCAAGAAAAGGGAAAGGGAAAGAAAGGGAAACTTCAAGTAGAATGGCAAGCAAGTTGTCACTCCCATGAATAAGCCCAAAGCTGGACCAAAGTCTGAAACTGAGTGCCTCTACTACAAAGGAAATGGTCACTGGAAGCGGAAATACCCTGAATATTTGGTGGATAAGTAGGATGGCAAAGTGAACAAGGGTATATTTTATATACAGGTTATTGATGTGTACCTTACTAGTGTTTATAGTAGCCCCTAGGTATTTGATACTTGTTCGGTTGCTAAAAAAATTAGTAACTCGAAACAGGAGTTACAGAATAAACAGAGACTAGTTGAGGGTGGAGTGACGATGTGTGTTGGAAGTGGTTCCAAGATTGATATGATCATCATCGCACACTCCCTATACTTTCGGGATTAGTGTTAAACCTAAATAAATATTATTTGGCATTTGTGTTGAGCATGAATATGATTTGATCATGTTTATTGCAATATGGTTATTCATTTAAAGTCAGCGAATAATTGTTGTTCTGTTTCCATGAATACAACCTTCGATGGTCATACACCCAATGAAAATAGTTTGTTGGATCTCGATCATAGTGATACACATATTCATAATATTGATGCCAAAAGATGCAAAGTTGATAATGATAGTGCAACTTATTTGTGGCACTGCCATTTGGGTCATATCGGTGTAAAGCGCATGAAGAAACTCCATTAAGATGGACTTTTGGAATCACTTGGTTATGAATCATTTGATGCTTGCAAAATGTGCCTTTTGGGCAAGATGACTAAAACTCTGTTCTTCGAAACAATGGAACGAGCTACTGACTTGATGGAAATAATACATACCGATGTATGCGGTCCAATGAGTGTTGATGCTTGTGGCAAGTATCGTTATTTTCTGACCTTCATAGATGATTTGAGCAGATATGGGTATATCTACTTAATGAAGCACAAGTCTGAAACATTTGAAAAGTTCAAAGAATTTCATAGTGGAGTTGAAAATCATCGTAACAAGAAAATAAAGTTTCTACGATCTGATCGTGCAGGAGAATATTTGAGTTACGGGTTTGGTCTACATTTGAAACAATGCGGAATAGTTTCGCAACTCACGCCACCCGGAACACCACAGCGTAATGGTGTGTCCGAACATCGTAATAGTACTTTACTAGGTATGGTGCGATCTATGATGTCTCTTACTGATTTACCTCTATCATTTTGGGGTTATGCTTTAGAGACGGTTGCATTCACGTTAAATAGGGCACCATCAAAATCCGTTGAGACGACGCCTTATGAACTGTGGTTTGGCAAGAAACCAAAGTTGTCATTTCTTAAAGTTTGGGGTTGTGATGCTTATGTGAAAAAGCTTCTACCTGATAAGCTCGAACCCAAATCGGAGAAATGTGTCTTCATAGGATACCCAAAGGAAACTATTGGGTACACCTTCTATCATATAACCGAAGGCAATACATTCGTTGCCAAAAATGGATCCTTTCTAGAGAAGGAGTTTCTCTCGAAAGAAGTGAGTGGGAGGAAAGTAGAACTTGATGAGGTAACTGTACCTGCTCCCTTATTGGCAAATAGTTCATCACAGAAACCGGTTCCTGTGATGACTACACCAATTAGTGAGGAAGCTAATGATATTGATCATGAAACTTCAGATCAAGTTACTACCAAACCGCATAGGTCAACCAGAATAAGATCCGCACCAGAGTGGTACGGTAATCCTATTCTGGAGGTCATGTTACTTGACCATGGCGAACCTACGAACTATGAGGAAGCGATGATGAGCCCAGATTCCGCAAAATGGCTTGAGGCCATGAAATCTGAGATGGGATCCATGTATGAGAACAAAGTATGGACTTTGGTTGACTTGCCCGATGATTGGCAAGCCATCGAGAATAAATGGATCTTCAAGAAGAAGACTGACGCTGATGGTAATGTTACTGTCTACAAAGCTCGACTTGTTGCGAAAGGTTTTCAACAAGTTCAAGGGGTTGACTACGATGAGACTTTCTCACCCGTAGTGATGCTTAAGTCTGTCCGAATCATGTTAGCAATTGCCGCATTTTACGATTATGAAATATGGCAATTGGATGTCAAAACTGCATTCCTGAATGGATTTTTGAAAGAAGAGTTGTATATGATGCAACCAGAAGGTTTTGTCGATACGAAAGGTGCTAACAAAGTGTGCAAGCTCCAACGATCCATCTATGGACTGGTGCAAGCATATCGAAGTTGGAATGTACGCTTTGATGAGTTGATCAAAGCATATAGTTTTATATAGACTTGCCTTGAAGCCTGTATTTACAGGAAAGTGAGTGGGAGCACTACAGCCTTTCTGATAAGTATATGTGAATGTCATATTGTTGACCAGAAATAATGTAGAATTTTCTCGAAAGCATAAAGGAGTGTTTGAAAGGAGTTCTTCAAAAGAAAGACCTTAGTAAAGCTACTTACACATTGAGCATCAAGATCTATAGAGATAGATCAAGACGCTTGATAAGATTTTTCAATGAGTACATACCTTGATAAGATTTTGAAGTAGTTCAAAATGGAACAGTCAAAGAAGGAGTTCTTGCCTGTGTTGCAAGGTGTGAAGTTGAGTAAGACTCAAAACCCGACCATGCCAAAAAAATAGAAAGAGAATGAAAAGTCATTCCCTATGCCTCAGTCATAGGTTCTATAAAGTATGCTATGCTGTGTACCAGACCTATTTATACCTTGCTTTGAGTTTGGAAAGGGAATACAATTCTGATCTAAGAGTAGATCACTAGACAGCGGTCAAGAATATCCTTAGTAAAGGACTAAGGAAATGTTTCTCGATTATGGAGGTGATAAAAGAGCTCGTCGTAAAGAGTTACATCGGTGCAAGCTTTTACACCAATCCAGATGAATCTAAGTCGCAATCTGGATACATATTGAAAGTGGGAGCAATTAGCTAGAGTAGCTCCGTGCAAAGCATTGTAGACATAGAATATTTGCAAAATACATACGGCTCTGAATGTGACAGACCCGTTGACTAAACTTCTATCACGAGCAAAACATGATCATACCTTAGTACTCTTTGGGTGTTAATCACATAGTGATGTGAACTAGATTATTGACTCTAGTAAACCTTTTGGGTGTTGATCACATGACGATGTGAACTATGGGTATTAATCACATAAAGATGTGAATATTGGTGTTAAATCACATAACAATGTGAACTAGATTATTGACTCTAGTGCAAGTGGGAGACTGAAGGAAATATGCCCTAGAGGCAATAATAAAGTTATTGTTTATTTCCTTATTTATGATAAATGTTTATTATTCATGCTAGAATTGTATTAACAGGAAACATAATACATGTCTGAATACATAGACAAACATAGTGTCACTAGTATGCATCTACTTGACTAGCTCATTGATCAAAGATGGTTGATTTTCCTAACCATGGATATGAGTTATCATTTGATCAGTGGGATCACATCATTAGAAGAATGATGTGATTGACTTGACCCATTTTGTTAGCTTCGCACTTGATCGTTTAGTATGTTGCTATTGCTTTCTTCATGACTTATACATGTTCCTATGACTATGAGATTATGTAACTCTCGCTTACCGGAGGAACACTTTGTGTGCTACCAAACGTCACAACGTAACCGGGTGATTATAAAGGTGCTCTACAGGTGTCTCCGAAGGTACTTGTTGAGTTGACATATGTTGAGATTAGGATTAGTCACTCCGATTGTCGGAGAGGTATCTCTGGGCCCTCTCGGTAATGCACATCACTATAAGCCTTGCAAGCAATGTAGCTAATGAGTTAGTTATGGGATGATGCATTATGTAATGAGTAAAGAGACTTGCCGGTAACAAGATTGAACTAGGTATTGAGATACCGACGATCGAATCTCGGGCAAGTAACATACCGATGACAAAGGGAACAACATATGTTGTTATGCGATTTGACCGATAAAGATCTTCATAGAATATGTGGGATCCAATATGAGCATCCGGGTTACGCTATTGGTTATTGACCAGAGACGTGTCTCAGTCTTGTCTACATGGTTCTCGAACCCGTAGGGTCCACACGCTTAAAGTTAGATGACGCTTATATTATGAGTTTATATGTTTTGATGTACCGAAGGTAGTTCAGAGTCCCGGATGTGATCACAGACATGACGAGGAGTCTCGAAATGGTCGAGACATAAAAGTTGATATATTGGACGACTATGTTCGGACACCGGAATAGTTTCGGGGAGTATCGGGCATATACCGGAGTACCGGGGGGTTACCGGAACCCCCCAAGGAGACTAATGGGCCTATTGGGCCCTAGTGGAGAAGAGGAGGGGCGACCAAGGGCAGTCGCGTGCCCCCTTCCCCCCCAGTTCGAATTGGACAAGGAGGGGGGGCGGCTCCCCCCCCCCTTTCCTTTCCCCCTCTCTCTCCTTCCCTCTCCTCTCCTACTCCCACTTGGAAGGGGGAGTCCTACTCCCTGTGGGAGTAGGACTCCTCATGGGGCGCACCTAGGGTGGCCGGCCCCCTCCCCCTCCTCCACTCCTTTATATACGGGGAGGGAGGCCAAGGGCAGCC
>NC_041391.1:59026745-59033530 GCF_002162155.2 Triticum dicoccoides
TCTCCTCTCCTACTCCCACTTGGAAGGGGGGAGTCCTACTCCCGGTGGGAGTAGGACTCCTCATGGGTCGCCCCTAGGGAGGCCGGCCCCCTCCCCCTCCTCCACTCCTTTATATACGGGGAGGGAGGCACCCCTTGGAGACACAACAATTGATCCCTTGGATCTCTTAGCCGTGTGCGGTGCCCCCCTCCACCATAATCCACCTCGATAATATTGTAGCGGTGCTTAGGCGAAGCCCTGCATTGGTAGAACATCATCATCATCACCATGCCGTCGTGCTGACGGAACTCTCCCTCAAAGCTCAGATGGATCAGAGTTCGAGGGACGTCATCGAGCTGAACGTGTGCTGAACTCGGAGGTGCCGTACATTTGGTACTTGATCGGTCGGATCGTGAAGACGTACGACTACATCAACCGTGTTGTGCTAACGCTTCCGCTTTCGGTCTACGAGGGTACGTGGACACACTCTCCCCTCTCGTTGCTATCACTAGTAGAAAAAGGGTCAAATGTGAGACACATTAGTCCCGGTTTGTAACAGAACCGGCACTAATGTGTCCATTAGTGCCGGTTCCAACGGCTAGCCAGGAGAAGCTCTTTAGTACCGGTTCATGGCAAACCTTTAGCACCGGTTCATGCCACGAACCGGTACTAATGAGAGTGGTGGCAGGATGTTGTCAGAGTGGGGCCCTTCCAGCACCTTTAGTACCGGTTCGTGGCACGAACCGGTACTAAAGGTCGTCCTATATAAATCCTTCGTCCACCCGCACTTTGTTCTTCCCCCTTTCCCCTCTCCCTCTCCTCTGTTCTTCCCTTCTTCCTCTCGAGTTCATCACAAAATTTGCCCCAAATTTGTCAAGATTTGCAGGCCCTCATCCATTCAAATGATCACCAAGGTTAGCAACTTTGTCCTTTCATCTCTCATTGCTAGATTAGCTCTTGCATTGGTTTATATAGTGATTAATTGTGGGTTTTAGTAATTTGGGAGGAATTATATGTGGTAGTATTTGATTTATATGCAATTTGAGGTCAAAATAACACTTAGTTTGCATATGTAGGTGTGGTTTACTTAGTGCCTTCTAAATCTCCGTCGTAACCACCGCCGATCGCCCGCACCGTCCCGTTACCGGCACCACCTTGTGGTGAGCCTCTTGTTAATGAAATTTTATATAAAAAATTGATGTTTGTGTGATTTGGATATATAGTTACTCGTATAATAATTATCTTACCCGTACGTTGTTTGTTATACATAGTGCCATGGTTTTGATATCCGTCCCCGTCGGCCCTCATCATTGTTATGATTCGGATGTGGTATATTCTCTTTTAAAACTATTTGTTGAATTTCGTGTTTATGACAAATTATGCCCATCAAGTTGACATAGATATTTTTATCTAGGAGGTATGTGAACCGGAAATTCCAACTGACCCTATTGTCGAGAGGTTAAATTTAGTTGAAAGAGAAAACGAGTACTTGAAAGAAAAATTGAAAAGAATTGAGGGGGAGAAGATGGAATTGGAGTTGAATGTTGCCGATGTCGTCGATGATCACAAGATCAAGATGGAGAAAATGCGCTTGAAGATTAGAAAGATTAGAAAATATGCCATCGATAGTGAGGCTTGGTATCATTATGATGTTGGATCAATTGTTACCTTAGTTGCGATCTTGATCGCATTTGTTGTTGCATTTAAATGCTTTAGCTAGAGAGTTATTTGTTTGTTGCATTTAAGTGTTGTATGAACTTTATGTATGAACTTGTATTAATTTGGTCTATTCGGTGTTGTGTAATGAAGATGAGCCGGCAATGGATGTACGATGACCGATGCTCTCCCCAGTTCGTTGAGGGCGTGCATACTTTTCTGCTTGCGGCTGAGGCAAACAAGCGGGCGGATGGTTTTATGCCTTGTCCATGTGCTGGCTATAAGAATGGTCGCAACTACTCTACGTCAAGAACCATTCACGTCCACCTGTTTGAGTCCAGTTTCATGCCCCACTATAATGTTTGGACCAAGCACGGAGAAAGAGGGGTTATGATGGAATACAGTGAAGAAGAAGAGGACGACAACAGCTATCCTGGCCATGGGTTCCTTGAATACGATGATACAACAATGGGGGAAGAAGCTGAGCCGGTAATGCGGGAAGAAGCTGAGCCGGCAATGCAGGAAGAAGCTGAAGAAGAGGCATCAGATGAGCCCGTTGATGATCTAGGTCGGGCCATTGCCGATGCAAAGAGAAACTGCGCAAGTGATTTGGAGAAGAAGAAGTTGCAGCCCGTGTTAGAGGATCACAAAAAATTGTTGTACCCGAATTGCGTAGGTGACAAGAAAAAGCTGGCCACCACATTGGAATTGCTGCAATGGAAGGCAGAGAATGGTGTATCTGACAAGGGATTTGGAAAGTTGCTGGTAATGATAAAGGATATGCTTCCAAAGGACAACGAATTGCCCGAGAGTACGTACGAAGCAAAGAAGGTTGTCTGCCCTCTAGGGTTAGAGGTGCAGAAGATACATGCATGCCCTAATGATTGCATCCTCTACCGCGGTGAGTACGAGGATTTGAACGCTTGCCCGGCATGTGGTGCATTGCGCTATAAGATCAGCCGCGATGAGCATGGTGATGTCGAGGGCGAGCGCCCCAGGAAGAAGATTCCTGCCAAGGTGATGTGGTATTCTCCTATAATACCACGGTTGAAACATTTGTTCCAAAACAAAGGGCATGCCAAGGCGATGCGATGGCACAGAGAAGACCGTAAGAAAGACAGAAAGTTGAGAAGATCGAAAGAAAGTACGGGAAGGAGTTTGCAGATGACGCAAGGAGCGTATGGTTTGGTCTAAGCGCAGATGGCATTAATCCTTTTGGGGAGTAGAGCAGCAACCATAGCACCTGCCCTATGACTCTATGTTTGTATAACCTTCCTCCTTGGTTGTGCATGAAGCGGAAGTTCATTATGATGCCAGTGCTCATCCAAGGCCCTAAGCAACCCGGCAACGACATTGATGCGTACCTAAGGCCATTAGTTGAAGAACTCTTACAACTGTGGAATGGAACAGGTGTACGTGCGTGGGATGAGCACATGGGGGAAGAATTTGACCTAAAGGCATTGCTGTTCGTGACCATCAATGATTGGCCTGCTCTCAGTAACCTTTTAGGACAGACAAACAAGGGATACCGCGGATGCACGCACTGTTTGGATGATACCGACAGTATATATTTGAATAGTTGTAAGAAGAATGTGTACCTGGGACATCGTCGATTTCTTCCGAGCAGGCATCCCATAAGAAAGAAAGGCAAGCATTTCAAAGGTGAGGCGGATCACCGGACGAAGCCTCGCCACCGTACTGGTGCTGATGTACATGATATGGTCAAGGATTTGAAGGTGATATTTGGAAAGGGTCCTGGCGGACAACCTATTCCAAAGGACGCTGACGGACGCGCACCCATGTGGAAGAAGAAATCTATATTTTGGGACCTGCCATATTGGAAAGACCTAGAGGTCCGCTCCGCAATCGACGTGATGCACGTGACGAAGAATCTTTGCGTGACCCTGCTTGGCTTCTTGGGCGTGTATGGGAAGACAAAAGATACACCTGAGGCACGGGAGGACCAGCAACGTATGCACGAAGAAGACGGCATACATCAGGGTCATGCAAGCTATGCTCTTACCAAAGAAGAGAAGGAAATCTTCTTTGAATGCCTGCTCAGTATTAAGGTACCGTCTGGCTTCTCGTCGAATATAAAGGGAATAATAAACATGGCAGAGAAAAAGTTCCAGAACCTAAAGTCTCATGACTGCCACATGATTATGACGCAACTGCTTCCGGTTGCATTGAGGGGGCTTCTATCGGAAAACGTTCGATTAGCCATTGTGAAGCACACTACACAGTTTCGAGTTGCATTGAGGGGGCTTCTCAATGCAATCTCTCAGAAGGTAATCGATCCAGAAATCATACCAAGGTTACAGAATGATTTGGTGCAATGTCTTGTCAGTTTCGAGTTGGTGTTCCCACCATCCTTCTTCAACATCATGACGCACGTCCTAGTTCACCTATGCGAAGAGATTAACGTTTTGGGTCCTGTATTTCTACACAATATGTTCCCCTTTGAGAGGTTCATGGGAGTCTTAAAGAAATATGTTCATAACCGTGCTAGGCCAGAAGGAAGCATCTCCAAGGGCCATCAAAATGAGGAGGTCATTGAGTTTTGTATTGACTTTATTCCTGACCTTAAGCCGATTGGTGTTCCTGAATCGTGGCATAAGGGCAGACTGGATGGAAAAGGCACGCTAGGAGGGGAACAAATAATATGTATGGACGGACATTCTCTCACTGAAGCACACTACACAGTTCTACAGAATTCCGCCTTGGTGGCTCCGTATATGGATGAACACAAGAATTTGCTACGCTCCAAACACCCGGAGCGGTCTGATGACTGGATTACACGTGAACAAACCAGGAGTTTCGCCAGCTGGTTGCAGACACGTACCATGCATGACACCTCTATTGAAGATGACATGTACTTGCTTTCCCAGTTACCATCTTCGAATATAATGACTTTCAAAGGGTACGAGATAAATGGTAATACATTTTACACGATCGCCCAAGATAAGAAGAGCACCAACCAAAACAGTGGTGTCCGCTTTGATGCAAAAACCAAGACGGGAAAGGAAACATATTATGGTTATATACAGGACATATGGGAACTTGACTATCGACGTGGTTTAAAGGTCCCTTTGTTTTGGTGCAAATGGGTCAATATGACACGAGGCAGGGTAACGGAAGACCCGCAGTACGGAATGACAACAGTGGATCTCAACAATCTTGCGTATGCAGACGAACCATTCGTCCTAGCCAATGATGTGGCACATGTTTTCTATGTGAAGGACATGTCTACCAAGCCAAGAAAAAGAAAAGATAAGGAAGCGAATGCATCGTACGATGAGCCAAAGCGGCACATAGTTCTTTCTGGGAAGAGAAACATCGTGGGAGTGGATGACAAGACAGACAAGTCAGAAGATTATGAAAAGTTTGATGAAATTGCTCCATTCACAGTGAATATTGACCCGAGCATCCCGTTAAATGATGAAGATTTTCCATGGTTATGGCGCAAAGGGACACACGCGAAGAAAAAGTTTCACACCCAACGATCTGGGATGTCATCGTCTTCACTAGCTATCATCACTTTCTTCTGTGTTTCGCACCCAGAGGGGAATCTCTATAATAGTTAGGGTAGTTATGTGTTTTGGCATTTGAAACGTGAAGAAATTTTATGTGCAAAGAAATTCACACTAATTTCAAATAATTCAAAATTTAAACTATTCAAATTTGAAAACTACGGGCACTAACAGAAAGTTTGTAATTTTTTGTACCTAAAGAGGTTGTGTCAGCCTCCGGTCAGGCTATGGCCCCACCATCACCATTTAGTGCCGGTTCATACCACGAACCGGTACTAATGAGGTTGTGTCAGGTAAGGCTGGGGCCCCACGAGCACCTTTAGTACCGGTTCATGGATGAACCAGACGTAAGCTGTTTTTTAGTCCCACCTCGCGAAGTGAGAGGGACTAGGAGAGGTTTATAAGCCCTGAGTGCAGAGATGATGAAGAAGAGGATCAATGCTCACGTTGCTTAGCTTCAAGCCTTCAGGAATACGGTAGACTGCACGGAGCTATGCGCAGTGCAGTTTACACTATTCCGAAAGGCTTGAAGCAAATTAACGAGCATTGCACCTCTTTTTTATTTTTAATAACTTATTACAACTCCGGACTTCTTCTGTTATGGAAAAACTAATTGCACGTCGACATTTCTTTTTTTTAAGTTATAACTCCAGACTTTGACCATCAAGTTTTGCAGAAAAGAAAAAATAGCAGAAAAGAAAGAAAAACTATAGCTGAAAAGAAAAAAACTATATTAAAAAACTACTCAAAAATAAATAGAAGAAAATAAATATAGCAGAAAAGAAAAAACTACTCAAAAATAAATAGAAGAAAAAATAAAGCAGAAAAGAAAAAAAAATATATTTGCTATTTTTCAAACGTTTACAAAATGACCGTGAAATTGAAAATCACTACAAAATGAACTCTGAAAATGTTAAATTTTGGCAAACTAGATGAAAAACTACTCACAAATAAACGGAAGAAAATAAATATAACAGAAAAGAAAAAACTATACAAAAAACTACGCAAAAATTAATAGAAGAAAATAAAGCGGAAAAGAAAAAAACTATAAAAAAATTGGGGCGCTGCCTTGTGGGCCTGATAGGCCACAGGTGTGTAATTACAGGCCTTAAAGGCCCAGCAGACTCACAGGGCAGCGCGCAGAGTTTAGGCCCACAAGCCTGCTATACAGAGGAGTTCGAAGTGGTAGCCGCGGCTGAGTTTATAAACCAGTGCGGCTGCCCTTCGCCCGGCGAGGTGGGACTAAACTTTGGGATGGCAGCGCGAGGCCTTTAGTACCGGTTGGAGCCACCAACCGGTACTAAAGGGGGGGCCTTTAGTACCGATTTGTGCCACCACCCGGTACTAAAGGGGGTCGCTTCCCGCCGCTTCGGCTGGCCAAAACTGGCCTTTAGTACCGGTTGGTGGCACAAACCGGTACTAAAGGCCCCTCCTATATAAACAACACTTGCGAAAATTTCATTCTCCCTCTGTTTCTTCCTCTGTTTCCGTCGTCTCCGTCGCCGTCGCCTCCCCCGTCCCCATCGCCGCCCTTGTCTCCGTTGCCGCCCCCGTCCCCGTCCCTGCCCCCGTCCCCGTCGCCGCCCTCGTCTCCGTCGCCGCCCCGGGCCCGTCCCCGTC
>NC_041391.1:59033986-59056912 GCF_002162155.2 Triticum dicoccoides
GGCGGCCACCATGGGCGCCGCCCCTCCCCGAGCCCATACACACACACACACAAGCATGATGAACACACACACACACACACACATATGTATGAACTAATGCATGTATATATTAGTATATACGTATTTTGTATGTTTAATTAGTTTAGATTATTTAGATTATTATTTTTTCACTATTATATATGTATGAATGCATGTTAGATGGATATAATTAGTGTTTAATTAGTATGGAAATTTTTTATATAATGTTGTTTTTTAGTTTTTTAATGGATGTATAGAAGTTGTGTTTTCTGTTTTTAGTGTTAGATGCTTAATTAGTATGAAATAGTATATAGATTTTTGAAATAGTAGAAATGTTAGAAATTTTAGTTATCAAAATCCAATCATTAAAAAATATTACTTTTTGCGGGCATATAGCTAGTATTTGTTCTCGACGATGCCCGGCCCGCATCCTCACCGTCGACCCGTCCGCGACGACGTCCAGCCGACCCATGTCCGGGACTGGGCTCCGCCGGGCTGGCACTGGGAGGTGCTGCCTGGAGGGGCGCGCCGCTTGATGAGGAACCCGGCCCCGGGTCCCGTCGTCGACCCTGATCTCGTTTGGTGGCGTTCGCGTGGGCCAGTTTCGGTGCGGAGGGACCCGGCCCCGCCGAAGGTGGTACGTCGCCGTGTCAGGGAGGAGGACGAGCACGTCCATCGCTACATGGTTGCGTTAGAGGGCGGCAGGTTCTCCAATACCTGGCAGTATCTTCGGGGATCTCACTTCAGCTATGATCATGTGAGGGTTCCTTCTCTTTGGGTGTCCACCGCCCGCGCCGCAGGAACCGCAAGTGTCCTAGATTCTTCTGTTGTATTCGATCTTTAATTAGCTAGCCAGTGATGTACTATTCAATATTATATATTATTCGAGACGATGTATTCGAGATTATATCTATTATTCTAGATGAAGTATTCGAGATTATATCTATTATTCGAGACGATGTAATTTGAATACTAAATTGTTTTATATTTCTTTTGAATTAGTTAAATAAAAGCTATGGCAGACAATACCGACAGAGAGGGAGAACATACCATGTTCGATATGATACGCGGGCCAGATGATGATCAGAATGAAGAAGATTATGACGGCTCCAAATTTCTAAACAACACCGGAGAGGGTGATATGATATTCGATCGCGACGAGCGAATTGATGAAGTCACGAACTACGATTATGACGATGACGAAGAACATGTTGATCCTGAAACAACAAAGACCGGCGAGGTATATATATTTATATAAGCAGGTATCTGGTGATCATCACATGTTTTAAATGACTTGAAGATATATTAACGAATCGATCTTTGTTCTTTCAGCCATCCGGATCGAGCAAATCTTCAGGCAAAAGGACGAAACGAGGCCCGAACAAAAAGTTGAAGGAGGGCGTAAAGTAAAATATCGAGGTAGTCAGACCTAATGGCGAACCATTAGCGCCTAAGAAGATTGCGGACAAGTTCGTTCGTCGGTGCGGAGTTCTTGTGAAGGACCAACTCCCGATCTCCCTTCAAGAATGGAGAGAGCCAGCAAAAGAAAAAAGACAAAAAGGCAAAGAGGACGCTGCTCCACGTCCAGATGTTACTTTTGTCGACAAGAATCAAAAAGATCTGCTTTGGGATACTCTCATGGAACATTTCACCCTACCAGATCATTTCACAGAAGCAGATGTGCAGAAAGTCAAGGACGCTGCTCTTAGGAAGATGGCAGTTGCATTCAAGAACCACAAGAATCATGAATGGGACAAGTACGTCAAGGGAGGAAGGAAGACTCTAGTATTCGAGGGAACACTAGAGAACCAACGTGCTCATTGGGACAATTTCGTGAAATTCAAGGATTCGGAATTAGCTAAGGAACGGTCGAGAATAAACAAGAAGAATGCCAAAAAAAAAGGATAAGTTCCATAAGCTGGGGCCAGGTGGCTATGCGGTGGCAATGCCTAAGTGGGATAAGTCTGAGAAAGAGATGGAGGATGCAGGTGCCACTCCGGTTACTAAGAGATGGCCCCCCAG
This sequence comes from Triticum dicoccoides, assembly GCF_002162155.2. Lineage (NCBI taxonomy): Eukaryota > Viridiplantae > Streptophyta > Magnoliopsida > Poales > Poaceae > Triticum > Triticum dicoccoides. The sequence continues at coordinate 59,036,027 of NC_041391.1, forward strand.
GGTCAGGACTTGGTTCTATGCGCATGGGGGGAGTTGGACCCGAAGACAGGCAATGTTTCGACGAGGGCAAGTCTGAAGGGAGCCGACGATGTGATACTTGTTGCAATAGAAGAGGCACGATCGGGGGTGTTCCAGCCCAACAAAGAGAACGACGAGCTTACGCGTGCCCTAGGAAATCCTGAACACCCAGGAAGAACACGAGGCAAGGGCGCTATTCCATGGTATGAGGGGTTTTCAGACTGGAACACCGACTACAGAACCCGTGCGAGAAAGAATATTGCGGAGGAGAAGAAGAGGAAGATGGAGGAGGAGCAGAGGAAGCGGGACAATGAACGCCTTCAAGGCCTAGAAGCAAGTCAAGCAGAATTGGTAGTCAAATTCCAGCGGCAGCAGGAGCAGATCAACTCACTTACCCAGCAAAGGGGGTCTCAGCAGCTGTAGCAGCTAGCGAATGATCCAGCATTGGATAGCACCGCCCCATCCATGCCGAGAAGCAGCGTGGGTTCCGCCCCGGACGATGCAATGCTGGGTAGATACCCCGTGGATGACATCACGGAGAACACTAGCTGCGAGCTACACGTCAAAATGAAGAACATATCCATGAAGGTGGCGGACGTCGTTGGTTTTACAAATCCCCCCGAGGCAACCTTCCATTGCAACCCGATTCCAGTGGGCTATGCTCGTGTCTTGGTTGATGAGGTGGTGGACCCATATTCGGAGCTAGAGCTTGACATTCTTGGAGGTGACGACGAGCGCTTTCTCGGAGAGGCCAACCATCGTATCATCCTATGGAAAAAGGATTGCATCATCTTTCGAAGGCCACCGACACCGCGTCAGCTGACTCCTCGTCGAAGTCCACCACCGAGTCAGCAGACTCCCGCTCCTGCAAGTCCACCAAGTCCGGCAAAGTGTCAGGCCACTCCTCCTTCAAGTCCGGCAAAGTGTCAGGCCAATCCTCCTCCTCCAAGTCCGCCACAGCGTCAGGCGTCCACTCCTCCTCCAAGTCCGGCACAACCTCAGGCCACTCCTCCTCCAAGTCCGGCACAGCTTCAGGCGGCCACTCCTCCTCGTCCAACTCAGCCCCGTCAGCCGTCTCCGCCGCCTCAGCAATCACAGACGAGACACCCCGCAGCTATGGTGCGTAGCGGTACGAGTCGAGGTAGTACAGGAAGTACAGGCAGAGGCAAGCGATATAAATATGGTCCAAGCCTCACGCCTCTTCCGCAGAGGGCTTATGACAGGTCCGAGGAGGAAATCGCAGCCATATCGAAGGCCGAGGTGGAAGCCCATTTTGCACCGAAACCGCCACCGCCGCCAAGGGAGAAAGTGCCTGAGGAAACGATTGACCACTTCATTCGTATGGCTCAACCACCAGCTCCCAAGCCTGTTGACACAGACTATGAGCGCCACATTAGGAAGTTAAATCGAGCACGTCTACGTAAGGAGGCGAGCTCGGGATCGAGCAAACAAGAAGCAGCTGTCAAAAAATGCGGGAAAACCATTCCCCAGCTGGGAGAACAAGCGGCGCAATCGATCCCCTCGCTTGTTGTGCCAACAACACGTGACAGTACGCGCACCCAATATTATTGTGGGCAAATAGTTTACGTTCCTGAGGTGGGCAATGTGGTAATAACGGAGGACCATATAATACAGGCTGAAGTTCTCAAAATCACTGTTGGACAACTCCTCGAGATCGAGCCCATGCCTGTGCTTAGAGAGGATGAAATAAAACGGAAATATGTCCGGGGCCAACCTTTGGTCGAGCCAGACAAGGTCAAGAACCTCCCAACGAGAATGTATGAATTGCATCAATGGTACATGAACATTACCAAGATTTCAGATCGATTGTCCCTCATGGTGAATGTCAAGGAGGATCATTACTTCCATGAGAAAGCTCTGTCCGTTGAGTATTCTGAACTATTTCAGTTATACAATCAAGACGAACTCGACAAAACTATCGTCAGTTGCTATTGTCTGTAAGTGATTTCTTTCTGTAATTTAAGTCTCAAGCTAGCTGTAGTGATCCTTTTGATCAATCATTACCTGTAATTATCCTCACTATATTCTTTTCTGTGGTATTATGCAGGATGAAGATGTATGAAATGAGAAAAACTGGACGCTATGGCATTGGGTTCATTGACCCAAACACCGTTAATGAATACACATGGCGGATAAATCGACATCATCAAAAGGACGTAGAGGACAACATGCTAGAGTTCTTGAAGCGCCTCAAATACAATGAAGATATACTACTTCCTTACAAGTTCCAGTGAGTCACACTGTCTTGTACTACAAATTCTCTGTTTTTGCCTACTAGCTAGCTACATGTTTTTGCTTACATATGCCCGCTTAATTAAGACATGCAAACGTGTGTGCATGCAGATTTCACTGGGTCTTGTGTATCATTAAAGTTGACGACGGAACAGTTGAAATACTGGACTCACTACTCAAAGTTAAAACTGACTATAACATCTTGTTTGGGATAGTCAACAGCTAATTTCAATCATTATTAACTATATATCTCGGCCTATTTAGTTCGTCATTTCATGATATGAACTATTTAATAACCCCTTTATTCATTTTCTTTGTCGGCGGGCAGGGCTTGGGCAAGGTTCATCAGCGTCACGGATGGCGAATGGAAAAAAAAGCTTCAATGGTTTCGACCCAAGGTAAGTAATTAAGTAGTACTAGCTAGCTAGCTAGCTGCCATCTCTTTAATTATCATGCTTGATTAATTATTATCTGATCAAATTCCATTCTCGTAAAGGCCCTGAAGCAGGCGTTGGGGACTGATCTGTGTGCATTCTGCGTTTGCGAGAACATTCGCATGATGGCGTCCGAAAGGAGCAGATCTCAAAGACAGGAATGGGTACGCTTGTTAGAACACTATTCACAATTTTTACACCATTATCGATATCTAGTCACACAACTAATACACATGCATATTGATCTCCTTCTTAACAGTTCAGAGAGGTCCGGGAGAAGCTCCTAGAAACGGAGCGCGTAGAAGCACTTCAAGAGAAAATAGCGGGATTTTTGCTCGACTAGGTCATAAATCCGAAGGGAGAATACTATTACCCGCTACCGCCCCCATGAAACCCACTTCCAATTGTCATCGTGCTCCGAAGGCACCAATTAGGCTAATGCCACTGGCTCCAAAGGCAACATGAATATGTAGGAGAAATTGTATATAGCTAGCTATACATTTGTGTATGTGTGAATTAATTAATAGGGTGGTTTGTGAGACATTGATGATATATATATGCATGATTGGTTCTACTAGAAATTCTATTTATATATATATATATATATATATATATATATATATGCATAACGTGTACAATGTGTAGTATCGTAAAATACCAGCAAACGAAAAAGAATTAAAATGGAAACACAAAAATTAAATGAAAAAGAAATCATAAAACTAAAAAAAAACTTATAGTACCGGTTGGTATTACCAACCGATACTAAAGGGCTCCAGCCCCCCGGAGCTGGCTCGTGCCATGTGGTTGCCCTTTACCACCGGTTCGTGCTGAACCGGTACTAAAGGGGGGGGGGCTTTAGTGCCCACACTTTAGTGCCGGTTATGGAACTGGCACTAAAGGGCCTTACGAACCGATACTATTGCCCGGTTCTGCACTAGTGTATGCATCACCATGATCTTGTGTGTGCGTAGGATTTTTTTTGAAAATACTACATTCCCCAACAGTATTCAGTTCTTGAGAAAACAGAGTAATGCAATAAGAATAATGACATGATGTAGATGAGATTCGTTTATCTATTGTGGCAGATATAGATTTCATCTTGTTATCCTTAGTAGCAACGATACATACATGTCGGTTCCCTTTCTGTCATTGGGATCAAGCACCGTAAGATTGAACCCACTACAAAGCACCTCTTCCCGTTGCAAGACAAATAGATCAAGTTTGCCAAACAAAACCCAAATATCGGAGAAGAAATACAAGGCTATAAGGACTCATGCATATAAGAGATCAAAGAAGACTCAAATAACTTTCATGGATAAAAACATAGATCTGATCATAAACTCAAAGTTCATCGGATCCCAACAAACACACGCCAAAAGACTTACATCATATGGATCTCCAAGAGACCATTGTATTGATAATCAAGAGAGAGAGGAAGCCATCTAGCTACTAACTACGGACCCGTAGGTCTACAAAGAACTACTCACACATCATAGGAGAGGCACCAATGGAAGTGGTGAACCCCTCCATGACGGTGTCTAGATTGGATCTGGTGGTTCTGGACTCTGCGGCGGCTGGATCAATATTTCGTCGACGCCCCTAGGGTTTCTGGAATATTGTGGTATTTATAAAGCAAAGAGGCGGTTCGGGGGGCACCCGAGGTGGGCACAACCCACCAGGGCGCGCCTGGGCCCCCTGGCGCGCACTAGTGGGTGCTGCTCCCCTCGAGCAGCCCCTTAGGTGCTTCCTTGGCCCATTGGCTTTCTTCTGGCCCAAAAACTTCCTCCAGGAGTTGCGTTGCGTTTGGACTCCGTTTGATATTGATTTCCTGTGATGTAAAAACATACAGAAAACAGCAACTGGCACTGGGCACTCTGTCAATAGGTTAGTACCAAAAAATGATATAAAATGACTATAAAATGATTTTAAAACATCCAAGAATGATAATATACCAACATGGAAAAATCAAAAATTATAGATACGTTGGAGACATATCAGCGTAAAACGATAGCGCTTGTTGGGAGGCAACCAAATGAATACAATTTATTTTTGTCTTTGTCTTTTTATTTTTGTTCTTGAGTGTTTGCACAATTATGCTACTGTTATGATTATGTTTTTTTGTTTTTTAATTAGTGTTTGTGCCAAGTAAAGCCTTTGGGATAGCTTTTGTGATAGTTGATTTGATCTTGTTGGAAAACAGAAACTTTTACATCCAGTAAAATAATTGTTTAAAATCACAGAAGTGACAAAAAATTCTGAATTTTTTACACAACATTGATATACAAATTACCTTTGTTTTCCTAATTTTTCAGAATTTGTGGAGTTACATAAGTATGAGAGCAATTCGCATCCTTATAGACTGTTCAGTTCTTGACCGATTCTGTTTTCTTTGCATAGTGTGCTTATTTTGATGAATCTATGGTTTGTATCTGGGGGGGGGGTATGAGCCATGGTAAAGTGAGAATACATTAGATATAATGCAATTACAAAATTGAATGGGTTTTCTACAGTACTTAAAGTAAAGATTGGTTTTCTTATACTAACGGATCTCATGAAGGTTTTGTTGAGTTTTGTGTGATTGAAGTTTTCAAGTTTTGGGTGAGATCACGTTGGATGAAGGAATCAGGAGTAAGGAGAGCCTAAGCTTGGGGATGCCCCAGGGGCATCCCCAAGCTATTATCTAAAAGAGAAGCAAGCAATTAAGCTTGGGGATGGCCGAGTGGCATCCCCTCTTTCGTCTAACGATCATCGGTATTTTACTTGGAGCTATATTTTTATTCGTCACATATCATGAGTTTTGCTTGGAGCGTCATGTATGATATGAGTCTTTGCTTGTTTTGCTTTTTATTTTGTGTCATCTATCCTTGCTGGACACACCTATTTGAGAGAGCCAAAATTATGCTATCATTTGTTAGAATTGCTCTCGATGCTTCACTTAAATCTTTATGAGCTAAGAAACTGCTCTAGTGCTTCTCTTATATCTTTTTGAACATGGTGTGCTTTATTATTTATGAAGAAATTCTCTCATGCTTCAATTAGATTTATTTTAGAGTTAGTAATTTTTTTAAGAAATTCTCTCTTGCTTCACTTAAATTATTTTGAGAGAAGAATTTTTTATGCTCATGTTCTTCACTTAGATTTGTTTGAGCTATCAATGCAACATATGAAATTAGTCCCGAAGTGATAGATATTCAAGAGGGATATAATAAAAACTTTCATGAAGATCATTGGACAAAATAAACTTGATTCTTTGTAATAGTTTTGCAGTATGATGATATAATATGTAAGTTATGTTGATGAGTAATTATGCTTTAGTAAGAATATTGGTGTTAAGGTTTGTGATTCCCTATGTAAGCACGAAAGTCAATAGTTATGCAATGAAATCATATCCTACTATGGTGCATTATTCGGTGTTAGTTACGCTTAATGCTTTCTTATGAGATTTTTCGTTTCTTGGTTGATTGCTTCTCAATCTTTTGCTAGCCTTCACTTGCACTAAGTATGACCACTACTTGTGCGTCCAAAATCCTTAAACCCAGTTTTGCCATATGAGGCCACTATACCTACCTATATGAGGCATTCTTATGCCGTTCTAAGCAAATTTGTAAGTGTCATCTCTAATTTTCAAAATAATTTCCTTTTTGTGTGCCGGGGGATGTTATCAACAAGAGACAGTAAAAAAGGTTTATGCAGGGTCTTAATCTGAAAAGAATCCTTGAACAGGTCCCTGCTGCACGTCTGCGCCTGTGTCTCCGTTGTGCCGTATCCTGGACGGGCGTAGCACGATGTTCGTCTGTGAAAGAGAGGAACTTAGTAAAAAAATAAGAGTGCGAGAAATCGAAATAAATAAAATATAGTTGGAGCAAGAGTTGGGCCGTATTGTCTCCGGGCGTGAGCACAGGGAGCCCCTTGCATGGGGGTATGCGGCTGTTGAGCATGTTGACGCCGGACTCGTCGAGCCGTGTCTGGGATAGTAGGGCCGGATTTGCGGGCGGCTGTCTAGGCAGTCGCACCCTTTCCCGTACTTTGGGGGTCAATTCATGTTCCCCTGTAATGAAATGATGCCCTTTGGGCCGGGCATTTTGAGTGTAAGGGATGCGTAATGCGGTATTGCGTTAAAGCGGGCAAAGGCTTCTCGTCCCAGTAGCGCTTGGTAGCGACTTACGAATGGGGCGATGTGGAATGTTAGCGTTTCTCTTCGGAAGTTGTCGAGTGATCCGAACGTGACTTCTAACGTAAGGGAACCCATACTTGGGGTATCCGGGCCTGGCGTTACTCCTTGAAAGGAAGTGCTGCCGAGGTGTATTATAACTGGGTTTACTCCGAGTTTGCGAACTGTGTCCTGATATAACAGGTTCAAGTCGCTCCCGCCGTCCATAAGGGCGTTTGTAAATTGGAGTCCGTTAATAATTGGATTTACGACCAAGGCAGTCCAGCCTGCGTTTCGGTCTCCTCTGGAGTAATCCTGATGATCGAAGGTGATTGGTTGTAGCAACCAGTGGGGTTGCTCCTCCGGGGCTGGCTGTACAGCGCGTGTCTTTGTAGATGCCGTTCTGCTCTTCCATTTTGTCACATGAAGTAGATTTACTGTCTTGACTTCTTGTGGGAACTTCTTTTGTTCTTCGGTGCTCTGCTTGTGGGGTGCAGCGTCATCTTCGCTTGGTGTGTTGAGCCCCTTGTGTTCGGCGTTGAGCTTGCCGGACTGCTTAAAGACCCAACAATCTCTGTGGGTATGGTTTGCCGGTCTCCCCGGAGTGCTGTGGATTTGACATATTTTGTCCAAAATTTGGTTGAGGTTGGATAGCTCGTCCCGATCGTCCTTGGGGGGCGGCTTTTTCTGATTTTTCCAAGAGCTTTTGAATCCGGTGTTTACTGCCGTGCTCATCGGGCTGTTGTCCTTTATCCGGCGCGGTACTTTGTTACGGCGCGGCTTCCCGTTCCCATCTCTGGGTTCAGACGTATTCGGGTCGCTGGTGCTACTTCTTGCCAACTAGCTATCCTCTCCTGCACAAAAGCGGGTCATGAGACTTGTTAACGCGGCCATTGTTCGCGGCTTTTCTTGGCCGAGGTGTCTGGCGAGCCATTCGTCTCGGACGCTATGTTTGAAAGCTCCCAGGGCCTCTGCGTCCGGACAGTCGACTATTTGATTCTTTTTGAGAAGGAATCTGTTCCAGAGCTTCCGGGATGACTCTCCGGGATGCTGAGTTATATGACTCAGATCGTCTGCATCCGGGGGTCGGACATATGTCCCTTGGAAAATTTGCCCGGAAGGCATCCTCAAGCACTTCCCAACTTCCCATGGTGTTTTCGGGAAGGCTTTTAAGCCAATGCCGGGCTGGCCCTTTGAGCTTAAGGGGTAAGTATTTTATGGCGTGGAGGTCATCTCCTCGGGCCATGTGTATGTGGAGGATGTAGTCCTCAATCCAGACTCTAGGGTCTGTTGTTCTGTCGTATGCTTCTATGTTTACTGGCTTGAATCCGGCTGGGAATTCATGGTCCAGCACCTCATCGGTAAAACATAGGGGGTGTGCGGCGCCCCTGTATTTGGGTGTGTCGCGATGTTCGGGTATTTGTTGTATTGCATCACTCCCTGGAGCTTGCTTCCTTGGCCTATAGATTGATCTGATTGGGCCGGTTCTTTGATGCGAATTCTTAGACGGATCGCGCGCCGTATTGAGTGCGGCGTCCTTTGATGTGTGTGGTTGATCGTGGGGTCGTATATCCAACCTTGTGGCTTCCTTATTTTTTGACTGTGGGGGCTTTATGGCCTCTTCATCAAATTCCGGTAGTAGCTTCCGCTTCGGATAGCGTTTTGTGTGGCGACTACTACCGTACTTATGTGTCGTATTGAGTATGTTGCCCCATCTGATCCTGAGTGCATCTTCTGCTGTCTTGAGCTTCCGCTTCTGCTTTCTCAGGCTACGTGCAGTGGCGACGAGCCTTTGGTGGAGGTTCTGATGTTCCAGCAATTTGTCTGGCGTAAGGTCGTCCGGGCTATTATCTTTCCCGGGGATTGGTTGTTCGGATTGTCCGCACTGTTTGGACGGATGCTCAACGGTATGTTCGTCGTCCGTTGATTCACCCCGCTCTATGGCTGGGTCTTTGTCGAGGTGGGGCTTGGCCTTGCGCTTACGCCGCCGCTTTGATTGTTTTTCGGGGCAGCGATCCCTGGCCGCATCCTTTTGGTCCTAGTTGTTGTTTTTATTGTATGTGTCCACCATGCATACATCGTATGATGAGGTGGCTTCCCGACGCCCTATAGGTGCTGGTTTCTGATCGTCTCCTTTATTGGCGTCCTTACTGTCGATATCTTCGGAGTCGAAATCGAGCAAGTCGGTGAGATAGTCGACAGTGGCTATCAAGTGGGTGGTGGGTGGGTTTTGAACTTCGTCGTCCGCATCCCAACCACCCCGACCGTAGTCCGACCGGGGCTCTTTTGACAAAGAGAGAGACTTTAGCGAATTTAGGATATCGCCAAAGGGAGAGTGTTGAAAGACGTCCGCGACGGTGAATTCCACAATCAGAGCCCGATCAGGTTCGATCGAAAGGGGTGCAGAATATTCGGAGTCCGAATAGGAGTCCGGCACCTTGGAGTCACGGGCCTTGCGAAGGACTAGGCTGGTATTCGGCTCTATCGCCGCAGGGATTGTGGCTCCCGAGGCAGCGTCCAACCGTCCGTCCCGGGCTAGCGCAGTCGTCTCCGTGCTAATGGTCGGAGTGAACACCGGAGCGGCACTCTGGGCGTTGTCCGGCGGCAGAGCTAGATCGTGCCCATCGAGACAGTGCGGAGCACCCGGTCGTGGCTCGAATCCGTCGACGATCAAGTCCCCGTGGATGTCGGCCGTGTAGTTTAAGCTTCCAAACCTGACCGGTTGGTCAGGGGCGTGGCTTTTGATCTGCTCCAGACGGCCAAACGAGTTGGCCCGCAGTGCGAAGCCGCCGAATACAAAGATCTGTCCGGGGAGAAAAGCCTCGTCCCGGACCGCATCGCGATTGACGAGCGAAGAAGCCATCGGGCCTGAAGGTGACGACACAGAGGAACTCTCAATGAAAGCACCAATGTCGGTGTCAAAACCGGCGGATCTCGGGTAGGGGGTCCCGAACTGTGCGTCTAGGCGGATGGTAATAGGAGACAAGGGACACGATGTTTTTACCCAGGTTCGGGCCCTTTCGATGGAGGTAAAACCCTACTCCTGCTTGATTAATATTGATGATATGGGTAGTACAAGAGTAGATCTACCACGAGATCGAAGTGGCTAAACCCTAGAAGCTAGCCTATGGTATGATTGTTGTTCGTCCTACGGACTAAAACTCACCGGTTTATATAGACACCGGAGAGGGCTAGGGTTACACAGAGTCGGTTACAATGGGAGGAGATCTTCATATCGTATCACCAAGCTTGCCTTCCACGCCAAGGAAAATCCCATCCGGACACGGGACAGAGTCTTCAATCTTGTATCTTCATAGTCCGGGAGTCCGGCCAAAGGTCTTAGTCCGGCCATCCGGACACCCCCTAATCCAGGACTCCCTCAATGAGTTTGGACCATATCGCACCTACCATTGTCTGTTCCAAATTATATGTCTCAATAAAAGTGCCCCCTCAAGCCTCTTTGTTCCTACCCACCATAATCAGGTATATATATATAGTTAGGAAGGAGGTGGTTTTATATGTTGGGCTACCATCCACTACTTGCTACAATAAACTATACACCCTGCCTCGCCAACCTCTACAACTCCCTGCATATTGCTAGTTGGGGATGGGTTCTTATCTGTTGCATGCTATAAATTATGGATGCACCCACAACACACATAGGCTAAGCTAGGATTGAGAGGTGTCGGAAATATTTCTACCACTTTGAGCCCTGTTGAACTATGTCGCTTGATGATATTTTCTCAAATGTGCCCCTTTTTGTAATTCATCCTTCAATATATCATGCTCTTTCGGGCTCCACTAAGCTTTTCGTCTGCCAAGAAACAATGTGATTTGATCACAGAGATGCTGGAACGTGGGAACAAGAAAAGAGAACAAAACAGGTAACGAGGAAAATGACATAGTGAAATGACCACAACTTTTTCCAGCGGGTTGGCAAGCCCACGGTAGGCATCCATGCTTGGTTTGAATGATTTCCAACACCGTATGTCAGTTGCAACACGACCGGTCATTTATCAGCCTTTTCTGACTGCAAAAACTCCAGGAAATGCAAAATTTGTTGAAAACCAAAACAACTTGGCAAGGTGCCTTCAATTGGTCATATAAGTGAATGGAAAAAAGTTGGGGGTCATTTGACGGATGTGGGGAAACAAAGTGCTCTCAAACGGAGTCGTCTAACCTACTCAGACACCCTACGTTGAACATGGTGCTTTTATACATTCTTGAAATGATCCCAACTTTTACCAACAAGTGGGCATGCCCAAGGTAGGCATCCATGCCAAGTTTGAATGGCATCCGACACTGTATGCAAGTTGTGACACGTTCGGCCATTTATCAGCCTCCTTGGACAGAGAAAACATCAGAAAATGCAAAACTTTTTGGAAACCGAAACAACGTGGTATGGTGCCTTGAATTGGTCATATAAGGTCACAAAAAAATTAGGCCTATTTCACGGAAGTCAGAAAAAAAAATGTTCTCTCGAACAGAGCCTTCTGGCCTACCCGGATACCCTACATTGAAATGGTGTTTTTTGGACATCCTTGAAATGACCCCAACTTTTCAACCAGGTGGGCATGCCCGTGGTAGGCATCAATCCCAAGTTTGAATGATTTCCAATACAGTATGCACGTTGCGACACGTCCAACCATTTATCGGCCTTTTTTCATCGAGAAAACTCCAGAAAATTCAAAAGTTGTCGAAACCCCAAACAACTTGGCATGGCATCTTGAATTTGTCATACAAGGCCATAAAAAAATTGGGTCATTTCAAAGATCTCGAGAAACTGCGTACTCTTAGAAGGAGCCTTCTGGCCTACGCAGACACCCTACATGCATGATGTTTTTTGACATTCTTGAAATGACCCAACTTCTTCTGTCAGCAGTTGGGCATCCATGGTAGGCATCCATGCGATGTTTCAAGGAAAAAAGTATTTAAAATCAAAATTTAAAAAGGTACTTAAAATGTTTTTAAATTTTTCACATAATTAATAAATACAAAGGGACAAAATAAAAAATGTTCCATTTAAAAGCATTTAATAAATATTTGAAAAAAAACATGATTTAAAATAGTTACTCAAAACTATTATTTAGTTATTTCAAATAATATTTAAGAATTTTCAACAGGCTTCAAAAAGAATAATAAAATTTAATTAGGCTGAAAATGAATTAATAAAAAAGAAAAAGAAAAATGAAAATAAAAAATAAAAAAACAGTTTAGGCCTTTGCCCAACTAGGAGACCTTTCCGTTGGAAATCCTATACCTGAGTGCTATTTGATCAGAGTGAGTTGCAACTGAGACATCACTCTCGTTGAGTGCCTGTTGGGCCAGTCCAAACGCTCGCGGATTTGAAAGAAGTTTAGCCATTTTTTGAAAATGTCCATGGATAAGAAAAATCCTCAAATTTTCAAAAAAAATCACTAAAGAAAAGTTGCAAAAAATAGTATTCCCTTAGGAATCTCAGCTTCCCAGCTTGTTTTTCTTCAGTTTTGGGAACCTTCTAAGGGCTTCCTGAATCGCGTCTTTTTTTTCCTTTTCTTTTGTCTTCTCTCCTATTTTCTCTATTCTATTTATTTTCTTTTCAGTTTTCTTTGACTTTTCCTTTTTCTTCTGTCTGTTGTTTCTACTTTTCATAAATTCAAAATTTTCAGAATTTCAAAATTTTGTTTGGAATTTCGAAATATTTCATGTTCAAAAAAATTGTTCTGAATTTTGATTTTGTTTTCTTTTTTATTAATCAATGTTCTAAAAATCTAGAAGATGTATAGAATTTCCAAATTTTGTTCTCATTCCAATTTCTGTTCATATTTATTAGCTTTTTTCGTGAATGTTCATATTTATTTTTTTGATAAATGTTCAGAAATTCACAATTCAAAAAAATGTTTGTAAATTCAAAAAATGTTATTGTTGTCAAAAAAATTCAGAGTTTAAAAAAGTGTTCCCATTTTTAACAAAAATAAAAAAATCCAAAAATGTTCACATTCTGGGCTTGAAAGACATGAATAATTTTTTTTTAAATTTATTTACAATGTTTTTTAAAAACTCACGATTTAAAAAGATTGAAAAGAAAAAGCTCATTAATTTGGCGAAAGTTTGCAAAATTGGAAAAGGTTCATCGATTTGAATAAAGGTTCAAAAATTTGGGAAAAGTTAGATGAGTTGAAAAAATCATGGATTTGAAAAAAGTTTGCAATTTTAAGAAAATGTTCACGAATTTGAAAAGTTCATGATTTTAAGATAAAATATAAGCAAATGGAAATGAAAAGACAACAAAAAAGAATAAAATCGAAGAAAACAGACAAGGAAGACACACAATAAGGAGAAAAAAGGAAGTAAATTAGAAACAACAAGGTTGCTTTCCCACTTGATTAGGTGGTGTGGAAGTCCACAAGGAGGTTGAGAGTTCGGCACCTATTTTCTCATTAGTTGAAAAGGAGAAGAATCAGAGGTGTATACGTTCCAACGGGCGATCCACCATATATAAAATTTGTGGATACAATTTATCAAAGGTCCATATTACCCTTTATATGTTTAGTGATGGGGTTGTACCGAAGCGGACTCTAAAAATATATGTTTTTTGTTTGGAGGTGCTTGTAGGTTAAATCATATAAAAATGATTTTTGTGTATGGTAAGTTAAAAGTCGATGGGATGAAATCATTGCAACAAAAAATAACTTAAAAGAAGCATATGTTGATTAACAAAATATAAATTCAGTTTTGCAGAATGTAATGAGATGAGGAAGAGCATAAGCTTTTTTTTGCGAATAGAGGAAGAGCATAAGCTGACAAATAATCAATACATCATTATTATATAGGATATCAGTGTTATATTTGCCATATTCTAAGAATAAAAAAAAGCATTTCCTAGTTATTTCCTTCATTAGAGCTAGCATGTTACCCTCCATTTCTCGCAAAAAAATCATGTTTCCCTCCATGAGCAGAGATCCACTCCTAGCAAAACTTTTCAGTGATGCTACTAGCTAGAAAATACTGCCTTAAAGACATTGCACGACAGTGATAGAGTGATTCATCACCCAAATTAGTTCAATTTTCACGGATCAAAACTTACAAGTGGGGTCACATAATTCATTATTGCTTGGAGAGGCAGCATATGTGATACCCGTAGTGGCATCGTCTGAATTAAAGATTTTACCTTTCTCCGTCAAACACAAGAAAACATCATACCGTGGATGCTCTTAAAAGTCTTGATTTCCCACTGGTGGCAGAGTACAGTAATAGAAACATCAGCGACCATCTGAATCTCATTTTATGTTGATGGCTTAATTATGAGTTTGGATCATATCTCACCAACCTCAGCCAGTTTCACATTATATATCTCAACAACAACAACGACCTGAGGCCTCTCTGTTCCCACCCTCCATAGTCAAGTCTAGTAAGGAAGCCCAACCTGCCGAGCTCCATGCCTGTCATGGATGCACCACATGCACACGCACACGCACACGAGCACACACACTTGTTAGCTAGGATTGGGAGGTGCCAGAAATAGTTCTACCACAGGAGTCCCTAATGCTTTATGCCATTTGAGGATGCAGGGAGGAGACCTCTCCGGCTATCATGCTAGGCATCAACGTCGTTGACGATCCACTGGTGATAGCCAGAAAAGGATCGACTCTGCGCATGGCGATGGATAGGTAGCTACCTCCATCTAACTCGTTGGTTTCACTTGGCTTCATCAAGTTAAAGTTTGAGAGAGCAAGTCCAACCTTCAACGAAGCTACCATTTGAGTCATTTTTGCTCGTTTCAGTTGTGTACATGTTCGTGAATAAATCTGAGAACAAATACAAGCTCTACATTTCCTATTCTCTAGGTTTCAAATATAGTTGCTTTTTCTAAACGATCTCTGTCCATCTGGAGGTTTGAGGGCCTTAAAAATGAGGGCTTCGTACTAGTTACTGATTATATCTTAATGTGACTCTTTAATAGACATCATATACAATAATACTTGGAAATTTTGCTTGCCTTGTAAACATTATTGGGCACCTTGTTATTTAGTCTCAGCTTTCAATCCAATAAAAAAAATATGCTTTTTGTTTGGAGGTGCTTCCATGCAGGTTAAAAACATATAGAAATGTTTTTTTATTTTTGTGTATGGTTAGTTAGAAGTAAGTCAATGGCATGAAACCATTCTTACAAAAAATAACTTAAACGTAGAATACTAATTAACAAAATATGAATTCAGTTTGCGAAATGTAATAAGATGACGAAGAGCATAAGCTGACAAACAATCAATACATCCACTAGTAGAAAAACACCTAATAGTCCCGGTTCGTAAGGGCCTTTAGTCCCGGTTCATGAACCGGGACTAATGGGTCGTTACTAATACCTCCACCCATTAGTCCCGGTTCAAACACGAACCGGGACCAATGTGCCTCCACGTGGCCCTATGCGCCGAGGCCAGTCAGGGGGCCTTTGGTCCCGGTTGGTGGTACCAACCGGGACCAAAAGGCATCCACGCGTCAGCCTTCCAGTGGCTGGGGTTTTTATTTTTTATTTTTGAAAGGAGGGGGGTTGGGGGTTTTGGGGGGTTAATTTAGGTGTTTCATATATTGTGTTAGCTAGCTAATTAATAGAGAGAAGTGTCCTCTCTTATGTCCGTGCTTGGTCGACGCTACGTACTATATATACATAAGTGATCGAGAGAACCATTGAGTACAGAAGTTCGTCATGCATACCGAGAGAAGTGATCGATCGACCTCTCCTTCTCCGAGAGATTGGTCGAACAACAAGTTTTCGTATATCATGTATCTGACGCTACTGGCTACATACATGTACAATATGTATAAGATCTCTTAATTACAATCCTCTAGCAATTGAAATCAATTTCCACATGGTATTCTCTGGCTTTATTAATGACGTGGTCAAGAAAGAATCCCGCCAATTCCTCTTGAATTTCTTTCGTGCGATCTGGTTCTAGGAGTTCATTCCGCATCTGCCACGTCTAATTTGAAGAAGGGGGTTAATTAATACATATATATGAATGAAATTCAACAGAAATAATGGTGTAATAAAATGAAATTGTGAATATTATTGCTTACGCACTTCATATTCTCTTTGAGAGTAGCCCCGCTTGTTTTTCAAAGTCGCGTTGTGGATGAACTCGCACACGTAGTATCCACAGAAATCATTCCCTTCTTCCTGCCACAAGCACTTTACGAGAAATAGAGGTCAATCAAACTGATAATGAAGCATTATAAATGGCATTGATGAAAGTATAGCTATAGAATCAATGGGAGATGCGCGCAACTAGCTAGCCAGTAGTACTTACTTTCGGGTATTTATATCGCAGCTCCTTCGGCAGTCCCGGAGCTTGTGCGGTGAACTGTTTCCAAATCCTGCAAGACAAAGAAAATAATTATTATTACTTGAGATATCAGGAAATGAACAAAAAGTTGCCGATATGGTGCAATAATGATCGATTGAACTTACTTGCTGAGCATTTCAGTCATGTCCGCATAGGTTTTGGGATCCTTTCGTCTCGAGTCTAAGACGGTTACTAGTCCACGCTCAAGCTTAATCTCCAGAAGAATATAGTGGTACCTGCGCACGCATGCATAACTCATCAATTACATTACTATAACCTCGCTCGAGTAATAAGGGAAACCGAATATGCACACGACAGTAACACTCACTTGCCGTTGTAAGGAAAGAGTATGGTATCTTTGTTTTGATTTTTGATCAACGATTGTAGCACGTTGTCCTCGGCCTCTTTGACGTCCTTTTTAACCAGAAATTCATCTATGATATTTGTGTTAATGAACCAAATATCATAAATTTCTTGTTTTTTGCACTCGGCGATCTTCAATCTGCATAATATATTGAGGATAATTAATTATAAATACATGAAATGAAAGAGCCGAGCTATATATAGAGACTTAATAACAGAAATAGTACTTACAGACAGTAGCAAAAGACCATTAGTTTATCGAGGGCCTTTTGATTGAAGAACGCGAAGAACTCATCAAATGGAACAGTCAACAGATCATTTGCAACGAGGTCGTGCTCCTCTTTAATATTCAGATACAAAGCATTCGTACCCCCAGACTCTCTACAGGTTTCCATGTACCAATTATGGAATCTTCGCATCATTGTTGTCAGAGATTTTTCATCTTTGACGAGAGGCTTCCCGTACTCGTATCTGTGTTCGTCCACCTCCAAGAAATCAGGAAGTTGATCGTCAGGCAGGTAATCTGCAAGATTGCCATAACCGGCCACCGTCCCCGGACCATTAGACACATTGAGCGGGGGGGCACGATTGATGTGCTTGTTCGCCGAGCTGGGCAATTTTTTTCCCCTTTGCTCGTTCTTTTGACCTTTTAGCACCGATAGTAGTTCCCGACCACTGGGCTTGGAGATATGTCTGTTCAGTAATGCGCTCATAGTTGGTTCTCGGCGGAGACTTTGGTGGTTTTCTCAGGGCATCGATAGTGCGCTTTGCTTTCACCTGATCTACCTTCTCCTCCGGAGGTGGATGTCTCTTTGCTTTCACCCCTTCAAAGAACTCCTTCACGTGGGTCCGAACAATCGTATCGTTTTCCTCCTCGGTCCTCTCGTACGGTAACTTCTCTAGAGGCTTGAGAGGTGGACCGTATCTGTATTGCCTCCCGCCTCTGGTTGTGCTGCTAGACACCGGAGCAGACGGAGTGGCTGCGGCGTCTGTCTTCTTTCGTGCTTGATTACGAGGCGGAGGAGAAGGAGTACGACGCGTCGGAGCAGCCAGGGCGGCGGCGGGTCTCTTCCGCCCTTGCTGGCGAGGCGGAGAAGGAGGAGGCTGTTGGCTGCTCGGGAGCGCCGACGCGGGTGGAGAAGGAGGCGGAGTGCCGCCATGCGTGCCCTGATCGTCACTCGCCGGAGGAGGAGGCGGTGGAGGAGGCGGAGTGCCCTGACTCGCCGCGGGAGGAGGAGGAGGAGGTGGAGACGTCCAGTTCGGAAGGTTGATGAGCTCCTTCCGCCATAGGCATGGAGTCTTCAGAGCAGAACCCAGCCTAGTCTCCCCTTCACCGGTAGGGTGGTCAAGCACGAGGTCCTCAAATCCCTCCGTTATTTCATCCACCATCACCTTAGCATATCCTTCTGGAATCGGCCGGCAGTGATAAGTTGCTCCGGATCCACTAGGATAAATAGAGCCAACAGCCACCTTGACCTTCAAATTCATCCATCACGCCATAATGTGGCAATGTTGAGACTCCGTGATAGCATCCACGGGATAGCTGGCAGGAGCCGTCAAGACATGCTCCGGCTGAAGCAGCTCGGTGGAAGCCACGCTGCTTCTCCGCTGAGATGGCAGGGTAGCTTCGGGGGAAGCTTCGGCAGGTCGTTTGCTGCGATCTGCTGCTTCTCGTTCCTCTAGCCCCATTACCCTTTCGTGCAGCGCCTGCAGTTGTCCCTGCTCCAGTTTCTTCCTCCTCTCGTGGGTTTTGTAACCCCCTGCGTCCGGAAAACCAACCTTCCACGGAATGGAGCCTAGCGTGCCTCATGTCCGTCCAGGGTGCTCAGGATTCCCGAGGGCCATTGTGAGCTCATCCTTCTCCCTGTCTGGTACAAACGTCCCTTTCTGCGCTGCATTGATATAGTGTCGAAGGTTCTTGACTGGTATTTCCAGTTGCTCGTCCGTCCAACGGCACATCCCTGATACAGGGTCCAAGGTTCCGCCAGCCCCGAAGAACCAAGTCCGGCAACGGTCTGGCCATCTCATTGTCTCTGGTTCGATCCCTTTTTCAAGCAGATCATTCTCAGCCTTGGACCACTTAGGCCGGGCTTTGAGGTAGCCACCTGACCCCGTGCGATGGTGAAGCTTCTTCTTCGTAGCATTTTGCTTGTTCGTCGCCGACATCTTCTTACTCTTTTCCGATGTCTTGTGGGCCTCAAATGCGGGCCAGTGATCTTTGATCTTCTCATATTTGCCGATGAATTCTGGTGTCTTTTTTTCGACAAAATGGTTCAACTCTTTCCTCCACCTCCTGAATAGGGTTGCCATCTTCTTAAGAGCACAAGACTTGATTAATTGCTCTTTAACTGGCTTCTCTGGATCCTCCTCTAGCGGTAGGGTGAAATTTGCCTTCAGCTGAGTCCAAAGATCTTCTTTCTGCATATCATTGACATAAGACACCTCAGGGTCGTCCTTAGGCTTATACCATTGCTGGATGCTGATCGGGATCTTGTCCCTAACAAGAACCCCGCACTGAGCAGAAAATGCGTTCTTTGTCCGGATGGGTTCAATCGGTTCGCCGTCGGGCGTGATTTCTATGATCTCAAACCTTTCATCCGAGCTCAACTTTTTCTTCGGGCCTCGTCTCCTTACCGAAGTTGTGCTCGATCCGGAGAGCTAGAAATTAAAAGGAAGAAAGACGAGAGTAATTAATATGTGTACATATACCAAAACAATGAATGCATCAATTAACTAGTCAGCACGGGCTTAACTAATATATATATACCTGGCTGGACTCGGTTCGGTCACCGGAGCAGTCAGCACGGCCTCCTTCTTGTACCTCCATTGGGTCATCACCGTAGCCATCATGAACATAGCCCTCTTCTTGTACCGGCATTAATGGGCCGGAGCCATCATGAACATAGCCCTCTTCTTCACCCAGTCCTTCCTCACCAACGACGTCGATGAAAAATGATGCAACAACATCAGTTCCTTCTGCGATCATCTCCCCATAGTTTCTGCAAATATTTACAACATGTCAATTATTATTCAAAAACATGGTACAGATGGATATATATTAGTGGCAAACGTAGAACTAGCTAGCTAATCACAATAAGGAATCATGTTAGTGGCCTCGACGCTGCTTCTCTATGGTTTGGGATCGCCTCGACACAACGCTTCAAGGGTTTGGGGTGGCCTCGACGACAACGCTCTTTTAACTTGGTAAATTTGGGTGGCCTCGAGAGTTTTGGTCGAGCGAGAGGGCCGTGGGGGTTGCTACCGTTGTATAGGTTATCACGGTCGAGAGGGGGTATATATATCGACCGCCCCTCATGTCGAAGTTATCTCGAGGGGGCGGCGAGGGCGAAGGCGAGCAGCCTGACGGTGACAGACCTGATAAAACATAAGAAAACGAATAAGATATAAAAGAGGAGAAGAAGAAAGGAATAGAGGAGAAGATCGAAGAAAAAAAAGAAGAAAAAAAAAGAGGAGAAGAAGAAAGGAATAGAGGAGAAGAAGAAAAAATAGAATTTTCTATTTTTTTTCTTCTTCTCCTCTATTCCTTCTATTTTTTCTTCTTCTCCTCTATTCCTTTCTTCTTCTCCTCTTCCTTTTCTTCTTTTTTGTTCTTCTTATTTATTTCTCCTCTATTCCTTTCTTTCTTCTTCTCCTCTTCTTTTTCTTCTTCTCCCTCGAGAAAGGAAAATAATTAAGGAAAAGGAAGAAAAGAGGAAGAAGGAAGAGAAGGAAGAAGAAGAAGAAAGGAATACAGGACAAGAAGAAAAAATAGAATTTTTTTTCTATTTTTTCTTCTTCTCCTCTTCTTTTTCTTCTTTTTTCTTCTTCTTATTTATTTCTCCTCTTCTTTTCCTTTCCTCTTCTTCTCTTTTCTTCCTCTTCTTATTTTCCTTTTTCCTCTCATTCTTTTTCTTCTTCTTCTTCCTTCTTCCTTCTTCCTCTTTTCTTCCTTTTCCTTATTTTACTTTTTCCTCTACACTAACCTAATTAAAATGCACTAACCTAAAATCGATATCTACTAACAACCTAAATAAAAAATTAATACATATATGAAAAAACATATATAAACAAACAAATGCTATGAACATTATATTCATACATACATATAGCCACATCCATTCATCATATAGCTACCACATACATATATACATTAATTATATATATATGAAAAAAATGCAATGAACAAAAAATACACATGTATGTATGAAAAAAAAGCACTCAACACAGAGCCTCGACGGTGGCGGCTCACAACGGGGGCGGCCGGCGAGGGCGACGGCGGCGGCGGCGAGGGCGTCGGCGACGACCACGTACAACGGGCCGGGGCAGGGGCGTGGCCGGCGACGACGGC
>NC_041391.1:59057464-59097162 GCF_002162155.2 Triticum dicoccoides
GGACGGCGTCGGGGCGGTGCGCGGACGGCGTCTGGGCGGCGGGCGGCGTCGGGGGCGCGTGGACGGCGTCGGGGCGGCACGCGGATGGCGTCGGGGCGGCGCCCGGACAGCGTCTGGGCGGCAGGCGGCGTCGGGGCAGCGGACGGCGTCGATCTGGGCAGCCTGGCGGCGTCGTCGGGCGGCAACTGGCGATGTGTTCGTCAAATTTTCCGAAGTGCTGTATATATAGCAAGGACATTGGTCCCGGTTCGTGACTCCAACCGGGACTAGTGCCCCCTTTAGTCCCGGTTGGTACCACCAACCGGGACCAAAGGCCTCTTTTCAGCAGCCCAATGGGTGAGAAGCGGCGACCTTTGGTCCCGGTTGGAGGCACCAACCGGGACTAAAGGGTGGGCATTAGTACCGGTTGGTGCCACGAACCGGTATCAAAGGACCTTGTGCTGTCAGCGTCGGGGCCAAAGTTTAGTCCCACCTCGCTAGTTGAGAGGGGCGCGCAGTGGTTTATAAGCCCCACTGCCGCACTCCTCTCGAGCTCCTCTCCACCGTAGGCTTGCGGGCCTATTTTCTACTGCTCTGCCTGATGGGCCTGCTGGGCCTACTGAGGGCCTGAATCCTGGCCCATGGTAGGGTTTCTAGTCATATTCAGGCCGTGGGGGCCCAGTAGGAGGCAATTTTTTTTTGTTTTCTTTCTTGCTTTATTTATTTTATTTTGTTTCTACTTACAACAAAATACTTATTGTTGCTATTTTTAATTATTTTCTAGTTTTTTTGTTTTGTTTTCTGCATTATTTATTTTCTTTTGTTTTTTGCTTTATTTTTTAATTCTTTTTGCTTTTAGTTTTGGAAAAATTATAAACTTTCTGTTAGTGCCATTAGTTTTCAAATTTGAAAACACTTTTTTTTTGTTTTCTTTCTTACTTTATTTATTTTATTTTGTTTGTACTTACAACAAAATACTTATGTGTCCTTTCCCCTCTCGGTTGTTGCATCAAAGCGGACACCGCTGTTTTGGTTGGTGCTCTTTTGATCTTGGTCAATCGTGTAAAATGTATTCCCATTTATCTCGTATCATTTCCAAATCGTAACAGTCGAAGATGGTCCCCTGGACAACAAGTACAGCTCATCACAAACAGTGTTGTCACCTCTGAGACGTGCTTCCAACCAACTGCTGAAAGTCCTGATGTGTTCACATGTAATTCAGTCGTCGCACTGCTCCGGGTGTTTGGAGCGCAGACTGTTCTTGTGTTCATCGACATACGGGGTCACCAAGGTAGAGTTCTGTAGAACTATGTAGCGTGCTTGAGACCAAGAATATCCGTCCCTGCATATTATTGAGTCCCTTCCAAGCGTGCCTTTTCCAGTCAGTCTCCCCTCATACCGCGATTGAGGGAGACCTATCTTCTTAAGGCCAGGAATGAAGTCAACACAAAACCCGATGACATCCTCTGTTTAATGGCCCATGGAGATGCTTCCTTCTGGCCTAGCGCGGTTACAGACATTTTTCTTTAGGACTCCCATGAACCTCTCAAAAGGGGTACATATTGTGTAGAAATACGGGGCCCAGAATGACAATCTCGTCAACTAGATGAACTAGGACGTGCGTCATGATATTGAAGAAGGATGGTGGGAACACCAGCTCAAAACTGACAAGACATTGCACCACATCACTCCTTAGCCTTGGTATGATTTCTGGATCGATCACCTTTTGAGAGATTGCATTGAGGAATGCACATAGCTTCACAATGGCTAATCGGACGTTTTCCGGTAGAAGCCCCCTCAATGCAACCAGAAGCAGTTGCGTCATAATCACGTGGCAGTCATGAGACTTTAGGTTCTGAAACTTTTTCTCTGACATATTTATTATTCCTTTTATATTCGACGAGAAGCCAGTCGGGACCTTCATACTAAGCAGGCATTCAAAGAAGATTTCCTTCTCTTCTTTGGTAAGAGCATAGCTGGCAGGACCTTCATACTGCTTTGGAGGCATGCCATCTTTTTCGTGCGAACGTTGCAGGTCCTCTCGTGCCTCAGCTGTATCTTTTGTCTTCCCATACACGCCCAAGAAGCCTAGCAGGTTCACGCAAAGGTTCTTCATCACGTGCATCACGTCGATCGAAGAGCGGACCTCTAGGTCTTTCCAGTAGGGTAGGTCCCAAAATATAGATTTCTTCTTCCACATGGGTGCGTGTCCCCCAGCGTCACTCGGAACAGCTAGTCCGCCGGGACCCTTTCCAACGTGTAAATCATTGACCATAGCAAGTACGTGATCACCGGTACGCATGGCGGGCTTCCTCCGGTGATCGGCCTCGCCTTTGAAATGCTTGCCTTTCTTTCGACATTGATGGTTGGTCGGAAGAAATCGACGATGGCCCAGGTACACATTCTTCCTGCAGCTTCCCAGGTATATACTATCGGTGTCAAGTAAACAGTGCGTGCATGCGTGGTATCCCTTGTTTGTCTGTCCTGAAAGGTTACTGAGAGCGGGCCAATCGTTGATGGTCACAAACAGCAACGCCTTTAGGTGAAATTCCTCCTGTTTGTGCTCATCCCACGTACGTACACCGTTTCCATTCCACAGCTGTAAAAGTTCTTCAACTAATGGCCTTAGGTACACATCAATGTCATTGCAGGGTTGCTTAGGGCCTTGGATGAGAACTGGCATCATAATGAACTTCCGATTCATGCACATCCAAGGAGGAAGGTTATACATACATAGAGTCATGGGCCAGGTGTTGTGATTGCTGCTCTGCTCCCCGAAAGGATTAATGCCATCCGCACTTAAAGCAAACCATACGTTCCTTGGGTCACTTGCAAACTCATCCCAGTACTTTCTCTCAATTTTTCTCCACTGTGACCCGTCAGCGGGTGCTCTCAACTTCCCGTCTTTCTTACGGTCCTCACTGTGCCATCGCATCAACTTGGCATGCTCTCTGTTTCTGAACAGACGTTTCAACCGTGGTATTATAGGAGCATACCACATCACCTTCGCAGGAACCCTCTTCCTGGGGGGCTCGCCGTCAACATCACCAGGGTCATCTCGTCTGATCTTATACCGTAATGCACCGCATACCGGGCATGCGTTCAGATCCTTGTACGCGCCGCGGTAGAGGATGTAGTCATTAGGGCATGCATGTATCTTCTGCACCTCCAATCCTAAAGGGCATACGACCTTCTTTGTTGCGTATGTACTGTCGGGCAATTCGTTATCCTTTGGAAGCTTCTTCTTCAATATTTTCAGTAGCTTCTCAAATCCTTTGTTAGGCACAGCATTCTCTGCCTTCCACTGCAGCAATTCCAGTACGGTACCGAGCTTTGTGTTGCCATCTTCGCAATTGGGGTACAACCCTTTTTTGTGGTCCTCTAACATGCGATCGAACTTCAGCTTCTCCTTTTGACTTTCGCATTGCGTCCTTGCATCGACAATGACCCGGCGGAGATCATCATCATCGGGCACATCGTCTGGTTCCTCTTGATCTTCAGCAGCTTCGCCTGTTGCAGCATCATCGTGCACATCGTCTGGTTCCTCTTGATCTTCAGTAGCATCACCGTATTCAGAGGGCACATAGTTGTCATCGTACTATTCTTCTTTGTCGTCTTCCATCATAACCCCTATTTCTCCGTGCCTCGTCCAAACATTGTAGTGTGGCATGAAACCCTTGTAAAGCAGGTGGGTGTGAAGGATTTTCCGGTCAGAGTAAGACTTCGTATTCCCACATATAGGGCATGGACAACACATAAAACCATTATGCTTGTTTGCCTCAGCCACTTCGAGAAATTCATGCACGCCCTTAATGTACTCGGAGGTGTGTCTTGAACCGTACATCCATTGCCGGTTCATCTGCGTGCATTATATATAATTAAGTGTGTCAAAAATCATTACAGAACATCATGAATAGATAATTAAGTGACCAAATTAATAGAAGTTCATCATCACATTAAAACCAAAGTACATACATAGTTCTCATCTAACGACATAAAGCTCTGCAGAGCATCTAAATTAATTAAACCATACATTGAAACTATGTAAAACATTTCAATGCGAAAACAAATGCGATCATAATCGCAACCAATGTAACAACTGATCCAACGGCATAATGATACCAAGCCTCGGTATGAATGGCATATTTTTTAATCTTTCTAATCTTCAAGCACATTGCATCCATCTTGATCTTGTGATCATCCACGACATCCGCAACATGCAACTCCAATATCATCTTCTCCTCATTTTTTCTATTTTTTCCTTCAAGAAATTGTTTTCTTCTTCAACTAAATTTAACTTCTCGACAATAGGGTCGGTTGGAATTTTCGGTTCAACAACCTCCTAGATAAATAAAATCTATGTCACGTTGGTCGGCATAATTGTCATAAACAATAGATGAAACAATAGTTATGAAAATATAATATATACCACATCCGAATCATAGACAGGACGAGGACCGATGGGGGCGGATACCAAAATCATCGCACTATATAAGATGCAATAATAAAAGTAAGAAAATTATACAAGTATCTATATAAACATACAAGTAAGATTTTTTTTCCTTTCAGAAAGAAGATAAGAACAAGAGGCTCACCACGGTGGTGCGGGCGACGAGATCGGCGCAGGCGATCGACGGCGGTGAAGACGGGGACGGGACGTGACGGACCGCAAAACCTAGACAAATATTGAGGAAAATTGAGCTTGGAGGTCGAGCTTGGAGAGGAGAAAGCTTAAGTAGTGTGCCTCGGGCATTCCATCGAACACCTCGTATGCATAGGAGGTGAGCTAGAGCACCACAAAGCTCTCTCCTCGCCGGCCACGAAAAACAGAGCAGTGAGAGTGCTCTGCTCGCGGGCGAGGGGTATATATAGGCAATTAATTGGTCCCGGTTCGTGGCTTGAACCGGGACTAAAGGGAAGCCTTTGGTCCCGGTTCAGGCCACCAACCGGGACCAATGGTGATGGGCCAGGACCAAGGCACATTGGTCCCGGTTCGTCCCTCCAACCGGGACCAAAAGGTCCAGACGAACCGGGACCAATGGCCCACGTGGCCCGGCCGGCCCCCGGGGCTCACGAACCGGGTCCAATGCCCCCATTGGTCCCGGTTCTGGATTGAACCGGGACTAATGGGCTGACTCGGCCTAGACCATTGCCGCCTTTTCTACTAGTGATCATTATTCTATAGTATATCGGTGTTATATTTGCCATACTCTAAGAATATAAAAAGAACATTTCCTACTTATTTCCTTATTTATAAGTACAAAGTGCACCAAAATTTCTATTCAAAACAAGAGGCTCACGCTCCCTGGCAATTATAATTTTTGTATCTTTTGTATATCGGAATGGCTAGTTCCTGCTCATTTATGTTTAAGTCTTCTTGAATAGTATAAGCCCGGGCCCTGTTTTTGTAGAAAAAAGGCTACGGCTTAATACAATGCCATAAGGTTTCCTGGTTACAAGATGAACACCCAAAAGGTGCTCACGGCCGCTCCCCTAAAATGACATAACAACAAGAATAGACCCCCAGCAAAAACTAGTTGCAGTGAAAAACTCCCCTATCATAAATCTTATGAACTACTCCCTCCGTCTGAAAATACTTGTCATCAAAATGAATAAAAGATAATGTATTTTAGTTCTAGATACATTCCTTTTTGTCCATTTTGATGACAAGTATTTTCGGACGGAGGGAGTATAAGCTAAAGTAGGTGAGAATGGATAACAAAAGAAGCCAAGCAGTCACCCAAAAGCGTAGCAGTATAAATCATAGTAAAGGTCCAAAGATTATGCCGATAACGTGTAGTTGTTTCATCAGGAACTGGAGTAAATCCCTAAATACTGGGATCATGTAAACTAAGATAAAATTTATTCGATATTATAGCAACTACGAATGTAAAACAATCTGCTATGTCTTGCAGCTGAATGAAGTACCGTTCCTCAGTGGATCAAATGAGTGCGCTATCAGTCACCTCCATCTATAATAAACATGCTAAGATAGGCCTACGATGCAAAGCTATCACTTTGGAGGTGCACAACAGAAATGAAAAGACCCATCCCTGTAATCTTTACAGGAACCAGTCGAATTTGTTGCTTGCTCAGTTAAATGTATCAAGCCAAACACCAATAGAACATAATAAATGCTCTAAAACATAGAATGCATTCTGAAACGTATTGACTGTTTTGACATGATCTGTAATTTTAAACAACATCAACATACATTTTTTATACATAGCTAGCAAACAGGTTTAGCAATGCTGAAAGAACGACATGCATATTCTACAGGATAGATAGCAGTTAATAGCAATGGAGTAGTGCATGATTGTCTTTTAAAAGCCTGTATTAGATTATCCTAAAAATTAGAGCCCTTGCAATATTAGCTTTTGCTACCAATTCATTCATTCACTCAGAAAAAGCACTAGTAGCATAAAACATCACGTTCTTCCCCTAGTTAATTAAACTTAAGCTATGGTGCGAGTTAAAAATTAAGGCAGAGTCAACTAATTAAGTCTGGAAGATTTTTTTTTCGAAAAGGGGTGTTACCCCAGCCTCTGCATCAGAAAGATGCATACCAATTTGCTATTAATTTTGCTGTTAATTTTGCTGTTAACTTTCAGTCTGGAAGATATACTCATTTGCTATTAATTTTGCTGTTAACTTTCAGCTCTGATTTAGGGTTGAGAGTAGAAAACCTATAGCACACCAATTGATTGTTACACACTGAACTGTAAGATTCAAACACTTACTATAGGTAGCATCACACTTGACTAGCTGACTTCTAGTTTTATTACTCAGAAATAGGTGCACAATCTACACAGTTAGGAGAGTCTTGCACCCAAATATCGGCAGTGATTCACCCTAGAATGACTAGTTGACTTGGGTGCAAGGACAGAGTTCACCCATCATGTCAGACAGATTCAAAGTTGAGTTTCAGGTCTGATTCAACTCCACAGTTCGGAGTAGAAAATTTAATACCACATCCAATTGCTGTTTACATACACGGCATGCATGACAGTTCAGAGTTCAAATTGTTTACATTCAAGCAAGAGGAAGCATCACTATCTTAGCATGTCTTCAGCAAGAGGAAGCACAGAGCCCATCAATCCACCGGATGGAACTAGTTGGGCTCATTCAACTTGTTATTTTTCCCCTTGCATATTGCAATATGTAGGATATAACACGTACCTTGCAAAATTCAAAACGGGCTTCTCCGGGTAAAACCAACCGCTGGCATATCATGCATTTTTCTGAAGCTTATCAATTAACAGAGCATTCCGAATCATGCAAGGCCCCAAGCGCCACACTTGGTCCATCACCTGGAAGAAGAATACGGAATCACCGCATCATCGAGTCACAATACGGAATCATCGGTCCATGAGTGCAAGCATGCTAGCACAAAACACTCTGCTTCCTCACTGGACTCTGCAACGACTTACGATGATGTTGATCAACTAACTTTCTCATAAACTTCAGGCCTATATAAAAACATGTCGCCTCAGAATCAATCTGTACTGAACTCGCAACTTTTGCTCAAGGCGTTGCAGGCCTCTAGGGTTCAGCTGAATAATAAACAGATCCAGCAGCTCATATGATCTGCAGTAAGTTCGGATACCTGAAAAAACAATGCATCATGTGTTTATCATGCAACAGTGCATCTTCTTGAACGAAAACACATACGGGTAGAGAGATTTTCACACCTAGGAAACTAGATCAAGGAAAACAAGAGGAGCAGTTCATACAGAACAGCAATTTGTCCAATGATGTTTTTAAGGGCCGAGAAGGCAATCATGGAGCCCAGGAATGACTATTTTATTAGCAGAGGGCGCGGACCACATCTAATTACTATATAAAACATATCCATACAGCCATCACTTTGCTTTGACTACCAAAGTTGTATGGTTGGCTGGTTTCTCTGAATAAAACACACCCTGGCGTATCATGCTTGTTACTAGCAGAGCCTTCAGAAGCATGCAGAGCCCGAGCCGCCATGCTCCGTCCATCTCCATCTCCATAGGAGAAAGCACCGCATCATACCATCTCAGCACATCTTCTCATGGACCATCGATCTACAACATTCAGTAAATCAGTCAGTCAATATATTTCATGTTTAAGTAGCGTAAAGCTTAGTTCAGGGACTAATCACGAGGCCGTGTTTTTCTTTCTCCAGAGAAGAGGAATTGCTCTCAGACAAATAATGAATATATCCTGTACCTCCTCTCTACCACATACGTATATCATATTTGCAGGTAAAAATCTCTCTTACAAACAATGCTACTGACTGGCTACACAGACAACGGCTTGGATCAGAAACTCAACACTACTACTACTACTACTAAATACATAGCTCCCTCTCTCTACTCTTCCGTTAAATGTGTAGGTGTAGCACGTCGATGTTTTCTTGAGGGGCCAACTCCTATTATTGCTCATGTCCAGGCAATTCCTCCCTCCCCTGTATGTACATGCCCAAGCTGTCAACACTAGTGGTCCTCACTGAACTCTGCAACCAGTTACCATGCTACTGATCAACTAACTTTTTAATAAGCTTCAGGCTTCTGTTCCAAGAGAACAAATACAATTGCAGATACTCTAGCCAAGGCCGGGTAAAGGGGTCTTGGGATCATGCAGGAGCAGGACATGTGAATTGCACATCCCCCAATCTCAAGAATAAATATATTAAATAGCATATTCTCCCAGACCCATAAGTCATAACAGGGAAAGATTGGCAAGGTCCCTGGCTCCCTCAGCCGAGCCGCGACACTTCCGCAGCACCAGTCTAAACCATTGTTGCATCATGAAGAGAGTTGACAACATCAGAAAAAAGAGGTGGACTAATAAACTTAACAGCTGACAAAAGAGGTAGATTAACAAACTTTATGGTTTGCTTGGCCATTGCAAAATGTTAATTTGTGCATCCTAGCATTTTAGTTACAGATCTAAATACCCACACGCAGTGGCGGAGCTTTGTGGAGAGCAACCTGCTGGGCCATTGCCCCCCCAACCCATGAGAAAGTTAGCAAGCATCCCCTAGTATTCAGCCCATATGTCGAGTTAAAATCAGCCTAAAAGCATGTTTCTTGCCCCTCCAGCCCATTTGCCCCTCCACAAATTCAGCCCAAGCTCCGCCACTGCCCACACGGGAACTATAAGATATATGAAAACAGTGAAAGAGGCATCTGCTAGCATTCAGAACAATCACTACTTATAAGGGGGGTGGTTTTATGATATTCGCTGGGCAGAACAAGTCAAGGTCAATGTATACTTGAGCTTCAATATCATCGTAGTTCAGAAAAACCTGAAGAAACATATAAACACTCCAGTGTATGATGCATCATATAGATTTACGGCATGGACTGTGACAAAATATTCTTTATCATTGCCAACAAAGCGACAAAATCTTAATGACACCTAGTAGGAAAAATCACTGTAAGACTTTTCAACAGGATTGTGTCTTCCTGAAAACAACAAATAGTTGGCAGTTGAACAATGGTGCATCTTTAAGGTCCGCCAACAAAATCAATTCTTACCTTGGAGAGCCTTTCCATAACCCTGCATTGACAAGTAAAATAAACAGAGCATTAACAACACGGCAAGATGACACGTAGCTAATAATTATGTACGATAGCTTTAAGTACGGCCAGCTTGAAATCTTAATTTGTTTCAGAAAAGGCAGACCATGACAAGTACAACTTATCTGCTTGACAATTACTACCTCTGTAACTAAATGTAAGACGCTTTTGCGGTTCAATTTGAACTGCAAAAACGTCTCATATTTAGTTACAGAGGTAGAAGTTAAACTAATTCTAGCACGCTTTGGCAGTTACTTTGGAGGTTAAAGAAAGTACAGGAGTTCTTTGTGTTTTTAGATCAAACATGGTTCTAATGCTAGCACGCTTTGGCAGTTACTTTGGAGGTTAAAGAAAGTACAGGAGTTCTTTGTGTTTTTAGATCAAACACGGTTCAAATCCTTACTTTTCCCTTGCGAAAATCAAACAGACACAGATACCAAATTTTACTATTCGCCAATGAACTTCGATGATATCTTTCTCTAGATGAACACACCCAAGATGGTAGAAACTAATTCAAGTACAGATCATGTGGTCAGTTGGAAGTAATGTGCCCCCAAAAGTTAGCAGATTATGTGCAGCATTTCGAACAAACAAGAATACTAGGGGGGAGCATTTAAGAACCAGCAGTCTATGCAGATATGCAGACCGTGTATTCAGAGTAATGGGTGTACATGATACCAATAGTTTGGTGCCTATATTCGCAATCACACCGACCAGAGCAATAAATTAAGCACTCAGTTTTAGACAAACTAAAGAAGAGGTAGCTCAGTTATAGAAGACAAAAAAATGCTAGTGAACCTGCTGGTGGTGCTTGGCACCAAGAACTACCCACAGGACCAAAACACAATAATGAACTAAAAACCTTAAGCTGCCATCCACAATAAACACATGATTTATGACCATGGTGCAGAGCATGAAAATCCACAATACACAAAATAAAAAATTAGTGCTTCTTTGTCTCAAGAACATTACTAGCAGAAAGTGCTTCTCCGTTGTCTTGGTAACATTACTGGCATAAAAAGGAACAGAGTCACGTAGGTTTACTTACTTAAACTTAAATGAAGCCAACCCTCCTCCATGTGAGAGTTCGATGTTTAGCAGATAACCTGTACAAGTGAGCCCTCCTCCATGGCCTGATCTCACACTTAGTTTCAATATGTGTGTCTAAAAACATAAAAGTTCATAACCAACCAGTATTCACGGAACAAATTATCAATTCCATCACACGTTAGCAACGACCAACCCAGCATCTAACAGTCATACAATAGCGGATAACCAGCACACAATTACATCATATGCCCATTCTTGGCTCATGTGAATCTGAAATTAGCCGGCAGTTCCCCTTTACAAGCCGCATCATAGTCTTCTTCAAGGTGTGGTGCAGCTTCCTTATGAGGACATATGAACTTCTCCTTGAATGCCTTTTCGGTCTCCGTGAAAACAGTGCTGTAGCTCGGGCTGCACTTGAGCAATCCATTCTCGTTGAGAAACTTTACAGCATAGTACCGGGCCTGAGCCGGCCCTCTAGGCTGAGGCCAAGCATTACGGGTCGATGAGCAATGTACGCCGATTCCAAGCCCACCTCGGAGATGAGGAACTCAAACTTGCGTTGCAGCGATTCCTTGGACTTATTCAGCACCGTTGGATACTTAGAAACAGCCATGCCTACCTCAGCATCCGTCCATCTGAAGGTGTTCTTGAAGTACTTCACCTTGGTTGCGATCTTCTCCTCGCTGATAAATGCAACAGCATGCAGCGCATGCCTGAACATCCCAGAGGCACGGGGCACACCAATGTTTTCAGCGCATTCCACCATGGCTTGGACACGCTTCACGTTAGCGGTGAGAAGCCATGGTTGACTGATGCATAGCTTGGCAATATCACAAGCACCTAGCCTGCACTCCCGCAGCAACGCGGTGTTGGGCTTAACCACATCGTCGAGGTCAGCCGAGAGAAGGTAGAAGTTCTTCTTGAGGGCCCGGAGGAGATTCTCGGAGGACCCAAAGAGAGGCAGGTAGTACTCTATCTTGGAGACGATGGATCTACATCGGAATTTGACAGTGGGGAGTGAGACGAGGCGCGCGATCTCAGAACGCGAGAGGCCGAGGCCGATGAGCCCAGCGACGATGGGGGCCAGGGTTTTCTCCACTTTGGCGCAGAGGAGCCGCGGGTCCTTGGCGACCACGGCAGCGACATCGGCGCCGGAGAGGCCGAGGCCGGCGAGGAAGGCGCGGACGGCGTCGGGCTTGGAAGGGGACTTGAGGTGGGAGAGCTTGGCGGAGGCCTTGAGGGCCTGGGCTCGGGTGAGGCCGCAGGTGGCGACGAGGTACTCCTCGACGGCGAAGCTAGGGTTGGGGGAAACGGCGGGCGCGGCGGCGGAGAAGAGCCGGTGGAGAGGGGAGATGGTGGAGGCGGAGGGAGACGATAGGAGCTGGGCAAGGACGCTGTGGCGGAGCCGGAGCATGGCGCTGCGGCGGCGCGGCGGCCTCTCCGGCGAGGAAATGGGGAACGACGGCCTGGTGCGTCCGAGAGGGAGAGCGAGAGGATTTGCGTGGTCTGTTCTGGTTCGACCTTGATGCTGACAAGGTGGCCCCACGCGCCAGTATCTCTGATACTGGGCTGGGCTGGGCTGGGCTGGGCGGACATACTCCAGTGAAGAATATTTGGTTCTCCTATGAAGACAACTGAATCGATTCTCAAAAAAAAAAATGAAGACAACTGAATTTATTCTTTGTTTCTCTTTCAATGACAAAAAAACTGATGCACTTCCATCCGTCCGATCAAGATTTTCAGTGTTCTTTGCCCTGAGTTCGTCCTGATTGTGAATTTTACAAGAGCGCCTCTAGTACTTCTTTGCCGCATTGTTTCAACAACTAGGTAGGTACTTATGATTCCTATTCACCTCTCAAGACCTGAAAGTATCATTATCTTGTGCTAGTTGCTCTTTCCCCGGGTATCTAGTTGGTCCCAATACCTTCAAATCATTGAAAAAAAATATGTTTAGCTCAATATCCAAAAAGAGAAGTTGGAGACATCTAGCTCACTTGAGGAAGTTTGTTCATTGACCAAGCTTTACAAAAAAATATTGGCATATGTGCATTATCTATACAATCACATGATTCTTAAAAAAAATATACAACCACATTAGTTGCTTCCTATTTTGCCTAGCAGTCAAGGAATCATTATCGAGTACAATGGTCGGATTAACTTTGTTGCGCTAGCTGTTTTTCAGTGGAATTGAGCTCCACATGGACATGTCAGGCGGTCCAGGTGGATCTATTACCCCCTCAGAGCATGGTTAATAATACAATCAACAATCGGCTATAAAAGTTGTCATGTCATCTAAAGCCAACCTGAAAAATCTAAAGCCAATTTAATAGCCAACATGTATAATTGTAAATTTTGAATGTGTATTGTTTTATTAATAATTGGTCCACCTTACAACCTCACAAAGTGTCTTGTGATTCGGGTTGCAGCTGGCTACTAATCAAGAGCCCGCTTCTCTTCTCTCTCTTCCAACTAAGCAAAGATATACTCCTTCCGTCCGGAAATACTTGTAGGAGGAATAAATGTATCTAGACGTATTATAGTTCTAGATACATTCATTTTTATCCACTTCTCCGACAACTATTTCCAAATAGAGGGAGTAGTATTTTTAGTCCTTATAGCCTACTTATGTCACCTTACTGTACTTGCTCTCAAAATGTTCCTCCCTCAGTCCCCATAATTTAAGACGCTTTTTTGACACTAAAGAGAATAACGTAAGAGTATTTCTCATTACTACTACCGGAAAAATCATGTAGCTAAATTGTTTTTTTTTGCGAGTGTCATGTAGCTAAATTTGATAGGAGTATGTGTATCCAATGCAGATCCTATGCATTGCTTTTGTAACTACATGTAGCTAAATTCCTCGCAAAAAACTACATGTAGCTAAATTGATCTTTTTTGCGAGTGTCATGTAGCTAAATTGTTTTAAAAAGGCGCTATTCTATATAATAAGCATATAAGGACAAATCTTGTGCTAAATATAGTCAAGTGTATTTACATGTACTACCTCCGTCCGAAAATACTTGTCATCAAAATGGAGAAAAAGGGATGTATCTAGAACTAAAATACATCTAGATACATCCCCTTTTATTCATTTGGATGACAAGTATTTCCGGACGGAGGGAGTATCACTCTACTACTCCAGCTTTCGCATGGTAGCTAGCCATGAGTCTTCCACAAAATGGCCTACCATAGTTTCCTCTCCCAAGTCCCAACGCAGAACCATCATCTTGTCCTTCAAAACCCATTGTGTTAAAACAAATATCATTTTTTTAATTAGATTAATCCAGAAAAAGAACCATGGAAATCATGTTAGCACAATTGATCATCAAGAATAAACTAAAAACGCGAGCATTGTTCATGGTAGGAAGGTCTGTATGGCCACATGCAAAGAAGAGTTGAATGGTCATCTCATGAGTTTGAGCACCGCAAATGACAAGTATCCAAATTATGTGGCCATGCTCGGTTATATACGCATATTTCCATGGCACGACCAAGAAGAAGCACAAGGATTGGACCTGTGACAAGTGTCTTCATGGGGAGCAAAGAAGAAAGTCGTTGTAGTCTCCAAGGAAAACAACCTTGAGAATATCATTATAGTTTTGTTTGCGGCCAGCAAAAAAGCTGCCATTCTCAAGGTCATTTCCCTTGGCGATGAGGTTGAACTTTTTTGCTTTGACTCCGAGTTGCGACACCTGTCTCAGTTCCCTCCATGTGCGTCTTCTTGGTTGGCTTCATGTTCTCCCTAGCGTCGATGACACTAAGGATCCTGGCGATGAGGAAGAGGATTGTGACCAAGGAGCATCACCATGGTCGAACGGTTCTAGAGCTAGGTGAATGTAAGGTTTGTTTTCTTGGAGCTATATTCCATCGATATATGTAGGTATGTGGGAGCGAGAGCGAGCGAGCACGCTCCGGTGACGCATGCCACAAGAACCGGTTAGCCATACGACAGGAGTCGTCGACGAATGGTCGAAAGCCCTTGCCTAAACTTAGTTAATGAACCTCAGCCAGAAAGAAACGAAAAGCCTTGTAGACAGAATTGAATCATTGAGGGTTTATCTCGTACTGCACCAAGGGCTCATGCATGACTTCAAAAGGTATACTGCCAAGGTTCTGATAATAGCACAAAAAGGTCATAACCATCTATGTTCCCACACATCTATATATGGCGTTTTCATACTTCTTCAACAGTTCCAGCAGTCCAACCTTTCTTCCTGGGTTTTACTGGGGTCCATCCGGCATTTCCAAGACGATCTACTCATCGTCCAGCCGCTACAACGGCTGGAGCTGAAGACGACATGAGGATTTGTCGTTGGAGCACCCAATAAATCGCTCGTCGAGTTCCTGATCTGGAGGGCCAGATGCCTCTTGCCCTCTTCTATATTAGCGTGGGAGAAGTGGGAGAAGATGGATCTCAAGTGTGGGAGAAGCAAAAGGCTAGGGCTCAGATATCAAGTTCGAGCTCATTTGTGATGGTCATCTTGGTTGGCAGATCTACGGCGCCTGCAGTTACGGAAGTTAAACCAACATATAATTTTGTTTCCATGCTGATAGAATGTGCAGATCAAACCAAATGAAATGTTTGTCATGCCTCACTAAATTAGCAGCTGGAAGCAAGCATGGAGAATATCCAGGGGCGTAGACCATGATCCAAAAACTGCAGGAAGCAAATAACATGACTACACGAAGATGAAGCATACACACAAGTATAGGTAAGACATCATTTCTAACGCAATACCCAAGAACCCAAATGGTTTGCTGACATCACACAAAAAGGATGCAATCCTGCAAATATATTTGGAGCAAATCAATGAAGACACCAGGAGAGATAAGCTCAGGAGAGCAATTGACAGGAAAGGTTCATGCCACAGATTAGAAGACTGCTAATATAGCATCAGAGGACGATCTGTGACAGGAAAATGTAAATCACAATTCAACCAGGCCTACAACATATTTCGTCAATAGGACTCCTAAATTATTAATCTGTATTGTAAAATATTAAATTATTAATAGCTTAACTCCTAAATTTTTAAAGATCCAGAAATTTTGCAGGGAAGAAGCAACAAGATACAATTTCGTTGTCATCTCATAAGCTAACAAATTGTGAGGGGAAGTACTGGGTTATGAAGCACAGCCATGCCTCAATGAAAACACGAGTTCTGAAGCACACAAACCATGGAAGCAAAAGATAGCATGCACAAAAAACTGAAAAATATGCAGTATAGATTTAGCAATCTGCTCTCATGGCAGAAAATTTTATATAGTTGATAATTCATCACATCGAGTAATATATCCCATTTTTGGGAGCGTATGGACAAAAATATAGTATAATATCCAGCATTAGCATGTTCTTTCATAACGGTCAGTGGTACAACCTCGGCATAGTTCTGAACTCTGAAGATGTATGTTTTCAACACTAAAAATAAATTCCATATAGTGGAAGCTAGTTTGCATTTGTTAATGCCTAAAGTAACTCTGGTTTGATAGAGCATAGACCACAAATGTCAATGTAACACCTGAGATCAATCTAGGTAGAACGGATACCACACTAAACCAAGAGTACATACTCTAGCCATTTGCTGGGCATAAACAATGACATAACAATAATGTAGATTTATTCACTAAAGGAAATATTGAGGATTGCATTGAAAACTGCAATGGACATCGAGAACATAAGAGATACAGAGTGTGCAAATTTACTCATCAATGATACTTGAAGCATTTGCTGAATACTTTTTGTCGTATTAGCATTAATGACCAACTTTGTTGTAAGATTCTTGCTTATTTTGCAACTCTGGTTCGAGTAAAACAAACATGGCTATAACATTTAAGCGGTTACTATAGATATCTTAACTTGGTGGCTGAAAGATACAGAGTTAACTAATCAGATCTGATTCTGATTCAGAATTACTAGAAATAAGGTTTACTGAAATTGCAAATTTCAAAAGGACAAAAGTAGGAGCTTCTTCACGCAAGGCGTCAAGTCCACAAATACCTTCAGAATCACATACATGATAGCAGAGTCAGAGCGCCCTGCTTCGTCGATCTCCTGGAAGAACAAGAAGGGGACACCATGCATCTGCATCCGGTTTCAGCACATCTTCTGAAAGAAAGAACGCGCTGTCTACATTCAGTAAATCAGTATGCTCCTATAATTCCACAAGCTAGGCACCAGATAAGGGACACACAACAGATGTTCATTTCAAATCAGATCTCTTTGCGATTAATAGCATGGACCCATCTCCTTTGTGTTATTGCAAGCACACAGCTGAGGTCTCATTTCTTCCAACTTCTAAAGCCTAAAATCAGGAACAGACAAATATGCACATCCTCACCACAGCTTGGGTCTTAATTTGAGGTACACAGCATGTATACTATTCCTATGTTCTAAGTTCTGCAAGATTCTATAATTATGCAATATCTAGACTTAGAGTTAACTAAATAGACGACGAAGAGATGGCATTTGGTATAAATGAGAAAATTAGTGGGATAATCTCTTAGACGAGGTGACAGTCTTCATTCTTTCAGAGCCAAAAAAAATGAAACATGGTAAAAACACAGTGTTCATTCTCTTTTCTCCAATGCCATGATACACGTCTTTAGAAGAGATCATAGCTGACACAACAAAAGAAAATATAAAAGAGCATCCAAAAGAATGAAGACTGTGGAATACAGATGCCTATGCATCTATGTACATAGTGCTAATATGGAATAAAATTAGTAAAAAGGTACGGCAGATAAACGACATAACCGGTTTTAAGATTAACTTAACCAAAGTTCTGTTATATGAAATGCCCTCTGCTTTTCAGAAATTTGCCTCAGCAGCACAAATACCAGGGCCTCCAAAATGCCGGTACATAGTTCTGCATGGATAAGTCGATAACAAAAATGCTACTAGCCAACTAATGCACTATTCAGTTCTGACATCACAAGCCATATGAAAAATTATCAACCAGTAGGCCATCAATCAGAGAATACAAGGGAAAAAACTGATACAAACTACTGAGTAGTACACAATGACTTGCTTTCACAACAGTTTTATAAGCAAAGCTACTGCTGGATGAATGAAGATTTTCATCTTAGAAGAACTAGAGCAAGCAACCAACATACTAGATCCAAACTGCATCCTTGGCAGTGATAAACATAATTTCATCCGGAGAAAAATTGAAAGTCCATGTCATCTTTGGCCAAAATGAGAACCTTCTTTCATGAAAAGATAGATTGAGGTGCACCTGAAAAATGTCATTTAAGAACATAAAGATACTTGAAAGTATTTGCAGAATGTCCTGCTCTCACTCTTTAGTTTCATTAGTTCTCAGAGAGACTTTTTTAGCTCCATGAAACCACTGCTCCACTCTTGGACACCATCCATCTCAAATGTAATGTTGTGGGGATATGTGTCAGAGAGTTCTTAGTACTTTGCATTGCTTTTTCTGCCATGGCTCCTATCTCGAGGTGGAAATGGAGGGTATCCATGGCTGAAGCAGCTGCTCCATGGTTTCACAATGATTCCAGCAAATCCAATATGTATGCCAATGCGACCTTAAGAGTGCACAAGCTAGTAGTACGATGCTTTCTTCTCTAATTGAATGTCATAATGAGCATACCAATACTCTCAAATCAAATTGCCAATTTCATCCTAGACTAGCACCATCAAATCAGCATGTAACAAACATACAATAGATTATCAATAGCAGACAACTACAATTCAGTTAGGCCAAGAACACCAAATCAGGAATGAATAGCATAACACGGAATGTAAAAAATTTGTTGTGCCGTACTGTTACCAATTTTCATGTAAATTTGAATCTAGTCGGCACCTCCCCTCTGCAAGCGGCACCATAGTCTTCAGCAAGGTATGGTGCAACTTCCTTGTGAGGGCATATGTACTTGTCCACGAATACTTTCTCCATCAGAGTGACTGCAGAATAGTAGCTCCGGTTGTGATCCAGCAGTCCATTTTCCTTAAGAAACTTAACAACATAGTACTGGGGTATGATCCGGCCCTCCAGGCTGTACGTGAGCAATGCCTGTAAGACAATAAGTTTTGGGGGAACCAGCACAACCCTCTAGGGGTGGCTTATCTCATTATATACAATGGATGTGTTACAATACGTACATAAGTATAGAAGCTATACATAGTCTAACACCCTCCCTCAATCTTAGCCACTTTCTAAAGAACTGAGAAGGGTAAGATTGCGCCTACAAGCCTCAAACTGTGGTAGAGGTAAAGGCTTAGTGAAGATGTCTGCAAGTTGATCCTTAGATGAGATAAACTTGATCTGGAGTTGCTTCTGTGATACACGTTCCCGTACAAAGTGATAGTCAACTTCAATGTGTTTCGTTCGGGCATGAAATACTGGATTTGCAGAAAGGTATGTAGCACCGATGTTATCACACCAAAGAATAGGAGGCTGTGGTTGAGACAAACCCAACTCCTGAAGCAAAGACTGCACCCAAATAATCTCTGCAGTAGCATTAGCCACAGCCTTGTACTCAGCTTCAGTACTGCTACGTGACACAGTAGCCTGTTTCCGAGCACTCCAGGCGATCAAATTAGGGCCAAAGAATACTGCATAACCCCCCGTGGATCGCCTGTCATCTGGGCTACCAGCACAATCTGCATCAGAGAAGGCCTAAAGGACCCGAGAGGAAGTCGGCCGAATATGCATACCAAATGTCAGGGTGAACTGAACATAACGAAGAATGCGTTTAACAGCAGCCCAATGAGTATCTCTGGGAGCCTGAAGATACTGACAAACCCTGTTAACAGCATAAGAGATATCTGGTCTCGTGATCGTCAAGTACTGAAGTCCACCAACAATGCTCCTGTACTCTGTGGCATCCGCAGGAGACAAAAGCTCACCATCAACAGCTGTTATCTTGTCGGTAGACGACATGGGTGTGGTGGTCGGTTTGCACTTCAGCATGCCCGCTCTTTGTAACAACTCCAAGGAGTACTTCTGCGTAAGGACAAGACCAGTAGCACGAGAAGTGACCTCAACTCCAAGAAAGTAGTGAAGCTTCCCAAGATCTTTGACCGCAAAATCAGCACCAAGAGAGCAGACAAGAGCATCAGCAGCATACTGAGAAGAGCTGACAAGGATAATATCATCGACATATACCAAAAGATACATAGTGACTTCTGGCTTTTGTAGAAGAAATAATGAAGTGTCAGCAGTGGACGGCACAAACCCATGAGCACGAAGGGCAGAGGCAAGGCGGGCATGCCAGGCACGAGGAGCTTGCTTCAAACCATATAGTGCTTTGGAGAGACGACAGATATAGTCAGGACGATCAGGATCAGAGAAACCAGGCGGCTGTTTCATATAAACCTCTTCCTCCAAAAATCCATGTAGAAAAGCATTCTGCACATCAAGTTGACGAAGTGACCAACCACGAGAAACAGCAATGGAGAGAAGAAGCCGAATAGTGGTAGGCTTGACGACAGGACTAAAGGTGTCCTCATAGTCAAGACCATGGCGCTGCCGAAAACCGCGAGCAACAAGTCGCGCTTTGTAACGCTCAATAGATCCATCCGAATGCTTCTTCACTTTGAATACCCATTTTGAGTCAATAACATTTACCCGTGGTGGTGGAGGAACGAGAGTCCATGTCTTGTTACGAAGGAGAGCATGAAACTCCTGCTCCATAGCCTCTCGCCAATGTGGAATGCGCAGGGCAGCCTGATATGAGCGAGGCTCAGAAGATGGATCCGCAACAGCAGCAGCCAAACAAGCAGCCAACCAAGCAACCGTACCATCCTTACGTTCCTTAGGTTTGAAAATGCCACTGCGACTGCGTGTATGTGGTCGGGACACAGGAACCACCAAGGTCGACGGAGCAGCCTGCAACGGGCTGGAGGACGGCGACGTTGACGAGTCAGCCGGTGACGAGGAGCCAGACACAATAGCCTCGGGCTCGATCGGCGAAGAAGGCCGGCCCACCGGCGAAAACGGCAGAGCAGACGAAGCAGCTGGCGACGCCGGCGTCACAGACCGGGCCGATGGCGAGCCCGGCATAGTGGGCCGTGGCGTGGCCGGTGTCGCGGGCCGATCCGCGGATGAAGGCGACGTGAGGACGGCGTCGCGGACCCGAGCTGCAGGCGAAGACGGCGTGACGGGCCGAGCCGCGGGCGAAGACGGCGTGACAGGCCGAGCTGCTGAAGACTCGGCGGCCGCTAGCGAAGAGGGCCGAGCCGCTGGAGACTCGGCGGTCGCTGGCGTAGCGGACCGAGCAGTGGAGATGCTCGGCGCGACGGGCTCTTCGGGTGACCATGCATGGGCACGCGAATCGATGCCATGCAACATAGGGCGATCGACGTGCCCATCAGAAGGCGGCGATGATGATGGTGAATCCTCCAACAGCTCCAAACGAGCCCCACGTCCGGTTCCTGCACCATGGTTAGGTAACAGCAAAGGAGAGTATGCAACATCATCAAATTGGTCAGAAGCAACAGAGGATGAATGCAGAGATGGTGGTTCGACAGTGGACACAGGAAGTTTGGCAAAGGGAAAAACATGCTCATCAAACACGACGTCCCGAGATATATAGACACGATTAGTGGGAACATGAAGACATTTGTAACCTTTATGAAGAGAGCTATAGCCAAGAAAAACACACTTCTTAGAACGAAACTCAAGCTTGCGCTTATTATATGGACGAAGATGCGGCCAGCAAGCACACCCAAATACCTTGAAAAAGGTATAATCAGGTTGTTCATTAAGAAGAACCTCAATGGGAGTCTTCATGTTTAAAACACGAGTGGGAGTACGGTTGATGAGAAAGCATGCAGTGGTGAAAGCATCACTCCAAAACCGAAACGGAACAGATGCATGGGCCAAAAGAGTAAGACCAACTTCAACAATATGACGATGCTTACGTTCGACTGAACCATTCTGCTGATGTGTATGTGGACATGCTAAACGATGAGCTATCCCAAGCGACTGAAAGAAGGAATTGAGGTTGCGATACTCGCCCCCCCCCCAGTCCGACTGGACATGAACAATTTTGTGCTTGAGAAGACGTTCAACATGTTTTTGAAACTGAACAAAAATATCAAACACATCAGATTTGCGTTTAATAAGGTAAAGCCAGGTAAAGCGACTATAAGCATCAACGAAACTGATATAGTAATTATGACCACTGACAGAAGTCTGAGCAGGACCCCATACATCTGAAAACACAAGTTCTAAAGGATGTTTCACCTCACGACTGGACTCCGAAAAAGGAAGTTGATGACTCTTCCCCTGCTGACAAGCATCACACACTGCTACATCTTTATTACTAGACAAACTAGGAAGCTCATGACGACGCAAAATATGACGGACAATAGGTGTGGCCGGGTGACCAAGACGAGCATGCCACTGTGACGGAGAGACCCGAACTCCACTGAAAACACGGGCGACGCCAGGATGCTCCAGACGGTAGAGGCCCTGGCACAACCGCCCACTAAGAAGAATGTCCCTCGTGCCCCGATCCTTAATAAAAAGATCAAAAGGGTGAAATTCACAAAGCACATTATTATCACGTGTGAGTTTAGGAACTGAAAGAAGATTACGGGTCACAGATGGAACTCGAAGAACATTGCGAAGCTGAAGACTCCTATTGGCATGTCTAGTGAGAAGAGATGCTTGACCAATATGAGAGATGTGCATACCTGCTCCATTGGCGGTGTGGATCTTGTCGGAGCCATGATAGGGTTCACGAGTGTGAAGCTTCCCCATCTTGCTGGTCAGATGCTCTGTCGCCCCAGAGTCCATGTACCAGTGTGGATCGATGGAGTAGGACTGAGTGTGTCCCTGT
The DNA here is from genome assembly GCF_002162155.2 of Triticum dicoccoides. Lineage (NCBI taxonomy): Eukaryota > Viridiplantae > Streptophyta > Magnoliopsida > Poales > Poaceae > Triticum > Triticum dicoccoides. The sequence goes on from NC_041391.1 coordinate 59,079,859, forward strand.
TGCTTCTGCGGCGCGGGACGATCAGCCATGGCGACCTGACGGGCATTGTTGCATGTATCTTTGCCGTCATTGCCAAGACCAAGGAAGCTTCGCTGGAAGCGCTTATTACACTTGGAGGCCCAGTGCCCATCGCGGCCACAAAGCTGGCACACACGTGGACCGCCAGCCCCCGGTAAGGTCGCAGTAGGTGGGGGGGCCGAGGCGGGCGACGGTGGCAGCCCCAAGGGAGACCGGGGGTATGAAGAAGAGTGGCCACCCTTGGTGGCGGCGTTGGCCGAGAGGGAGCCAGTGCCCCTGGAGCGGCGTGTCTCGACCCGTTGCTCAGTGAGAAGGAGCCGAGAGAAAACCTCGTGTGCCAGCATGGGTGTCGAGTTGCCCCGCTCGTTGATGATCTCGACTAAGGCATCATACTCCTCATCAAGACCATTGACAATAAACGAGTTGAACTCGGAGTCGGTGAGGGGCTGTCCAATGGAGGCCAATGTGTCGGCGAGGCCCTTGACCTTGTTGTAGAACTCAGTGGCAGTGGAGTCAAGCTTCTGACACTCTCCAAGCTGACGACGGAGTGCAGAGACACGAGCCTGGGACTGCGCTGCAAAGGTTCGCTCAAGGATGGTCCAGGCCTCATGAGACGTCTTCGCGAAGACAACAAGTCCGGCAACTGCCGGCGAGAGCGACCCCTGGATGGAGGAGAGGTTCGCCTGGTCCTGCCCCGTCCAGACGTGATGGGCCGGATTGTAGACCGGACCGTGCACGCTGTCTACCAGTGCGGGTGGGCAGGGAAGCGATCCGTCGACGTAGCCTAGCAGGTAGTGACTCCCCAAGAGCGGGAGAACCTGCGCACGTCAGAAGATGTAGTTGTCGGCGGAGAGCTTGATGGTGATGAGATGACCGAAGTGAAACGGCGGCGGCGAAGACGATCCCATCGAGGGGGCTGCCTGGGGTGCAAACACCATGGAGGCAGCCGGAGGCACCGAAGCCGATGCGGGAGGAGGCGGGACCGCAGCCAGGGCGGACGCCGCAAAGCTCGCGGCCGGGTCGGACGCCGCAAGGCCCGCGGCCGGGGCGGACGCCGCCAACCCCGCCAGCGGGGCGGTGTGATCCGCTTGCGGCAGGAGCGGCGGGATGACGCCCGCGGAGTCCGCAGCGGACGGCGGCGCCGCGGTGTGGACCACGAGGTCGCGCCCGAGCGAGGGCGCCGGCGGCGTGGAGTAGACGGAGCCGATGCTCCTGGTCCCGATCGGAGTCGGAACGGCGACGGCATCGAGCGGGAGGTTGAGCAGAGCCGCAAGAGAGGCCGGGAGGAACCCCGCAGCAGTGGAACCGGTGGTGGCGGCGCTCGACATGGCGGCGGTGAAGGCGGCGGCGGCTGCGGCGGCGGTGCGGGTATTAGGGTTTGGAAGCGGAAGCGATCGTAACCTAGCGTGATACCATGTAAGACAATAAGTTTTGGGGGAACCAGCACAACCCTCTAGGGGTGGCTTATCTCATTATATATAATGGATGTGTTACAATACGTACATAAGTACAGAAGCTATACATAGTCTAACAATGCCGGATGATGAGCAATGTATGCTGGTTCAAACCCCACCTCAGAGATTAGGAACTCTGACTTGCTCTCCAGCGTCTGGTTAGACCTTGTCAGCACAGATGGAAGCTTGGACAAAGCAATGCCCACCTCAGCATCAGACCACCTGAACGCCTTCTTCAAGTGCCCCGCTTTGGCGGCGATTTTCTCCTTGCTGAGGAATTTAACAGCCCGCATCGCGTGCGGAGCCAGAACTTTTGTGAAGCCCGGGCGAATTTGAGACTGAGTGTCTAACCTAGAAACCAAAATCGGGTGTTCGGATACACAATATATAAAATGACATCAAACTTTTAAACCACAAATCCACATTAATGATGTGGTGAAAATATAACCATAGAAATCATATAAATGTAACTTAGAGTGAAATAAGTATCACTGATTTTGTACTAAATTAGTGTACAAATTTTAAACTAAATCATTGACACTTATTTTGGGGTGGAGGGAGTATTTATTTAGTTTCATAGGCCAAAATGAAGTTGAGACTTGACAACATTAAGTTATAAAACCAGGCCTGCGACCAAACTCGTCATATTGCTGGCGGAAATATAACTATCCAAATTACCATTCAAATGTCCTAGAAGACACTATAAGATAAAAATGGATTTGTAATTCACATAAATTAAGTATTGTGATTTGTGAATATATTCAAATTAGAGAGCTTGCAACCGTCTAACGAGGCAATATGAGATGGTGGTTGTGGCGTACTTCCAGTGCCAAGAACCTCCTTGTCTCTCAGAGTTCATAATTTGAAGTTTGAAATTAACATCAACTATCTAAAACAAACCCCTGAACGAAGGATTAAGCTCATAAAAGTGGTGATCATCTCCAATGACCAATTCCCCTCGCCGTGACCTCAAAATAAGTCTATTAATCTATCCGCAAAAAAAAACTATTAATCTCACCTAATTACGAAGACGGGGACAAGCGGCCGCTGATGCAAAACCGTTCCTCGGAATCTTGGGTGGATGCTCTCCAGCTCCGCCCCCGCGGCCGGCCGCGCGCCCAGGCCAACCTCGGCTCACTGAAGGTCTGTCTCTGTCTCTAAACGATCAAGGATGCCGCCAATTTTCAATAGAAGCTAAACGAATGGGGGGTCACAGGGAGGTTGCCTTCTCGTCTCGAGTAAAAGAAAGAACAATCGAACCGAACAAGTAGGCTCGTCTCACGTGGGTACTCGTAGCCCATCCGTCAGTGCTTAATTGAATAATTGATTAGTACTGTTGACTAGAGAGGAAATTAATGGAAGCCCATTGGCCCAGCTGCCCGTTGCCCGGGTAAACCGCCGTGCGAGTAGTATTTTCCCTGTTTTGGTAGCACCATCGTAGCATGCAGCGCAGCTAGCGAGCCCGGGCAATTGCCCAGGCTAGCCGGGCGGTGGCTCCGCCACTGGCGTGCCTGAACATCCTAGAGCCACGAGGCACACCAATATCTTCGGCATGTGCCACCATTGCCCGGACACGGTCTATGTTGGAGGCGAGCAGCCATGGATGAGCGATGCTGAGCTTGGCAATGTCGCGGTCACCTAGCCCGCACTCCCGCAGGAACGCAACATTGGGCTTGACCACTGTCTCGAGGTCGGCCGAGAGAAGGCACTTGCCGAGCCTGAGAGCAGGCAGGAGGTTCTCAAAGGAACCGAAGAGGCGCAGGCAGTAGTGCAGATTGGAGACGATGGATATGCAGCGGAACTGGGCGTGGCTGAGCGAGACCAGGCGCGCGATCTCAGAACGCGACAGGCCGAGGCCGGTGAGCCCGACGACGACGGGGCCCAGGGTTTTCTCCACGCTGGCACAGAGGAACTTGGGGTCCTTGGCGACGAGGGCGGCGACGTCGGCGGCGGAGAAGCCGAGGCCGGCGAGGAAGGCGAGGACGGCGTCGGGCTTGGAAGGGGACTTGAGGTGGGAGAGCTTGGCGGAGGCCTTGAGGGCCTGGGGTCGGGTGAGGCCGCAGGTGGCGACGAGGTACTCCTCCACGGCAAAGCTAGCGTTCGGGGAGGCGCCGGGCGCTGCGGCGGAGAAGAGGCGGTGCAGCTGGGAGGCGGGAGAGGCGGATGGGGACGAGATGAGGTGGGTGAGGATGGAGCACCGGAGCCGGAGGAGCATGGCGGCGCGGCGGAGAGGCCGGGGAGATTTGGCGACGGCGGCGAGGGAATGGGGAAAGCGGATGGCTGCTCTGCTTCTGTGCTTGGTGGGGAATGGTCCAGTCTAGTGTTGTTCAACCCAGCCAGCCCAAGTGGGCCCCGCCCGTCAGTCTCATGCTGCCGCATAATATGAGTGATCCCTTTTCCAATATTGTTAGGTAAAATTGTCAAGATTAGAGTGACATGTTTGGCCTGCAATGGAGTAATGTTCTCACATTTGCCCAAGGGATTGTCTAAAAAAAACATTTGCCCAAGGGAGACAAACAAAGCGGCACACATTTTAGTTACAAATTCTTATGATTCGAATTATGTAAATTGGTTGGGACGGTGATCCCCAAAGTTTCTTCTACCTAAACTGGTTCCTGATGTAATTGCCATTTGAGTTCAATAAAGTGTGCCGCACCTTCAAAAGAATACTTGACTGTCTTTTGGCGATTGCAAGATATCCTCATTGACATGCTACAATAAATGAACATTGAGCATATCCATGAATCTTAGAACGCATCACTTTTGCTAGCGCATATGTCTTGCTTCTTTCCCCTCCCCTACGGTAAGACACGTCGTAACTTGCCAACAATGCAGAGGGGGAAGATTACAATGAAAAATGGCATCATCTTAGGTGGAGCTCGCGACAGATGGACAGCGGTAGCGGCATCAACATCAATGAAGGAGATGACGATTGAGAGAGAGGTTCGTGTTGCGTGGCAGAGCTTGCTAGCGATGCCACTAAGGGATATATAGGAAGAGAGGAATATATAGGAAGAGAGGGATAAAAGGCGGTGGTGCGCCAACACACAGAAAAGGAACCGTCACCTCTCAAGCATAGAGAGGGATAGCCTAGGACGACGGTCAAATCAGCGCGGTGGCACTAGGAGAGTTGTTGCATAGTGTGGCAACGACACGACATTTTGAGAATCTACTACGAACAACACCTCGTGTTTCCCTCAAACGGTTCGTCCAAGCACCGTAGATGCGAGGCCTCCAAGGTATCCACACGCGCGGAAATGGTGGAGAAGTAACTTAGAGAGGGAAGATGGGGAAGGAGGGGAGAGGGCAAAGGGGGAGAAAGGGGGAGGGGGAGAGGGGTGGGTGAAAAGGTGGCAGCCACACCTAGTAGTAGCGTTGTATTCCTGACAGCGCTACTGCTATCGTGGTTAGCAGTAGCGCTTGTCTAGAGCAGCGCTACTACTAACTGGGCCCAATAGTAGTAGCGGCGTTGTCGTACCAAGCGGTACTGCTAAATTCTCAGCAGTAGCGCTATATTTTGGGCCGTGCTGCTACTGCAGCTAGCGTCGCTGGGCTCGATGGACACCACTTAGCAGTAGCGCTTTTTTTGGTTTCAACGCTACTATTAATGCATTACTTGTAGCGCTGCCTGGAACCAACGATGCTGCTAATTAGCAGGAGCGCATGTTCTTTTCCAGCGCTACTACCGATGTCCTACTTATAAGCATTTTCCTAGTAGTGGTAGTTTAGGTTTGGGCTTTTTTGTCCTCGTAGGGGCGATGTTGTGGCAGACGGTGACACTTCATCTTTGAGTTGGTCTACCGGGATGGATTCAGCGGAGCTCTGACATATTCTTGTTGTCTGCTTAGGGCGGTGAGGTTAAATTTCACGCCGTGAGTGCAAGATGGGGAATTTTTGGTGTCAGATACTTTGGATCCATAAAAGAGTTCACTACTGACGACTGAAGCTCTAGAGTGACGGCCCTTAGGGGCACATGCACGAAGTCTTTTTGGCTATCATCGACAAGGCCAGACCAGCTCCGATAAGGGATTGGCGATAGCAGCGCGTCGGTGGCTCGTCCTAGCAGCGTAGTGGTTGTTCGGTGGCTGAGGGACCTCAATGTAATTCTTCTTATATTCGGGATGCTTTTGTACTGGTGATGAACCCTTATACTCCCTCCGTCTGGAAATACTTGTCATCAAAATGGATAAAAAGGGATGTATCTAAACGTATTTTAGTTCTAGATTCATCTATTTTTTTAGTTCTAGATTCATCTATTTTTATCCATTTTGATGACAAGTATTTCGGACGGAGGAAAAATAGATAAGTCATTTAAAATATTTGGTTACAAAAATCCATGTAATAATCAGAAAATAACTTATTAAAACTGTACACTCGAACATAAGAAAAACACCTTCTCCTTTGTGTCGCCACTCCCGTGAGAATTCCGACGGAAGAGGGGTATTCAAAAAATTGATACATATGGACCTCTTTTTTGAGCTTTGCAAGTATCATACTTTAAAGTTTTAGAGTATTCAAATGCAAATGCGATATTCTCATGCAATTAATTTGAATAAAAATGAGTATACTCAAATCTAAAATTAAATTCTAATTTTTTACGTGAATGGAATGAGTTTACTGATGGTGGAAATATTATCTTTCAAAAGAAAAAGAAAAACACAAGGTGACCTCTCATCTTGTCGAATTTTACACATGGCATGATCATATCTATTTTCCACGACCACTTTGTGGGTCGAGCGATGCAAATTTTGCATAAGCACCTCTCAATAAGAGTAGCTTTTTGTATAAATCTCATTTAAGAGCGAGTTTGTGACACGACCGGTAACAGACATTCTCAATTCAAATTTTTGCAGACGAGTATGCACTAGACCAGGGCCAAATATCATTTGCTACAAACAAAATCGACACCTCCCTTAGGCCTTAGCTAGCTACAATCCGACTTGGAGACGAACATGATTGAAAATGGAAGGTGTTCCGGCTCTTGTTGGAGTCGGATCCGTTTTCATCTCTAAAACAATGTCTAACCTATATATGCATACATCGCTTTGCTTGCTGCTCAATCGATCAGATCAGGCACAAACAAGAAACAATCAGCACCATGAGCGACGGCGACTGTTCTGTCTGCTGCTGCTGCTGCTGCGACGACGGCTCTCGGGGCCACACTCCCCTCCGCCTCCTCCTCCTCCTCCTCCTCCTCCTCCTGGTTGCGATCCTCGTCGCGGCCTTCGTCTTCGTCCTTCCCGTCCGCGTCGCCGTCAAGGACGCCTCCCGCGCCCGCCTGACCCTCTGTTAACTACTGGCTAGGGATCGAAGGTTGCAGCCATGGCTGGTTCTCTCGTGTAGCTTCGATTCCAAATCTGAGGCAAGGCAGAGGAAGGGGAAAAGAAGATTACAAGCAACGGCCTCAGCCGTGTCCAACTAGCCAATCCCTCCAGGAAAGCCACCTTCACTACTTATCCTACCGCTTGGTCCACTCCTTGCCAGCGTAGCATGTGGACGGGCGTCGGTTCCTCTTGTGGGTCCCAACATCAGTGGAAGACCCTGGCAGGTTGACTGGGTCTTGGCTGACTTGACCTCCTTTTCCTGTAGCCTGATCAGTGATGCTAACATTCCCTCTCGCTTGTCCCCAAGCTACAGCACGAGGAAATCGTTGATGTAGTTCTTCTATATCTTCCCAAGTCGCAAGGTCTTCCATTTGCCCAGACCACCGAATTAAGCCTTGGGGTACAGCGACATCACCAGCTCGATGGAATCTACGCTGCAACACCCTGACCGGCACAAAAAGAATGGCATCAGTAGGTGGTAATGCAGCTTCTACCTGACAGTGCGCCCCAAGCGCTTTCTTCAGTTGGGAAACATGGATCACAGGGTGAATCCGAGACTTGGGCGGTAACTGAAGATGGTATGCCGTGGCACCAATACGCTCGAGCACCTGGGACAGTCCATAGTACTTGAATAGCAGCTTGTGATGAGCGCGAGGAGCAACAGAAGATTGGATGTATGGTTGCAATTTAAGAAACACAGAGTCGCTGACTTGGAACACGCGATCAGATCGTCTCTTATCAGCCTGATGTTTCATACGAAGTGCTGCTGAAGAAGACGGAGTGTTGACGCACGCTCTTGAAGCCAGTATGGAAGCTCAGGAATTGAACATGGATCAGAGGCAGTGATCCCAAAATGACGAGCAAAGTGGCCGTACAGAACTTCAAATGGTGATTTGCCATCCATGGCAGAATGCATGCTGGTATTGTACCAGAATTCAGCAAGAGATAATCATTGAGCCCACTTGACGGGGCATGCATGAGTGAAACAACACAAGTAACCTTCCAAACACTGATTCACGCGCTCCGTAGTGCCATTTGTTTGTGGATGTTGAGAAGAACTCATGCGGAGTTTGACTCCAGAAAAAGCAGTCAACGCGCGCCAAAAACGGCTGGTTTAAATCCGATCACGATCCTACACAATAGATTCAGGCATCCCGTGAAGCTTATGCACATTATCCATGAACACGGCAGCCACCACTGGTGCAATACACTACAAAAAAATATACTTCCGTGATGATACGTGTTTGTCACAGTAGGTCGCGTTTTTTGTCATGCATGTACATCCATGACAAATTTATGACAGAATCAAGATAGTCATACCTGTGCTGTCGTAGAAGTGTTCCATGACATTACCAAAATTATCATCACGAAAGTGTACACTTCCATGACGATAAATCGCGCGTCACAGAACTGCTTTCGTCAAGGGTGACCAACACGTGGCATCCATCATAACGGAACACCGTTAAGCTATCGGGTCGGGTTTTGGATCCGATAACCCGTTAACAGTCCCGACCAATGGGGATTTTCCACGTGTAAAATCATCATTGGCTGGAGGAAACACGTGTCGGCTCACCGTTGGGGCAGATGTCATCCGCTCATTGGACCGAAGGCGCTTATGATACGGCGACACGTGGCACGGCCCAACAAAGGCCCATTCCTGTGAAAAGGCTGGCCCGTTTGACTTGGTCAAAAGGTGGCGGGCCGGCCCACGAAAAGCCTGTTAACGGCATGTTCGCATATAGCCAATTTACAGCCCGCTAACCTAGGGCCCGTTATGCCCTATCTGAATTAGGCCCAGTAGCGTCATCTGGGCCGTCCAATATGATTCAGCCCGTTTTAACTTCCGGCCCGTGTGTGGCCCATGGCTTCTTTCGGCCCATATGAGGACCTTTGTAACTCTTGGCCAATGGCCCGTAATGAACAGTGTATCACTTTATACCCATTAACGGCCCGTTATTCCATTGGGCCGTTTCCAGTCCAAGTTATCTTTCGGCCTTCTCAGGGCCCATTGATTCTTAGGCTCATTTGCAGCATTCGGTTACATACGGCCCGTTACTGTCATTTTCTGCTTGTGGGCCAAATTCTTCCCGTCGTTACAGTCGGCCCGTTTGCGGACCGTTAATATGTTGGGCCGTTTTCATGTAAAAAAAACCCGTTGGGCTGTTTTCATAGAGTTATCAAATACGGCCTATTAACGACCTGTTATGGTCCACAAATAGTACAACCCATGATTGGCGAAATGATGATACGCCCCGTAGAAGGCCCATGGATCCTACGGCCCGTATGAGGTCCATGGATAGTACGACCCGTAGAAGGCCCATGGACCCTACGACCCGTAGAAGGCTCATTGATCCCTAAGGCCCGTATAGAAGGCCGATGGATCCTACGGCCCGTATAGAAGGCCAATGGTCCTACGGCCAAACGAAGGCCCATGGATCATACGGCCTGCAGGAGGCCCATTGTTACAACAGTCCGTGTGTTGCCATGATTATTTTGGCCTAGTTACAAAAAATAGGCTATTGTGGCCACTAGAAAAACATAGAAAAAGAACTGCAGTGACTACAAGCAAACAACTAAACAAGACAATAAGGAAATAAATAAGCAAGCAATTAAGGCTAGCCTATTACCGCTATTACACATTACATCCATTGGGCATCAAAGTTCACCACCAGTGCAAATATAGGGAACAAAGCAGCATATTACATACACTTGGCCGTCAAAATTGGCCCCCAGTGCAAATAAACGCGGCAGCAAAACAAGAGCATAACTGAAACAACTTCAAAAGAGCTCAAGAAACGTTATCCTGGGTATCCACCATGCTGGCAATAAGCTTAGCAAGCTGATTAGCTTTGTCCTATTTGACGCTAAAATCCTCCAACGCTTGCTGTTGCACCAGAAAGTATGCATCTGAATGCTCCAGGGACTTCCGCAGTCCTTCCGCTTCTTGTCGCAGCACAACTGATCGATGTCTTTCAGCCTGTAGTTGAGACTCAAGAAACCAAACTGATTCAGACAGTGAGTTTGAATAGCTTGTGCAAGCGGTAGTGGCCAGTAACTTGAACACTAAACCAAGACATGACTTTGGGGTTGTCTCGCTGTCTTCAAGATAGTCTTCCTTAGCTATTTTATCAGCTTTGTTGGAGACCAACAAGGATGTGTCACTATCCTGATCCTTATCTGCATTACTTCCTTTACCATTGCTTAATAAGGCACTCTTCTCCAATATTCGGTCAGCATTCTAAAAGAAGAAACAAGCAGACACATAACAAGTTTAGCATGTACTAGTATATGAAACTTATTTCGGTGAACCAGTTCATTAGTAAGGTGGACAGGATTAAACTACCAAGTCTTCTATTGCCAAGTACTAGTACATAATAAAAGCATCAAACAAACATATATCTATGTCCTATGGTCACTGCATTGTCTTGCCAAATCAAAATAGACACACGGTTCAAATCATATCAGTTCAAGAAAAAGCAGCAGTGAAAGAATACGAAGCGTGGGAAACTACACGGCACAACAAGATTTCAGATGGGTACCACGGGTCTACATGTACAACAACACTATTGGCTCTGTTGTGATGCTAGTAATGTGCATGATATGAAAGTCAATTGTATACACAATTAAAATTGAAATTAAAAGAGCTATTGATAAGAGCAAACCTGTTAAAGAAACATGCGTGAACATACCTGTCGTGCCATTGGAGTTTCGATTGGATCCTTCAATTTTAAAATAAGTTTGTATGAGTAAATACAGTGACACAAGAGCAAAGCAATCATAGTTAAAAAAGGCGCGCCTAAGCGAGCGCTTAAGCGCGCCTAGGCTCTAGGCGTTGGCAAAACGCATTGAGCATAACTACGCTTAATCTGTGCATAACTGCGCATAAGCATACGCTTTGGTCAGTGAAGTGCAAGGCAGTGGCAAAACGCACAATTAACGCCTAGCGCTTTTTTGAACTATGATAGCAATGTAATCTTAAATTAGAATTGTTCTTCAGGTTTAGGCACTTGTTCTACATGAACAGAGTACATTAAGGCGCAAGAATATAATACTTAAAAATAGAAAATGAGCTCATAGACCTTACCACATTCTTGGTTCGGGACCAGTAGAGAACAAGGCGTTCCCAGTCATCGTCCAGTAAATGTGTCTCAGGAGAACGTAAGGGAATTTAATGAGTTTCTTTGCCGGTGAAGTACGTTTTCTTCAGGTAATTCCGATACTGCCATCAAGCATTCTTGAAGATAGCAGAGGTATTAGCACAGGTTACCTCATCCTGAGTTTCCAAATCGGTCCTTCTCTATAGAGAAAAATGGGAAAATTTGATGTATTATAACCATCATGGAGGTAGGATGTATGGGACGAAGCAAAGTAATTGACATGAATAACATTACTTACACATAACTCCTGGACAAACACCTGCAACTGGCATTTTCCTTCATCTTCAGTATAATATTTCCAAGATGGGAAGATACGCACATACGATTTAACAACATCAAATGCGATAGATGCTAAACTACGATTGGCTGGTTGTGCTTCCTCCACGGGAATAGGCGTACTAACTGGTGGAGCTGGGGTTCGCCGTGATAGTACTGGCCCTTTGGGCACTGGAGCTGCCTTACTAACTACTCTTGTTTGCGAGCTTTGTGGTGGAGATGGTGCTGTGTCAACAGGAACTGGGTTACTATCGGCTGGGGTTGGGGTTAGATTGGATGAAGCTGGTTCTCTGTCCATCGCAGTAGGGGTACAATCTGCGAGAGTTTGGGTTATGTGTGGTAGGGCTGATTCTTGTGCATGTACAACCAGGGTGCTATCTCCACCAATAGGTAGCACTGTTTTATTTGAAGACCGTATTTTTATTCCGCTAGATACTGGCATCACCCGCTCCAATTCAAATGGCTGATAAACAGAAAACATAATTGAATGTACAGGCATTTATGAGAGATAGATGCAATAGATAGTGTGGAAAAAAGAGGGCATGAAATAGTTGACATGTATATTGTTTAACTAAAACGGATAGCATGACATAATTTCACATATATGATGTCTATCTAAACTAGATAGCATAGCATAACATAATTCAAAGATATGATGAATAACAAAACAGAATCGCATGACATAATTCACCTACATGTTATCTAAGTAATCAGGATCGCATCATTTAATTCACATATGTGATTTATATGCTAAACAAAGGGCATTCGATATGATGTCTGAACTAAGAACATGGTGTTGAATATTGTGTATATGATGTCTAAACTATGCAATGCAAGACACCGTATGCATGATATGAGCAGTATAATCGTGCCAAGTTAGAGCATACACCTCATTAGGGGAATAGGACTGGTCATCTGTCTCCGAATCCATCTCTGAGGAGCTATTGGGACCCAACAAGAGATCTGCTTCGATAGGTAGCACTGTCTGCTCTGAAGGCCTTGTTTTCACTCCAGATTTTTCCATCTCCCACCCAAATGGCTGATTCACAGGAAGAGTAGTTTAATGTACAAACATTGTCGACAAATAGAAATGTAATGAAGAAAAGGATGGGCAAGATACCATTCAAATATATGATGCCTGGTTAAACAGGATGGCATTGCACATTTCACATATATTATGGCTGGCTAAAAGACATGAGACTGCATAATTCCCATATATGATATAGAAACTAAACAGGTGGCATTACATAACATGTCTAAACTAAGTAGATGATGTATATGATGTCAAATGTAGGCACTGCAAGGCAACATATGCATGATATGACTAACATCATCATGCCAAGGTAAAGCAAATACCTCGGGGGGAAAATAGGAGTGGTCAGTGGCATCTGAATCCGCCTCAGAACATATATCTTCCTTTGGATTACAATATGGAGAGGGGTGGGGAGGGTTTGCCATTGAACCCACCATGGAGCGATGTCTGCATGACATTGTATTGCCGCGCAAAACTCTTCTCTTTTTCTCTACATGTTCAGCATGACTGTGTACAATATCTGACATGCATACGAAAAAAATATGGTGAGATTATGTAAGGAGAGCATGTAAAAATTTAGAGTGATGGTAACAACCAGTGGATGGATCAAAAAATAATGATAGCAGGCTGATGATTGCTTTAAATTAATAAAAAGACAGATGATGATTGCTTTACTATTTGTTTCCCACCCAAGATGAACAACATAGGTATACCCTAGGTGAACCAGATATTAGACAGACATACTATTCATTGTTGCCTCGATATGTGCCCCACAACTAATTCAGAACTCAAGTTTGAACATGAATTTGGACCTGAGTTGGGAGTCCAAGAGCTGAACAGGACGATAAAGTAGCAGGTAAGTTTAAGCAATGCATAACATAAGCAGAAACAAAAGAGTGGACCTCTCTTGTGGACCCGTGTACTCCTCAGGTTCATCTGCTGAGTCGATGATGGTGATGCCGTTGGGATGTGTGCCGGCGGCATGGAAGGAGATTTGAGGCGGCGAAAGACGGTCAAGAGTCGTGATGTCTGGTTTGGTGGATGCTTCTGTCGATGGAGCAGCCCAGGTGATGTGGACGACGTCGCGGCAGGAGCAGGACAAACCACACAAAGTTCCCTTCGACATGTACCTGTAACTAAATTAATTCTGTAAGGGCTCATTTGGCTTGCATGATTCTTAAAAAGCAGGGATAGGAAAAACACCGGAATAGGATAGGAAAATGCACATGGTAAACAGAGCATTTGTAAACACAGGATTTCTATCAACTTGGGTGTTTGGTTTACAGGAATTGGAAGAGCAGAGGAATGCAAAGAAACATGGCCAAAATAAAGAGAAACCATATGAAAGCGTGTACAGTTAGAATGTTATTCTGGCACTAATGCATTTGGTCTTGTTTTCATGCATAGGATTTTGAAAAGTAGGTCCAGGTGGATGTTTTGCTTCATTCCTTTGAACAAAATGCATGAATAATTGAATAGTAGAGTGCCATTGGAAAATTCCCTATTGCTATGTTTTTCCGTTGAACCAAAATAACCCTAATGGATCGACGTGAATGTATAGTAATAAGTGACACAACAAGTGTACAACCTCTTTGCCGTAGCCGCGTCGACCTCAGCATCATTGGGTTGGTCGCTGAAGCAATTGAGGTAGAGGTGGTTGTCGGAGGTGTGGAGGAAGATCTGAGGAATCTGTAGACGGCGTCCAGGGTACTGCTCTATTGTGATGGATCGTTCTGTCGTTGGAGCAGCTCCGGTGAGCCGTAAGATGTCAAGGCTGAAGCAGCACAAGACATACATCGTCAATCTCAAGTGGGATTCTAATAGCATCTCCAATAGATGATGAAAAATGGATGTAAAATTAACATCACCAAAAACCACCTGACTACAACAGATGAGGTAAAAACTGTTGACTCTGAACTTAACTGTCGAAACTAAAATTAAGTGTGGAATCTGAATGCTACTGTCAAAACTGAACGCAATGGTAGCAGAGAGACACTTGACATGTAGTTTAGGGAGGGCCTGCAGTTTATCTTCAACCTACACACCCCTGAGCCGCCTGCCACCACCGACCGAACCGCCCCAGCGCCGCCTCGCTGCCCCGAAACAACTCGCCACCGCCGCCTTGGCCAGCCCTCTAGGCCCCCCGCCCCCACCCTGAACCCTAAGATAGATAGTGGGGTACCTCTCCGACGAGCCCCCGTCCCCGCTACGGGTGGTTCTTCCTTAAATCCGGTGAGCCCCCCCTGAAAATCGACTGACCCAAAAGTTGATTCAGTCGACTAAAGTGTGGCTTAATCGGAGCAGAGCAGCAGCACGAGCGAGGGGGAGAGCAGCAGCAGCAGCTGGGCGAGCGAGCGATCGAGCGAGAGCCGGAGCAGTAGCAGCAGCGTGAGCGAGCGAGCGAGAGCCGGAGCAGCAGCAGCAGATCCGGCTGGTATGGACGCCGCCGCCGAAGGGGCCTCACACTCGGGGAGAGCCGCCATGGAGATGTCGCCCGCGGCGCCGGCTTCAAGGTAGCCGCTCCATGGCGGTGCGGGATGGAGAACCGTCGGCGCCGGGAGGTCAAGTTAAGGAGAAGGTGCGATGCGATGAGTGTACAACCTTTTTGGTGGCGCCGAGTAGGCCTCAGCTTCATCAGAGGAGTCGGTGAGGATGTTGTGGTTCCGGTGGAGCAGGTTAAGGCGGCGCTGTGGGGATGGAGCAGCCGCGATAGACGAGGCGATCGTCGGAGCAGCTCCTTGGAGGTGGAGGACGGGGCGGCTGAACCGGCGGGACGGCGAGATGGACGACGGATCCTCATCCGGGGAGGTGGACGAGGGGCGTCGAGCTGTTGTGGTGGACGACATCGTCGGGGAAGAGGCTCCGGCTGGGCAGCGGGGACGTGGCGGACGGAGGAGGGTGGGGTTTCGCGGCTGGAGCGGAGAGGTTATGGCGGCCTGGGATTTCGAATGGTGAAAAGGGGGCGATGGGAGGGTGTGAAGCATGACTTAGGGATGCGCTTTTCCAAAATGTAGGGTGTGTTACAAAAGTACCCCCACCGATTTGAACTAGCGACCCTTTCGGCTCAGGGTTAGAAGGGGGATTTTGCGTGTCGGGATTTGGCAGCTGGAGGGAGTTTTCGCGCGCGTTGTAATTTCGGGATAGCAAGGCGCGGGTTGTGAAGGCGCTAGTTTTGGGAGCACGATATCTGAATTTTCGGGATATAACAAGACGTGAGTTGAATTTTAGGGACAAGCCTAACATGTAGTAATATTGTACTTGTACGTACCAAATCAATTGGCACTTCCCTCAACCAAAAAGAAAACGAAAAAAATAAAACTATTCACACCACACAAAGAGAGAGTCTTGCCCCATTTTACTATACAAATGCTATTCAAAGCTACTCCCTCCTTCCATCTATATAGGGCCTAATGCGTTTTTCGATGCTAACTTTGACCAAATATTAGAGCAATGATATATGACATGCAACTTACACAAAGCACACTGTTAAGTTCGTCTATGATAGGTTCTTTCAATGATATAATTTTCACATTGTGCATGTCATGTACTATTAATCTTGTCAATAGTCAAAGGCGGTCTTAAAAATCTCATTACGCCCTATATAGATGGAAGGAGGGAGTATGAATCCATGTTATGTCCGATTATTTTTTTTCGCTTTGCCGTATAATGCATGTAACCTACTCATACCAACATTTTAGTGCATTCCAAATGTCTATACTACCGCTGCAATTCGAACTAAATTTGAATTCGTTTCTCTATTTCAATAAGAATCTACAATCATGATTGTTGCCAACTTCAACCATCATTCGTGTATTACCTTAATAACACACCACATGATTACTATAGAGATAGATATGAACTATGTGTACTACATGAACTCGAATTCTATTTTTTGAATACACTTGATTTTGATTCCAAATAATAGTACATTTGACGTACCAACTATATATTCATAATCTAAACCATGTTCCATACGTACACCGTGTTTATCACACAAAGTATAGTGTCCCGCCCCCTACATTATGACAAGTATTTAGACCTGAGTTGCAAAAGCCACACATTAGCCCAAATTATAATCAATGTTGTACATTATGATATCTTCTTCAAGTATCCGTATCCACCTTTTTATAATGAATTATGATCTTTGTTCGTCTTTTACACCTTCACGATCCTCTTCTATTTGTAGCTAGCTAGCGCTAACTTTCTATCGTGCATGCACACGCCTGCCCCCCTCACACACCCTTAGCATCCCCTCCATCGCGCACGTTCATTATTTCTCTTTAGGTCGTCCACCAGCGGTGTGTGTAGGACCCCGGCTCCTTCTTTCTGGCACACACCGGTCGATATACCTCTCTAGCCAAGTGTGCCTACAACAAACACATATATACTTCCCCTCTTCTCTTCTCACCGTCCATGCCCCCATATGTCCAATACGATTCCACGCAGGTGCACACTCCCGCCCCTCTTTTCATTAGTCACATGCTCGCACACTCCTCCCCCCTCGACATGGTAGGCCTCTCGCACCACCTCCTAGCCACACTCTCTCCCCCTGTCTGCCTCTCCGGACCTTATTTGCTTCTAACACATGCATGCGTGTATATGAACTGATCTCCCTACATATAGCCAGGTCGACTATAATTCGTTTTCACCAAGCACCAATACACTTACCTCGCTAGTTATGTCTCTCCTTTCCTCGGACACACCACGGTTGATCTTCCTATGTAGTTACGCATGCTTACCACAACCATATCTTCTCCCCTCATCATCCTTGAATACCTCCCGACCCGTCTCTCACACGCACGTGCATAGACAGACAGACTTCCCCCGCCCTCTCTTATTGATATTGCACTCATACCCTCTGTTTGTCTAGCAGGCCTCTCCCACCATTTGTGAGACGCCACTCCACCACCAACCCTCCAACGCTCTACCTTTTTCTTTTTCCCAACCTTATTCCTCTGCTACACATATCCATGGATGTCGATCGATCTCCCTCAATACATAGCTAGGTCTCTCTCCTTCCCCAGACATATACTAGTCAACCG